>NC_137111.1:46102144-46257144 GCF_949357685.1 Gobio gobio
ATCTATCTATCTATCTATCTATCTATCTATCTATCTATCTATCTATCTATCTATCTATCTATCTATCTATCTATCTATCTAGCATATATATATACATTTTACACAGTATTTATTTACTCAATTCATTAAACACATGAAAGTGGAAGTTGAGAGAGAGAGGGAGCATATCCTGCTGTTAATCATTCGATAATCAGAAAACTGTCACATATCAAACATTTTATCGGCTTGTTTAATATAGAAGTCCATCAGTTAAATAAGCAAACAGTAAAATGATCAGGTGAATAGGCTAGTTCTGTATTAAACCACGCCTCAGGCCCAGAAGTTCAAATAATATTCCAGAGGAAAGTAATATTAGGCACATTTCTCTCTCCGAGCATATGAATCAAAGAGTGATGTCTCGGACGCTTCTGTATTGAGGTGATGGATTGTTCCAGATGTTGGTGGTCGCCTACTGATTTGATGTTGAAAATATGCAGATGTTTCGGGCTGGATTGTATGTAAAGTTTCCATGCTGGATGTTTATGGTGAGGTGAAGTCCGACCGCAGAGCTAAACGGATTCCTCCAGCGCCAAAACCATCTCTCGGCATCTGGAAGGTCACGTATTGAACCGCGTGGAGGAACAATGGAGGTTTTTTTAGTCTTTGTGTCGTTCTTCTTTATTCCCCAGTAAAGTTGAATGTCACAGTCTAGCGCCCCCTTTACATATGATAATGAGGCCGTTGTGTGCGGGTTGGGAGGATGCAGATTACCAGGGCAGCTGTGAGCGTTTTAACTCGGCCTCAGTGCCTGCCAGCCCTTTCTCCTCAACTTTCACCTCCTCCTTTCCTCTTTCTCCTTGTCTTCATATCAGAACAGAGGAGGACAGGGTTCCAGCCAGTTGTTGTGGATCATTTCAAGATGTTTCTCTCCAGAAAGATGCATTTGAAGGCCAGTGGATGTAGGAACCGGTGTGGATTTAGGAGGTGTGTTTTGGGTATGTTAAAGGATTCTCAAATGAACTCATTTTGTTTGCTGCTGTTTAGCTTGTTTCTCCACTGCTGCTGTAGGAGACGGATCTGTATTCCCATTGGTAGATGTCTTATTGTGTCACTGCTTATTTGCATAAAGTTGAGCTCAATGAAATTCTCTGGCCACTTTGTTGTTGCGAATGCTTTACACTGAAGCTCACTGTCTTAGCCTAAGTTTTCAGTGTTGGCTAGTTGATCAAGGATTGGTCAGCTAAAGCTATCAGCTGATCTTAAATGCTCAAGACTGAAGTATTTTGAAGTTGCACATAAAGATTATTAGAGTGCGTTTTACATGAAAATACTGTTTCAGTCTTTGTACTTCAACATGTCATGTTTAATTCATTGTTACTTGCCATTTCTTTGTAATTATTTGTAATATTTACCAGCCGTTTCTGAGTGAAATTTTTTTTTTTCAGTGTAAATAGAGAAATATTTAACAAAAAAGTAGTAAATGTGATCAGTCAAGCACCAGTTTTAGGTTGATCGCTAATGTCTAAAACACCAATGTTGTGGGATAAGTTACATACTCAAGTTTTAGACTTACAGTTCATGAACTCCTAACACCATGTCCTAACTACACATGAGACGCGATAAAAGTCGTCTTTTCCATGTTAATTTGAGTTTTTGTCCTAACCAGACGCGACGGCGACACCGATGAATCTATTTTAGAAACGGTTTCTCTCTCTGCGACTTTGCGGCTGGAACAACAACACAAAACATGGCAATGATGATCTCAGGTAGTGTTTATGTGCTTTATTTAATGTTAAAAGCGTGTAACGTGACTTTGAATATCATTTAGTGCTCCCAGCTTTGTAACGTAGTCGTACTAAAAGCAACAATGGATAATTCACCTCAGATCTTGAAATTAAACAAATGGAAACAAGAACATTCAAACTGTGAACAAACAAGTATATTCAAGTGTTGTCAAAAGTACTGACCGTGATGCCAATTCGGTACTGAAATTTAAAAAATTAGCTTTTTTTTTTGCGTGTTGGGCGTAATCGTAAACACCTCTGACTGGCCATCACGCTCACATGCTCAACAAATATGTCTGTGATTGGCTACAATGACCAGCGATATAAATATACATCAATGCCGCTTTTCACCGAGCGTGTTTGGTCCGACGCCTGCTTGTGCTTTCAAACACTCCCGTGCGCACAGACCATAGACCGTAAAAAAATATGGACGACGCGACTTCATTGACTTCCGCTGACCAGAGTTGAAGCTTTCGGAGGCCCGCACACGGCGCTGACATCTCGGGACCGGAGTTGCGCAGTAGAGAGCAGGAAGTTGAGGCGAGATTATCAAAAGCACGCCCACACTCTCACAGATGCAGAACAATTCATTATGTTGGTGTGAAATAAACAGTTATAGAAATTATGGATGCCACAATTCTCAATATAATATTGAACCGTTCGGTACGGCCTTCACGGTTCAATACACGCCTGTGAATTGCGATATTTCGGTTTTGCATTTAATTAAGTATTTTCTACAAATTCTATTATTTGCCTCCATCCCAATACTGAACAACGAGACATACATTCACATCACACGTTAGTGGTAGAGTTATACTCACGGAACACTATAGTTATTCACAATCGCAAAAGTTCATTATTTGCATGCGTTTTAAAGCATTGCCGGCGTGTGCGCGGTTTAAACATACGCTTTTTCCAGGCGCGCGCACTAAGTGCTTGTCAAACACGTGATTACTGGACTAAGTCGTCTTACTGCGCTAATACTGTCAAATACACACACGGTTTACATAAACACAGTCGGTTATGTCTAAAGTGAAAGTAAAATCGGCGCTTGTCTGTATTAGATGCACGCATTGACAGCAGCAGCCTATAGTGAACACGCCGTCCTTAAAGGGACAGTTCACCTCTAAAATGATGTCATTATTTACTCACTCTAATATTGTTCCAAACCTGTATTCATTTCTCATTTTTGAGTGAACTATCCATTTAATGTTAATACAACAACAAAAGACAAAGAGAAAATCCCTCACTGCTCTTGACTGAAAAGCTTTAATACAGTAGCTTTAATAAGAATCAGTGTATATTTTACAGTGAAGTCTATGTAGTGTTTTATTTTTACATTTATTCATTCGATTTCATACTTAAATGCTGCTGTACAGGGTTTTTTATTAAGTAAAGTTTTAAGTTTAAGTAAGGTTTTTCAATTATTTTAAGTAAAATAAAGAAACCGTATTGCAATTAAAAATATATATTTTTTCTCCTTAACCTCTTAACCTAACTTCACTTTATAGCATCAAATAACTCCCTAAAACTAAACTTATTTAAAAAACGAACACTTGCAATGAAATCATCGTGATAAAAACTGCCTAAAATGACAGATCCATCTTTAGGAAACAATTATTTGAAGTGTAATTGAATTGTTTAGTGTGTCTCGCGTCCATTCTAATACATGGAGAGGTGGGGTTTATGAGCTATACTGGGACCGGCCACCGGGGGGGCGATCGAGGCGCGGAGGCTTCAGTTTCTGAGAGGAGTGCTTCAGGCCTGGCACAGACACATCCGATGAGCGCATGAGCACAATGGCCAGTCAGAGGTGTTTACGATTCCAGCTCAACTGCGCTCAAAGCGTCACATTTTTTAAAGGTCCCCTTCTTCGCGATTTCATTGTTCAAACTTTAGTTAGTGTGTAATGTTGCTGTTAGAGCATAAATAATACCTGTAAAATTATAAAGCTCAAAGTTCAATGCCAAGCGAGATATTTTATTTAACAGAAGTTCCCTTTCAAAGCCTACAGCGAACGGCTGGCTTGGACTACATCCTGGTACTTCCTTCTTTAATTACGTCAGTAGAGCAGTAGAACAGACTAACCTCCGCCCACAAAGAAACGCGAAAAAGGGGGCGCGGTCTTGTTGCTGTCCCACGTGGAGAAGCGGACGGTCGCGTGGAGAAAAGGAACTGTTGCGTTGAGTGTGTTTATCGCCATGTCATCGAGACGCTGTTATTTTCATCCAGGAGTCAAATCACCTTTGTTTGGCTTTCCCAGGGACGCTGTAGAGATTATTGAACGCATACATCTCTCCGTTAAGAGGCGTGACCTTTCCAACGTGCGCTAAGCTGCTGTCAAATTACAACACAGGAACCGCTTTCACGTGCGCTAAGCTGTGGTCGAATCACAGCACAGGAACCGCTTGCACAATCAGAACTCGTTACGTGTTTCTGAAGGAGGGACTTTATAGAACAAGGAAATCACCAGCCGTTTTTAGGACAGTGGAAACAGCGGTATACAGATAAGTACATTGTGTGAAAAATACTGGGTTTTTTTACACACGAAACATGAACACATGTTATATTGCACACTGTAAACACAATCAAAGCTTCAAAAAAACACGAAGAACGGGACCTTTAATGTCAGAACCGACTTGGTATCGCGGTCGGTACTTTTGACAACACTACTTAACACCATGTCTAGAACCCATTATAATCCTGTCTACACCGGATGCGACGCGACATGACAAATTCCCGACAGTAAACCGATGCTCCGTCCTATTTCTGACGTACTTCTGACGCAATAACACATGCATTTGCAACGCTTTGTGTGTAGCACTAACTATGAGCAATACTTGACTTTGTTTAGTTTTTGTGAAGACGTTTGAAAGCTTTTGCTCTCAGTTGACATTATCTGACTGTGCTGTGACTAAGTGCACTTCCTCTGACCTGAGATGTTGTCGATGAGGTGAGAAAACACAAGTGAAAAACGCACTTCCCACCGTGACCTCTGCACTTTAACAGATTCACAGGAACACTCTCACAGCTCTGATGAGAGGTCAGTGCCTCTCCAAACCAGATTTTCTTTTTAAAGAATGAAGCACAAATCCATTTTTATGGAGAATTTGTTAGCTTGATATTCAATTCAATATAGTGAACTATTTTGTAATTGATTTTAATTGGCAAAATTGCCTGATACAAATATTTATCATAATTACTTTGTTTTATTGTTTATAATACTTAGTTTTTTTTTATTTATTATCTAAATATATGATAAATTATCAGTTTATCAGTAACTACAAACCAACATTTAATCAATAATAATAAATAACATTTAATCAATATATCTAGACTTCAGCCTGAATATTTTATTTTATTTATTTTATTATTTCATATCATTACTTCATTTAATTTATTAACTAAATATATGAGAAATGATCAGTCTACCAGTAACTTCAAACCAACATTTAGTCCCAATATAGCTACCCTTAATAAATAATACATATTTTATTTATTTTATTTATAATTTGTATTATATTATTTTATTTATTAACATTATATAGCATATTATATATTAATTGTATTATTTTATGTATTAACTAAATAGAGAAATTATGAGTTTATTTTATTATTTTATTTTGTTTATTTTATTTATAATTTATATTGTATTATATTATTTTATATGAGCATATGATAAATTATCAGTAACTACAAACCAACATAGCTATCCCAATATAGCTACCCTTAATAAATATATATATAAATATATATATATATATATATATATATATATATATATATATATATATATATATATATATATATATATATATATATATATATATATATATATATATATATATATATATATATATATATAAAATAAATATTATTTATATATATATATAATATAAATATTATTTGTATATATATAATATAATATTTATTTTATTTATATATATATATTATTTTATTTATTAACATTATATAAAATATTATATTAATTATATTATATTAATTATATTATTTTATTTACTAACTAAATATATAAGAAATGATCTGTTTATTATTTTATTTATTATTTTATGTTTATTTTATTTATAATTTGCATTATATTATATTACTTTATTTATTAACTATGAGAAATCATCAGTCACTACAAACCAACACCCTGAATATTTGATTTGAATTAAATAAAATATTTTTTTATAATATTTTAATATTGTTTTATTTTATGTTTTAATAGGCTATTACATTTTTTTTTATAAATTTTTCAATTTCATCTGTTGTCTGCTCAGTGTGATTTATAATTAGTTTTTTTTTTAAATGTTGGTGACAGTGTTGCATAAAACAGCTAAGCTCATGTAATATACCGTAGTTTTGAGCTCTTGAGGTTGACAGTTTTCTGATGGATAAGCAACTTGAAGAAGTTTTGAACCCCATTTTGAGTAAAGTGCTTTCTCGCACTGGTCTCCTGACAGGTTGCCATTATAGGGTGGGCTGGCGTGTGGTAATGGCTGGCGTGTGGCGCTGCTATATTGTGTGGCCTGCTGAGGCACATCATCTCTGCCAGCCGCGCTGTATGAGAGCTTTTCCAGCGCTGACACAACAGATGGTTGATTTGGAAGAGCTTGAGCCATCAGATGTCTCCTTTAGAGTGGCCGAGAACAAACATGAGTGAGTGGAGACGCTGCGGGTTAGTTGAACCGCTCCACCAGCTGGACAAGATCAAAGTCAAGGCTATGAGAACAGACCCAGTCACCACTTTGATAGTGTTTTCTTGCCATGGGTGCTTCTGAAATATATATGCTTTTGAAATGATAGATTTCATTTGTGTGTTTTTTGGAAGCAGTTTCAGCCCACAACCCGAAATGGGATGCAGATTAAACCTCGTCATTCGTGATGAGACAAGTATGCATTTGTATGATCCATGTTTATTGACCAGTTCTTGTTTTGTAAAGGTTTTTATAAACTCAGCATTGCATAAACTAGAGCACCTAAATAGCTTAACATACCTCCAAGATTCATGCTTGCATCAGGGCTTTTTTACGCACACTTAAACCTATAGTATGCATAAGTGAGGTTTGTAAAGCATCATATTTAGGCAGATTTGAAACTGTATTCTCTCTCTTTGTGACTTTGCTCATCACTGTATTGAATGCATGAGCCTTAGATATTCTAATGCATCATGAGGCCAAAAGTCAGTTCTTGCACTTTGTCTTGGTATCTTCCTGTTTCAAGGCTTGGCACAATCCAGGCGTAATTTACTCTGTTATAATATGCAAAGTGAGTGAACTCTAGCCTACTGAGTGTGTATCTCCCTCTTCAGTTCTTCCATGGATGTGGCCGTTGTGTTATTTGTAGTAAACAACGCTTGCTTGTAAATTGTGTCAGATCACTGTCTTTATAAAGACTACTACTTCTTTTTTTTGGTCCTGTTTTTTGAATGCTGCTGTTTAAGAGCGGTGTATAAAGTGTTTCTCTTATGTATTCTTCTCACTAAATATTCAACTATATTACTGATCAGCTCATTTCATTTATCATAAAGTCATAAGTAAGAGATCAAATGTTGAAAATATGGTTTTAAATTCCCTCATTATTAGATAAAAAGTCAAAAATATGATTTTAAAAGTCGTAATAGTGAGATAAAAAGTCAAAAATATGACACGCTAAGTCATTGTGAGATGAACAGTTGAGATAAAAAGTCAAAATTATGACTTAAAATTCGTAATTATGATTTAAAAGTCCTAATTATGAGATAAAAAGCTGAAATTAGATTGGAAAAAAGTCTAAATTATGACCAAACACACACTAAGACATTTAGGAGATGAAATCATGCTTTTTTTTGTTTTTTTTAAATGCGCTTTTAATTTTTTGATTCACACTTATAATAAATATATTTACATTATTGTTTTCATTTTGTGCAATATTTTTTTCACATTTTGAAATCCAGTTTTTACAACAGATATGAATCAATCAAAAACTTACTTTAGCTTTACATCTCAAACTAAATGAATTTCCTATCATCAGTGTGAAGCTGCTCTGAAGCATCTGTGTGTGAAGAGAGCTGGAGAAATAAAGCGGACTTGACTTGACTTGTATGGCCCATGCTGTGAAATGTGGTTCCTCCAGCAACAAGTGTCCTGGATGGATGGTCGTATACATCAGGAAGAAGTGCCGTGTCTTCAGGGACAGGTGCTTTATTATGGGCTACTGGCCAGCAATTTCATTTGGGCCGTGGATCGAGGGCTCTGCTAACAGCCCATTTCTGCTTTCTGTAGAAGGAAGGCATCTGGGGATTTCAGAGGGGACCGTTCCAGCTGCTCGGGGGCAAGGGCAAACAGTTGACATGTACGCCGGAGATAAAACATACTTTGGCTCTAAAAAGATGTTTTTCGGGTATCAGAAGTTCTACTTTTCCTTACTTTAGTCTTTTGTTTTTAATTCGAGATTCTACAGCAGTGTGATAATGCTTCTAGATACACATGCAAAGCTTTGTGTGATCATATCTCCGCATCAGAACATCACCAAGACTTGGGGCTGGTCTGCCTATCAAGCAGCTAATAAGTAGTAACATTCAAACTTCATAGCCACGCCCTAGCAACCAGTTACAGCACCCTAGCAACAAGCCATATCTCAGCACCAGAGCATTGTAGAAATACAGAGTTGGGCTCTTTTGACCCAGACTGTCAAATAGTCTTTAAATATCACCCCATAAACTGTATAGCCACACCCTAGCAACCATTTAGAGTACCCTAGCAACCATACAAACACATGAATAAGCCATATCTTGGCACCAGAACATCGTAGAGACATGTTTGTTGGCTCCCTCGCAATCGTGCACAACATTATAACATCTGCCCAGTGCCGAGGTTTGCCACTGCAAGCACCACTCACATTTTCTTCAGGAAATGTACATTCTAGTTTTGATATATTGTTGTGTTTGGAAAGTTTTTAAGTAATAAACGCACATCTTCATTGTTAAGAGAGACGCTAAACAGACGTAGTCACGCAGGTACGAATCTCTCTCTTTCTCTCTCTTGCTCTCTAAATTGAAATAAATGCTATGATTCATTCATTCAAATAAATGTAATCTTATGCACTACTTTATCTCTGTGTCTATTTCAAAGCGGACAGAATGCTAGATCTCACGAGCCGTAACTGATGAAAATAACCGTCAATTTTACCCTTCCGGTCAAATATTGCACTGCTAACATCAATAGCAGCTTTAAGTTGTCATGTTTTGTCAGTTGTCAAGAGTTCTGACCTTGTAAACAAGAAGCTCCCTTTTTAGTAGGGCTGCACAATATATCGAAATATCGTAAATGTTCATATCGCGATATGCATATCGCAAGGGCGCGCAATATCTGAATGATTTAAATAGGCTACTTCAACATTGTGAAAAGTGTAAGTTTTAGGTCGACATATAGCAGAGAATAGACTTGAGCACACGACTGTTACTTATGTGACTTGCTTGATGTTAAAAAGAGTTATTAAACGCAATAACTTGCGAAAAACAACTCCTTGCCGTCTCGCGCTGTCTGACACACACCGAAATGTGCGCACAAGCCGTTCTTTTTTTCATGTCGTGTTACACACTCGAACTGTCAAATACACACACAGTTATCGATGAGTATTCCTGTAAATACAGTCGGTTATGCTTTAAGTGAAAGATATCAGTTGGGGAAAGAAATAGATCGCACACTTAACACACTTAAAGCAATATCGTATCGCATATCAAATATTGCATTATTTAACAAGGATATTGCATTTTTCTTCAATATCGTACATCCCTACTTTTTAGGTACTAAATCTTTATCGGAAACACACAAATCAATCACCCCATGTTGTTGTTGTTGTGCGCGTTAGGGAACGAAAATACGCCATACGTCATCGCATTGCTATATCACTGATGTCTGAACACTTTTTTTATCATGTAAACATTTATAGCGGTATTATCGTGGACGGTATGATATGGCACACCTACTACTTACTATTTCTTCTTTATAAATAGAATGGCATAATTAGTATAAAGTAAGAGATTCTGAATTCAGCTATAGTGTGAATTGAACAGCATTGCAGTCTTTGCAAAAGCGTAGGGAACTGCTTTATATAAAAAAAAATCCAGAGGCTAGCATATTTTACCAATTGTTTTCAATGAGAACGCCACGTTTTTAAAACGGCAGGAGCCTAGCGAGACGCTGAGCGTCTATTTCACATTCAAGCGCTGAGAGCTCAGCATTTTTTACCAGTCGCAGAGAGTTTGGGTAAAACGCAGCGCTCATCACTGTCACTTTTTACCCAACCGTCCAATCACAGTGGAGGAGGGGCGGGACAAATACAACAACAACAAACCACATTCGCTACTCGACAACAAGAAGCATACATTTAAAACGAGCCAGAGCAAGTACTTTACATTGTATTGACATTTTTATTTAGAAACAAAACAGAAACAAAACTATATAGATACTAGTTACACTTCCACGGATATTCTGTATTATAGCAAGCAAAGCATCTCAACTGAAAACTAAAAATTTTGCGCTGCCAAAACGCGCCCACAGCTAGACGTTTTCAGCCGGCTAAATCACTTTGGCGATCAATGGGGACTTGAATGCTACATTTCTAAGTACTAACTTAATCTGTTACTGCGTTTGAATTGTGACTTCAGATAGATCATGCCGTTGCCTTCAGCTGATTTCTTCAAGAGAGGTGTGTGCCATGTCAGTTTTTCCACCGATATATCATCATCCATCATCATACACATCCAACAAAAGCTGCCTTTTCTCTATGTCAATGCTTGTGGATGTTAAAATACACCTGATGTTTTTCTCTTTTCAGACTGAATTTGGTGCATCTCTTCGCTCTAGTCTATTATTTCCTGCTTGTTTTCTTATTTCCACCCTGGACACATTATCAGCATCTCTTTGCTTGTCTAATCTGTGTCGGTCTGGTCGCTCTCCCTTGTCGCACAAAATGGAAATTTCTCTGTGCAGCTCTTTCAGCCACCAACTGTTGATCACCGAAGGGTGTGATTCCCCTACAAAAACTCGCTATTAAATTCCCAGCGGTGCTCGTGGCAGGCCTCAAAGAGCCCGGCTGATGGAGGGGCCCGTCTTATTACAGAGGAGGTTATAGACTCGTAACGTCCAGAGCGGCACGCTGGTGCTAATTTGAGTGTCAGCTTGTGGTGGACGCCTCCCCGCCGAGAGGCCTGAGTTATGAGCCGCAGATAAAAGGGAGGGTGTGTTTCAGGGGGCCGTTTGGATCCGTGTTCGGGATGGTCCGACTTGGCCCTCGACCCAAACAAACACCCACCGTTAAGAATAGCTCCGTCAGTAGGATGAGAACGAGTTCCCAGAACCTAATAATGAACTCTTACATTCAAAAACCTAACAGTTTAATTCCTTGGATTTTGTTGACAAGATTTGGCCACTGTTAATCTGCTCCTTCAAGGCTGCGAACTGCTCTGTTGAAGCAGAAATACGAGTGTTTATGAAACCAGAGATGCCAGTGTCTGGTTACCGTTACCGGCCCCTTCTTTTGGACCGCGAGTGTGAGGAATTTAATAATCGCCGTCCGTATCACCTTGAGGTTAAAACAACGGCCCTTGAAGTTTGATTGAAACCAGAAAAGTAGTTTGAAGTCCCGAGCGAGGTGTAAATTGCTTGTGTGTGTTGTTTTGTATTCTCAGATAATAGACTGTGATCTCTTTATTTAACCTGAATAAGGGCAAAAATAAACAGTGCTGGTTAAATGACGTACATGTTAGTTAGGTTGAAGAGGAAGGCCTCCCTGAATAGTTTCATTACCTCATTTTCGCATACAGCCGTTTATTATTTGTGAAAGCTGGTTAGCGCTTTTCATGCCATAAGGTGTCTGGTTATGGAGAGGGTTATTTAAAGGCACGCTAGGCGAGTTGTTCCAGCAATTAGTCGCGATGAGCAAAATTTCAAAAATTAGTTATTGTTTTTTTCACATTCTTTATTAAAAAAAACTTCAAAATGATATATGATTTGCTAGAATCTGACAAAAAATGACTGAGCTAAACCTGTTTGAATTCGATAGAGTCAGCAAAGTCAATTTGGAGAAAAATCGAGTTCTGAAGGCCCCAAAACAAAATCACCGGCAACCGTAACCTTAAAATTCCTGCTAATAACACCAAATTTTGCACACACCAAGTCTAAACCAAATATCAATGGGAAAAATATATATTCAACTTTATTTCCATAATACCACAATAGTTTGATTAACATTGAGACAGACATCCTATATATTAAGACCTACTGTACCGCACAGATCTAATATAATGTTACACATCAGATCAGTTAACCAAACATTCACTTAAAGGATTAGTTCACTTCAAAATGACAATTTCCTGATATTTTACTCACCCCCATCTCATCCAAGATGTCTTTCTTTCTTCAGTCGAAAAGAAATTACGTTTTTTGAGGAAAACATTCCAGGATTTTTCTCCACATAATGGACTTCAATGGCAACCAACGGTTGAAGGTCCAAATCAATGCAGTTTCAAAGAAACATTTTCGACGTGATTGCGCAATCACTGGCGAGCCTCGGGCAGCGCAAGATGAGCAATTTAGGTTAAAAAGTATATTCATTTTCATTTTTTTTTTTTTAAATGGCCGATGGTTTGTCTAGATCAGACCCTATTCCTCGTCTGGGATCGTGCAGAGCCTCTGAAGCCCTTCCTTTGAAACTGCTTTGATTTGGACCTTCAACCGTTGGATGCCATTGAAGTCCATTATATGGAGAAAAATCCTGGAATGTTTTCCGAGAAAAACTTCATTTCTTTTCGACTGAAGAAAGAAAGACATCTTGGATGATATGGGGGTGAGTAAAATATCAGGAAATTTTCATTTTGAAGTTAACTAATCCTTTAAGACATAACAGGTGATGTTTGCGTGAATACTCGCCAAGACACATATTTTGAAATACTATAATTCTGTGTACATGTATATTGGGATTGCACAGTTTGTGCGCACGCTTCGGATCTGTCGGTCAGCGAGAGTAAGATTGTTTTATTTACATCGGCATGAGTTTGAAAATCACATGTCACTGGTTCAGAATCATGCCAGAGAGAATTTGCTATGAATTAGGGCTATTCGCTATTAAATTTGCTATTAAAATCATAGCCTTTGCGCTTACATAATCGCACATAACCCAAATCGCAATTGCGATTCGATTAATCGAAATCGAACCGCAATTGCGATTTGGCTTATGTGCGATTATGTAAGCGCAAAGGCTGTGATTTTAATGAAATAAATAAATGCCCAGTGAAGAGCGTCTGAGATCAGTAAACGCTGCTCCGTCTGAAAGCACTGCGAGTTTGAGTTGCTTATAACGTGCGTTTGAAAAAGCAACACGCGTCAAACATCTTCACAAACTAGTCTTTAATCAGTCAAAGCGTTTCTAACTTCTTTTATTCAGCTTTCAGTGCTTCACGTTAAGGAAGAGTTTCTGCTCGAGGGCGCCCTCTGGCTTCCAGTATGAATTAAACTTTTGGGTAGAAGATAAGAAAATAATACTTCTAAATAAATGTATATGACAATCCATATGTTTTTCTTTAATGTACAGGAGTTTTAATCCCCACAGTAGATGCATAAGAGGCTCATATTTCATATTAAAGACATAGACTTTCAGAAATTGATATCACAGATAAAAAGCTATATATATATAAAATATATATATATAATTTTTTTTTTTTTTTACAATAAATCCTTGGACCTTTCTAATGATTTTTAGTCATAGGCTGTCTGCAGACTAACAGGTAACCCATAATTTTTTTTTTGTAAAATAAGTTTTCTGTAAAATATAAATATTTATATTTAAAATAAAAATTTTATTTTACTGTTATATTTATTCTTAAATGCTATTTTAAATTTTTAAAAATGAAAATGTTATTGTAATAGTAATATTTCTTATTTTTATTTAGCAATAATCATAATCATAATAATTATTATTAGCCATATTAATATATAAACACAAAATGTTATATACACACTTTTCATGTGTAAAATAATAATAATAACAATAAATCGCATTTTAAATCGCAATTTTAACCAGAATAATTGCAATTAGATATTTTCCCCAAATGGTGCAGCCCTACTATGAATATTCATAAAGGTGGAATGATGCGCTTTAAGACAATACCAAACTTATGCTGAGTGGAAGCACCAGTGGTCAAGAAGCAAGAAGTCCATTTTTCATGGACAAAGGAAAGGCACTCCTCTCAGAAAACACACTAATAAAATTGCTAATTGCTATTTGGAGCATTAGGATCGCTAGACGAGGCTTAATGAACTCATTTTTGTGATAACCTCAAATTGACATTTTTCACTTGTTTTCGCTGTAGCTAGAAATTAACCTGTGCGCATTCCGGCTCCTTTTGCCAGCACGGGTCACATTTTTTGTTTCTGGTTGAAAGTCTCTTCACATCCTGGTAGCAATCACTAAGTTAAGTGGTTTAAATGTTTTATATATCGTCTGTGGAAGGCGTAGGATCATAAAATATTCGTCCAATCATTGCATTCGATACGATGTCCTACCTGCTTGTCAACGTATGCATTTCCAGACATCACACGCCATCAGCGCGTTTCATGCTGTTGATCACCAAAAGGTGTGTTTCGACGTTATCTTGAGCGATTAATGACTCGAATTAATGCGCTTCAATGTCTACACTATCAACGCTGAAATGAATCTGCAGCAGTCAGGTGGTTCAGGTCAGTGCTCTTTAAGTTATGTTCATTATTATTGTAACGTTATGTTCTTTGAGACATGAGGTAGTTTAACATTAACGTCTCTCGTGATGCTTTTGTTTGCTCCCTGCTGTGTGTGTTCATGTGTTTTGAAAGAGGCGTGGCTCTGATGGGAGGGTGAGATCTTATGCTTTCAAAGCTCTCGGAAAATTGCCTACCCTAATAGTGATGCACCGATCATGATTTTACATGGCCGATTCCGATACCGATTTTTTTCAAGAAAACTGGCCGATTCCGATTTTTTTTTTACACAATAAAAGAATTAAAGTTTACATGAACAAGATGTTTATTTGGTATTTAACAGGCTAAATTGACTTTTGGCTAATGAAAACAAGTCAGCAATCTGAAATTAACAGGAAATTGAATTGGAAATGAAAAGGCTGAAAGGTGAAATTAAAGGCAACAACTGCATATTCTGCAATCCAAACAAAGATGTTACTTAAATCAGCATTTGTTTTTAAATTCAGTGTAAAGAAAAAAAGTATTTACCAGTGAAATTGAATAAAACCAAAGTATATAATTGTTCCAAAATGTTAAATCAAATAATGTTTAGTGCAACGAAAAAAAACTAAGATGCTACAGCAGGTGCTTTTTAAATCAAATTAAGTCAATGTAAATTTTAAGGTAAAATAAAAGGTAACACTTTAGAATAATGGTCATTAGTTAACATTAGTTAATGTATTAACTAACATGAACTAAACATGAGCAGTACATTTGTTACTATATTTGTTCATCTTTGTTAACGTTAGTTAATATAAACAACACAGTGCATTAACTAACGTTAACAAGATTTTAATAATGCATTAGTAAATGTTGAAATTAACATTAACAAAGATTAATAAACGCTTTATAAGTGCAGTTCATTATTAGTTAATGTTAACTAATGTAGTTAACTAATGTTAACTAATGACCATTATTCTGAAGTGTTACCAAATAAAAATGATCATCTTAGGCTACAGAACTGATAGTATTTCATTTCAAAAGTGCATGCATGTTCTTCTTTAGGCTACAAAAAGAAGTATTTCGACTTTGTCACAAGTTAGTCTGTTTCGCTCTCATCCGATTCAACACGTGAAAAGCTGAGCTGAACAAACGCTCACTATCTGCGCTTGTGCAGGCGCGGAGAAGTAAGCTCGCGCAGGAAAGGTGAGCTCGCGCAGGAAAGCGGCTCTTCATTCCCTTCAGCGGATCTCGTCTCTTCCCTCAGTTCTCAAGTTTCCGTTTGTAACACAAGTGATATGTTCGCGAATGATTGCAATATAGGCGTATGTGCACGCGGGCGCACTTCCAGATAAATCGGCAGAAAAATACAAAGAAAACCGGTTCCGGTTCTTGGCCGGTCATCCCTATACCCTAACTTTAAACACAACTGATGGGTTCTTGTCAACCACTTGTTATCACAATCATACTATTACTACTATCACATGCTACTATTGTGCAAATGCTAATCATTACACTTTGCCACATAAATTATCCAGCACTGTTTGTGCTATCGAGACTTTGGCCAATGGTCACTGTCCATTGCTTGTCGCCGGAAATCGGCATCTCTCCATTGAAATGAATGGGAACGCTTTGTCGTTTCGCTGGTAGTGTGAACGGGGCTCTAGGGTTGTTGTGTTTGGTGGGTTTAATCTTAGGTTAGGTTTTCACTCATCCTATCAGTATCACACTAAACCAGCGTGTTTAAACTCTCTCCCAGCGTCCTGACTTTGCAGCACAGCTCTCCTGTCAGAGCCGGTTTGGATGATGAGGAGGTTTGGACTGACCCCTGCGCTCACGAGAATCAGGATTCAGCTGTTTCTGCCCTGCATGTATGAGCTCTTGTATTGCATTAAAAAGTACAAAATGTATTCTCACAAAATTAAATATTTACGAGCTCAAACCTCCCACAAATCTTTCTAATAAGCATATCCAAAGCATTTAAGATCTCAATCTTTGCGAAAAAAACCCTAAACATAATAATAGATTTTTAACATTTAAGAAAATGACAGCATTTGTTGCAACTCCCCACAAAAATGCCACGATGTCTACAGTGTGATTTATAAGGTTAATTAAAATTTACAATAAAACTAAAAATTAGGGCTGCACGATATGAGGAAAAGCTGCGATGTGCGATAACATTGTTTAATATTGCGATGACGATATGACTTGCGATAAATATTCAAATGTGAATATAGCTATAGCCTACTGTTCCCATGTCTTAGTGCTTTAATAGGTCGTGTTCAGTGTTGGCAGTAACGGAATACATGTATTCAAACAGCATTTCATATTAAAGAAAAAAGAGAATGGAGAACGAAATATAACACGGCAGTGCAACTGTGAAGTGGCGCGGTGGCGGATACACACGCACGCCTAGGCCAATATATATTTTTAGCCTATATTATATTCGTTAAATATATTATTCGTTTATATAATTTATTTTCAAATTGTAGGCTATTTAATTGCGATTGAGGTGTATATATAGGCTATCTCAATTAAATAGCCTACATTTTGAAAATAAAAAATATAAGGCTCAAACATGCGTGTTTATTTTAGTAGGCATACTTCCGTCAGTGAAACAACATAGCCTACTACAGCCTGTAAAACATTTAAATAAATATCTGTAAATAATCGAAATATAAATAATATAAGTTAAATATTAGTTAAAGAAAAAAATCGTTTATATTTCCCCACTGACGTGCGTCATATGCCTTTGCGCTGAAAGGGATGACACGAGCTGGAAAGAAGCATCGTTTTTTAATATCTTCATGTTTTCTTCTGATGTTCCAAAACTGATCGGCTACTTGTAGTAAAATGTGAAGAACGAAATTATCTTCCACAGGGTCAAGAACGTAGGCTTTGTTTGATTATGCGCTGTGAGAGAAAGCGAAACTAAAAATCTCCGGCGTGTATGAAATGCGCTATACACAAAATCTCACAAAACCAAGTCTAAAAGCTGCACAAACTGTGTTAAATAAAGTAAAGTTTGAAGTAAAATGTATCTGTCCAACCTTTTCTACTTTACCACAGTAAATGATGCGAATATAGCCTACTCCTAAATAAATCAAACAAGGAAGAAATGTTTAATCCCCTGTCAGAGACGTAAATGAGGATTTGGGAAAATAAATAAGAGATTCCATGTCCAGTAGAATAAAATGGAGTAAGCCTATTGTTAAATTCGGGGAAAATCGTGTGACCAGATAGTAAAACGCAAGCAAAGTTAAATTTGGCTCACCACATAAAGCCTCGATCGGCATGAATCCATATGTTTCCATGGCTGTGATGTAACATTTAACTGCGAACCTATTATTTATTTTGTAAATAAAACTTGGTGCTTCACTCCTGTCATAATATTCACGTAAAACAGCTTCACATACAAAAAAAAAAAAAAGTATTTTGGCCGACCACTGCCGGTGCTCCTGCTTATTTAACGTGCAACGGCACGAAAAACGCTGGCGATAAGCGCGCGCGATATTCGTCCCGGTGTGTACAGGCCTTTAGGCTAGTAAATCAGCGCATAATGTTCTTCTATGCGCTGATTTACTAGCCCAAGAGCCGTTGGCCCCGTTTGACGTTAGCTAAATATTTTATAATATATGTTTAGTAAGCAGGATTTGATGGCCGCATTCCTACACTTATAAAATGCAATTCAATGTGGAAGTAATCCAAGTATTCATAATACGTTACTCAGATTGGCGCATGTAATAAACTGTATTCCCTTATTCATCGTGTCAGGCTGTCTGTTGCGATGTGTTCATCGCGCGAGTTCATATCGCGATGACGATGAAAATTCGATGTATCGTTCAGCCCTACTAAAAATGTGCATTAAATGATGGCAAATGTGGACATGCTGTGAACATTATTTCAAACGATGTGCTGCTAATATTTTCCCCTGGGTCCCGTCTGAAGCTGACAGTGCCTTATCACTTTAAAGAAGGCTGACAGCACCGGGTTCTCCTGGTGACGGCACATTAATACTCCCGCAGCCTCTAATCAGGCCACCGTGTCAAAAGATTATTTTAAGACCTGGCGAAACAGCTCCGCTCCGCACGAAAGACACAAAAACGGCCCAGCCAGCGACAGAAAATGAGTTCATTGCTATAATTAGTCTCGCAGCCACCACCCCCTCTCCCCAATTTCATTTCTTTGGCCTTGGAGGTTGACCAAAGATAATGACTGCTGAGTTTTTCTCGTTAAAGACCTCTATGTGTGTGTGTGTCAGACCTCCCATTATCAGCTTCCTTCACACACACACACAAACGCGCACGCACACACACACACACACACACACACACACACACACACACACACACACACACACACACACACACACACACACACACACACACACACACACAGAAGGCCCAATCACAAAGCAAACCCTGTGCAGGTCGGAGGTCACAGGGATGATATATTTTTGCTGACCACCACCGAGTTGTGTGGCAATCAGGGGCCCCTGTAGAGAAAGACACGATGGAGAACATTTGTCATTGTCTGTGTTTTAGATGGACTTCATAGGTTCTCAGAGACCACCATGATGTCTAGTTTATGTGTGTGGCAGATGTTTACGCTTTCCAGAACCTTTCCTCCCTCTGTTTCTCAGTGGTGGAGCGAGTCTCCAACCCCCATCTGCTCTGCTGAAGATAGAAACTCCTGAAGACGCAACTTGTTCGTAGTTGTTGACCAATATATCAGCAATGCTATCGTCATTTTCGTCAAGTGCCATCAGTACCACTCAGTTATTGGCCAGTATTAGAGATTTTTTTTTAAATATAAATGTCTATAAATTGCTCATTATTGCATATATATTTATCTGCCAATATTACATTTTAATTGTGTAATCTTATCAAACCTCAATATGAATATCCATTTTCCTTTAAGCTATTTAGAAATTTAGTAATTCCATCCATCCATCCATCCATCCATCCATCCATCCATCCATCCATCCATCCATCCATCCATCCATCCATCCATCCATCCATCCATCCATCCATCCATCCATCCATCCATCCATCCATCCATCCATCCATCCATCCATCCATCCATCCATCCATCCATCCATCCATCCATCCATCCATCCATCCATCCATCCATCCATCCATCCATCCATCCATCCATCCATCCCTTAAATATAAATGTCTCTAAATTGGCCATTATATTTCTAATATCATTGTATTCCTAGTTTTAAATCGTACTCTAGTTTCTGCACTACTCCAACTAGATTGAACTAGAAACTTGCCTTTGCAATATTGCATTTTTAGATCTTGATTGATGAATGGCTTGTGATTTTCTTCATTTGTATGTTTCTTTTGACATAAGCATCTGCTAAATGACTAAAACTGCTATGGGAGAAAGTGTGTTAACATTGAGGCCTTCACAAAAAGCCATTGTAAATGATTGCCAGGGTTTTGCATGTGGTTTGCTGTGATGAACTGGTACTTTAAGGTATCATTAGGATTTGGTTGTTTAGATTTGTAAGGGAAGGATCTTTCTGCTGGAATTCGGCAGCTTGTCATTGAAGGAGACACTTTTAGTCACAGTTCAATAGTCCTTGAGTGTTATGTGGACGGGTTTTTTTTCCCTCAGTGACCCTGCTGTGTGTCTGTGTGTGTATCTTAATGATTGTGTCGATGTGAAAAGGGATTACGTAATCGGAGCCCCTCTGTTTTGTCCTTGCTCATCCTTTCAGAAAAGCCTGTCTCATTTAATGAAGTTATTTCAGGAACCACTTTTGCTGCTTCTGCGTTTCAACGTGAAAACAGTTAGTTAGGTTATAGCTCTGGGATCCGAAATCCTGCTCGCTTGAATTGTTGTGATTCATGACTATAGTAATGTTTCAAAGCACTATGTGATACCAGGATTTTTCTAAAGACAAACCCAGACAAAGGATTTGCAAAATGGTTTTCTGTAGGTCGGTGATGGACTTTTTTTTTCAAACAATATTTTTTGCCTTCTGCCTCAATCATGTTATTTATTTGAATGATCTTCGTTTCTGGCCTTTTTTAGGCAAATATTGTGATTTATGCAATAATTCAGTCGATTAATCTTGAAATTTGGGCATCCATCTCCCTTCCAAATTCAATCCTAGTTGCATTTTTTGTACACCAACTGAGAATTTGGGGCGAACCTGCACTTGCAGGTAATCTCAATTTTATTGTTGCTAATCAAAATGCCTTTCAAACCTTTGCAACAATGCTAATATAATCATAATACTTTTACAACATGCTTCACGTATATATTGTTCAATGTATATTTGTAACCTCAATGTTTAGTGTATACATTTCAGCTATCTTGATGTGGCACAAATTCACCCTCCAGATGTTGTTTGTCCTGCAAAAATAAATGTTTCTCAGAAACTGAACCGCGGGATAGGGTGAACACGGTAAAGATGGGATGTATTGTCCCTTGTTCCTGTTTCTTTTAGCACTAGTAAAAATAGAATGAAGACGAGTGGTTCTGTTCAGGAAAAAAAGGGTCATACCGTTTACATTGTAGGTCAAGCTATATAATGGATTTAGCAGATTTTTTTTTGTGCTGATAGCAATGTCAGGTCATGTTACATGATTCTATATAGCACATTAAATCAGGATGCATGAATGTGGCATTCGCACACTATTCATGAACATGAAAAACCCATTAAGGTCATCAGTGGCACCTTCCCAACCCACAAATGGTAGCCAAGCAGAAGGGAAGTTCAAATGCTGGAGTCCCTACTGGGAACCTTTAAGCCATATATATATACACTATTCTGTATACTGTATATATAGTTGAGCATGTAATGTATGCATTGCATTTGAGGGCTCCATTGCTCTGTGTGAGCGAATAAATGTGGCATTTTTCTGAGTCCTCCTTGCCTAATGCATAATCCAGTTTGAAAACCACTGAATGTTCTCTTGATTTGAACCCTACTTGGCCAATAAAAGTAAGCAAAAGAAATAGGCATTTATATTTTTTAAATGATCTCTTTGTGAGAAGACCTTCTTGGAGGAGTCATCAGGCCTGTTTTGCGGTACACACCCTGCCACTTATCTAACAGTCTTACATTGTTCTGTGGTCATAAGGAGGTTTTGAGAAAGACATCCCACTGTCTGAATAAATATATTCTGCAGTTCTCTGCGAGATGCCTTAATGTGCTTTTGTTTTTCTCCTTGCTCCCAACAGATCGCTCTCCTCCAGCTGTCGTCCTAAATTAGCTGAGCTCTGTGAAAGGATAGCTGTTTCAACTGACCCCTTCTGCTCCTTGAAGCTCCAGCCGTCCGTGACACCCAAATGCTGCCTGTCTTTCATCAAACTGGTCACTCCTGAAGAAAAATGGACTTTGAGTGAAAGGAGCCCCTTCATGTGGGCTGACTCCCTTTAGGACAACTCTTAAGCTGTAGTTGAGATAGCTGGCCTGGGACCTGAAATGGGTGACCTATGACAATGTAACCGATAAGGGGACTTGAGTTCTCGCTTTCCCAAGCAGCTGCAAGCAGGATATGAGCTTGAGCCGTGGGTATCGACGATAAAACAAACCTTCCATCGCTTGAGGGCTTCTCTAACGTCATGCAGTCATCTGAGGAATTGTTTACCAGGAAGCTGAAAGCATTGAATGGGAGTATGGGACACCCAGCGGCCAACACACAGGGCAAGCTGGAAGGGGGTGGTAAAACGAACGGGACGCCCGCCATGCCTAAAATGGGGGTGCGAGCCAGGGTGACGGACTGGCCCCCGAAAAAAGAGGGTTGGGAAAGCCGTGGCGGGCCCAACTACGAGAGCGTCATCGCGGCCTTCCAGAACGGACAGCCAGACCAAAGTGTGGAGATCACGGATTTGTGCGAAGCGACATTGGAGCCTGATTATTCGGATACAAAATATTCCCTGAGTGACCTTCTGAGTCGATCCCCTTTGAAGGGGCTTCATCCCATTCGCCAGCGGAGTAATAGTGACGTGACCATCAGCGACATTGATGCGGAGGACATAATGGACCAGAACGCCGTCAACCCGAACACTGGTGCCTCGTTGCATCGGGAGTACGGCAGCACTTCCTCGATTGACCGCCAGGGTCTCGGGAATGATGGGTTCTTTACCATGTTGCGAGGATACCGGATTGACAGTTTGGACCATCGCAGTGCCCCGCCTGCCGGTTTCCCAGAACTCCTTCGCTACGACACAGCCCTCTCCCCAAGCTTGCAGACCGCAGCTCAGATAGCCCGCGGTGAGATCGTCCGCATCTCGGGCTACGACTACGTGGACAGCTCCCTCCTCTACAGCCGGGAAAGGGAGAAGTCTTTCATGCGTCGTCTCAAGTCGGAGTCATCCGAGACGTCGCTGTTCAGGAAGTTGAGGACTATTAAGAGCGACAACGACGGCCTGCGGCTCTCCACCGAGCAGGACGACCGCCGTCCGCTCAGCTTCCAGAAATGCTTCGCTCACTATGACGTCCAGAGCATCCTCTTCAACATCAGCGAGGCGGTGGCCAACCGCATCAGCCTCAGCCAGAGGAAGAACACCACCACTGGAGCTTCTGCTGCCTCGCAGTACCAAGTCCCAGGAGGTGGACAAGTGAGTGGGAATACTACTGGACCTGCATCCATGTTCGAATCGCCGCTGGGAAGTCGGGAAGACCTCAATCCCAAGGAGAACCTGGATGCCGATGAGGGGGATGGAAAGAGCAATGGAATGGTGCTCAATTGCCCGCATTTTCGCAATGAGATTGGTGGAGAGGGGGAGAGGAGGATCTCTCTCTCCAGGGCCACCAACACCACCTACAGTGCCGGAGGAGAAAACTGCTCTTTCGAGTCATCCTTAAGCTCCCACTGTACCAATGCTGGCGTGTCTGTGCTGGAGGTGCCACGGGAAAGCCAGGCAATCCACCGTGAAAAGGTCAAGCGGTACATCATCGAGCACATCGACCTGGGAGCGTATTATTACCACAAATATTTCTATGGGAGAGGTAAGCTTGTTATTTTGCATGAAAAATGGGGTTGATTCTTGTTTGTTAAATCTATATTGACCTTTCATTCAAGGTTCTAGTAAGAATGATTCATCAGTTCATGTTATTCCATAGAGAATTTTTTTTAAATTATTTGTAAACATCTTCCTCTTTAGCTGATGTCACAGCTGAGGTTGTGTTGCTGTTTTTTTCTTTAATTAATTGCACTAAATAAAATACACAACCCAAGTAAAACCTCAAAACTTAAGTGCAAAAAATGAGTAAGCTAAACTGCAAAAAAGTGTTTTTGTAAATAGCTTAAAGCGGGGTCTTAAAAAGTCTAAAATTTCAAAATCAAAGTTTTAGGCCTTAAAAAGTCTTAAATTCGCTGAAGTATTGAGTTCTAGATCTTAAATTATTTTAAACAGGTCTTAATTTTCCTACGTCCATGTAAAGCTAGCTCTATTTCTCATTGAAATTCTCCCGCAGCGCTTTAGTGTGTGTTTTATCTGGGATGTTGTAGTTCTTTCTTTCGCTAGTCCAACTATAGTTTGCTGTATTACAACTACAAATGAGACCAACATGCGTCTTATATTGCAGCCAATCAGCTTTCGTGTTATTGGCGCGAGTCTCTTTCGGATTGAACCACAGACACATCAAACAGATTGTATTCTTCAATTAACAGTTCTCCAGTTCTTCCAGTTCCGCGATCATGAAAGCGAAGACGAATCTTTCTCACCTGCCATCTTGCATAATGACCAAATAAAAGTATGATATCCCCGATAGCACTAAAAAAGAGTTAATAAACCACAAACTCACTTCATTACTGAACGATGTCATTCTGACTGTGGATTCTGGGCACGCGTTTGCGAATGTGTTCTATTTCTAGGTTTATTGCCCCTGAACAATGAAATACACACCCTTTATTTGATTACTTTGATAACTTTTTAGTTATATTAAGCAATTGCTTAGTGATGTGGTAGCGATCATGTCATTAAAGCTAGATAGCACACCACTGGACCTTTTATTGTCATGTGTGACTATTGTGCATCTAACATAATATGGTAATTGTGAATCCTAATTATGAAAAAAACATGCATATATATATATATATAATATATAATATATATATATATATATATATATATATATATATATATATATATATATATATATATGAATGTTTTTTGTGAATTTTTTCAATCCTAGTGGGATTGAGCTATGAGGAAGTGCAAGTTTACTAATACTAATAAATTAATTATTTTGCTTTGCAAGTAATGTTTTTTAGAATTGTGATTCTGTATTTCCTTTGTACGTTTTTTTATTGCGTTATATAGGTCTTAAATTTAATTCATAATGGTCTTAAAAAGTCTTAAATTTGACTTGGTGAAACCTGCAGGACCCCTGGAATAAGATAGTATCAAGATTGTATCTTGAATTGAGGTGTATTTGCTTGTATGGTGAAAAAATCAGCCAGTGCAGTGAGATAAAATACACTCATATTATAGACACATCTATGAAAACTAGTCTTAAAGGGGTCCTATTGTGCTTTTTCACTTTTTAACTTTAGTTAGTGTGTAATGTGGCTGTTTGAGCATAACAAATATCTGCAAGGTTACAAAGCTCAAAGTTCAATGCAAAGGGAGAAATTTAATTTAACATAATTCATTTTCCAAGAACTACAACAAACGACTTTGTGAAGTCACAGTGTTACTTATTTAAATAAATAATAATTAAATAATCTTGAGCTGCGTTAGAGAAGACAGTTTTGTAGGGCTGGGCGATACAGCTAAAAATGTATCACGATATAATGTTTCATATATCGTTCAGTTCAGTATTGATAATCATTGACATTTTTTACAACCTTTTTTTTTTTTTAAAGACTAGTAGAAAATTTTGAATTTAAACCACAGTTTTTTTATTTTATTTATCCACATTATTAAGGCAAACAACAAAATATATTAGTTTTAGCAGACAAAAACAAATGTAAACAAAAATATCTTCTTAATGTCTTTATATTAAGATAAAAAAAGTAAGTGTTAAAGAAACAATTGAACTCAAATGAAATGTTACAAAATAATACCTCTCCATCGTGGACTGCTTGTGGGTTGTTTGTTGAGGTGAGGTAGATGGACGACATGCTGCATATTCCAAAGGGTGGAAACGGTTAAGGTGATGAAATAAGTTGCTTGTGTTGCTTGTGCTATGTTTCCGTGCTTGGTTTTTTTTCAACCATGTTCTGATGTTGGTCGGAAGAAAAGATACAAAAAAATGCCACACTGGCGAGCTGACATGTCCTTTTTATTGACATTATTCCTCTTGCATGTGTTCTGATGTCAAATGGCGATGACGCAACTGAACAAGAGATCAACGCAACCTGTTTAGATCTTATTGGTTGTCAATGGTATCACGCTGATTCATCAAAACATCTGGTAGGCTGTTTAAGATCTACGGACGACACGCGTGCATTTTAATGAAAATATCGAGCGCTATATCCAATTTTTTTTACCTCGTTAACGACAATGGTGTACAACCTTCGATAAACACCAATATGGTTTTATCGGCCAGCCCTATGGTGTTGTTGCTCTGTCAAAGAGACGCTGTTTTTACACAACGTTTGACCTTCCTAAGGCTGGTTAAAATGTATTTTAAACACTGTTCCTGAACATTATCTGTGCGCTGCAGCTTCCAGAAACTAAGAGAGTAATGCAGGCTACGCACAAAAACTTCTCCTGAAATGGAGCAGTTCCCACTTTGTCGGGAAAATCTGTTGTTTGTGGATCACAACTTTGAGTATGTCTTTATTATTTGTAGTTGTGTTTTCTATTAACAGTTCCAATTATAAGTTTTATGTTGTTGCTATGATGTAAACAAAGGGCAAAGCTTTGCCTCCGCTCGACTGCTAGCCCACATTAGGGTTGATTTAGTGTTTTCTGTAGCTTTTGTAAGGTTTCTGTAGCTCTGTTCATCGGCCCTTAGGAAAATTAAACATGCTTTTGTGCTCAATTACTGTTTGTATTACCATAGTAGGGGTGTAACGATACACTCGTATCACGGTTCGATATAAATCGCGATACTGAACTCACGATACGATATGTATCCCGATATTTTAAGCCAAAATAAAGATGTTTTTTTTTTTTTTACTTTTTTATTATTATTAAAATAATGTTATTATTCTTGGTGTATTATTATCAGAATCCACAAATATTCTCCCATTGCATTATTATACATTATATTCAACATTATATATAGTTGTTTAATGTAATTAATGTCACTGAAACTCTGTAAACGTAAATTTTTTCCCCATTTCTCACGTTTTAAATGCAGGCAGCATTCTCTCAATCATTTGAACGTCCGTGTTTACTACAGTATGCGCATCGTGTTAAACATATTCATCATATAAAAGCCATTGTGTCTCTTCAGAAGACTTGTATTTGGATTAGACCACTTGATTCGTTTTTTCATTTATTGGATCTTTTAAGTTTGAGAGGAATAGACATTAAATGGAGGAACAGAAATCCCTCAGGTTTCATAAAGAATATCTTCATTTGTGTTTGGAAGTTAAACGAAAAACGACATGATGGTGAGTACATGATGATAGAATTTACATTTGTGGTACATTTGTAAATTTGTGTTTGGGTGAATTATACCTTATAAATAGGCTCTATATCGCGAATCATATCGTTTCCATCAACGATACAAATCGTCACATTTTTATATTGTTTAATGATATATCGTTACACCCCTGTACCATAGTAATGATTAAATGGTGAGAAAATTACAAAAAAACAAATTTTTGTTACCATTCTGCAACGTCCTGTGAAAGCCGTGCTTGCAAAGTCTGTGCATGAAATCCATTCTGGACGATCCTCTTGTTTGTTAACATTTTAAAGTCTGAATCAGGCTTGAATTGGTTTGAAATTGACAACATCCTTAATATTTACATCTGAGGAGCTCGCGGTTATGGTAAGGGGCGGGACTTTTCCCAAACATGCGCTGCCAATCACAACACACTGGGCCAGCTAACCAATCACATCACATTTTATATTTCAGAAGGAGGGTCTTCAACGAAACCGGAACTAAATGGTGCGTTTGGGCCAGACTGAAGACAGAGGAGCTGTAATAATGTAAAATATGTGAAAAATAATGTTTTTTTGAACAATCAAGCATGAAAGCATATTCTAGTTCACCCAAAAAACAAAATCAAGTCTTTGTAAAAGGGCATAATAGGACTCCTGTAATATTTTATTATAATAATTTATTATAATAAAGTCTTAATATTAAAGTTTTTCTGTATTTTAAAGAGATAATTAACTTGAAAATTCATTAACTCACCCTCATTTCAGTTCAAACCTGAATGACCGGCTTTTTTGTTCACACAATGGAAGTCACATGCTGTTTGGAGCTTTTCATCAAGTGGAAAATGAGTACAAAATACTAATTACAAGCTTAAAATGTCACTATCGATTATTAAAGATCTTGTATCTTGCAATATTTTCTCCTTTGGATGCTGTTCTGGTGATTTAGGGTCCGAGACAATAGCAGGTTTTGTTAAGCCTGGTGTTTATTACACATTTTGAAAGGAGAAACACTTGTGCCAAGGATTGAGGTGTGAGAATGTTCTCCTGTCTTTGGCCTGTGATTTGTCATGTGAGAATAGACAGGGTGAGGTGCAGCTGTTCCCCTCCGAGGAGCCGTGATGCCGAGAGAGGTGAGACAGGACCCTCTCCTCACACCGCAGTCCCACCGCTCTTCATTAAAACACCTCTGCGTGTCTGGGAATGAAACCAGCAAACCATACCTCGACTTATACTGCACAATGTCATCGGTGTTTGACTGAGAAGGTGTCAGCGGCTGTCAGACTGCTTTTTCTTTTTTTGTTGCATGTCTGCACATCTGCATAGTCCTGACAGGATTGTGTTACCCTTTCCTAAGCTCTGGAAAACAGCTGCTCCACCTCTTGCCATGCAGAAATACGTTTCTTTCCTTTGACTGCGCAGAATAATGAGCCGCAGCCTGTGGGTGAAAGCTGCGATTGTGTCCCGCACGTTCACGGGCTTTCCAGCCATAGCGAATGAGCAAATTACAGCTCAGCTCAAATGACAATAAATCATGTTAGCAAGCTCGTTCTATTGGGAAATAGATAATCATCCGCCTTGCCGTGTCGCCAAAGACCTATCAAGCAGAAGAGCTCAATTTCCTCTGTGCAGCGTACAGGGTTATATTTAAGACTCCGATTAGTCTTGTGCATTTAACTGTTTATTTTAAGTGCCGTTTAAAGAGGGAGGGAGTTTAAACTCAAAATGAAATCAAAACGGACCCTACTCAAACTATTTTTTGGATGTATGGGCTCTTGGTTAATTCTAATCTAATAGCCAAATCTATTTATTTAGAACTACTGTTGCAGGTGATGCATATTTGCTAATATATTGCTAATAGTTAACATAGCACTGTAATGCCGATTAATACAATAAAGATAAAGGCAATACATAATGATAGATTTGTCAAATAAGAAAATGCATTTTGTTTCCTCTCAAGGTTCTACTCAAAATGTCGATTTTATTTGAATCCATAACTTTAAATTGAATTAAAATGAATGCATAACTTGAATTAATGATTGAATGCATACATTATACTATATAAATGGAATGCATATTAAATGAATAACTTCAAATTGAGTTAAATTGAATGCTTAACTTGATAACGACTTCAAATTAAGTACATAACTTGAGTGCATGACTTTAAATCGAATGCATAACTTGAAATTAAATACAATGCATAACTTAATACATTTACATTGAGTTAAAGGAGCTAAAATGGAAAACTGTATTCACCTTGGCATAGTTGAATAGTCCTGTACATGGAACTAACATACCATGAGCCTCAAACACCATCGTTTCCTCCTTCAAATGTAAATCTTGTGCTTGAAAAAGACCACTGAAAAACGGGCGAATCCACACACAACACCGACTGTGACGTAACAGTCGGGATCATTAACAGTGTTGCCACTGTTACTTTGAAAAAGTAATCGAATTACTCCTTTAAAAAGTAACTTAGTTACTTTACAGATTACTTGATTTTAAAAGTAACTAAGTTAGATTACAAGTTACTTTATTAGTTACGTTCAGCAGTTGCCGACAACACCCCTGCTGCCTCAACATAGAAATGACAACCGTTTTTGCCAACACTCACTTTATTGGAAGTGCATTTTTAACAGTAACGTCAACAATGTATCTCCTGACATTTTAAGTTGAAATTAAAAAATATTTCCTGAAAAAAATAAAAAACATGTTTTAATAAAAAATGTAATAAAGACAGTCTTTCTTGACTTCACTTAATACACTCACCTAATGGATTATTAGGAACACATACTAATACTGTGTTTGACCCCCTTTCGCCTTCAGAACGGCCTTAATTCTACGTGGCATTGATTCAACAAGGTGCTGAAAGCATTCTTTAGAAATGTCGGCCCATATTGATAGGATAGTATCTTGCAGTTGATGGAGATTTGTGGGATGCACATCCAGGGCACGAAGCTCCCGTTCCACCACATCCCAAAGATGCTCTATTGGGTTGAGATCTGGTGACTGTGGGGGCCATTTTAGTCCAGTGAACTCATTGTCATGTTCAAGAAACCAATTGTAAATGATTGGAGCTTTGTGACGGTGCATTATCCTGCTGGAAGTAGCCATCAGAGGATGGGGACATGGTGCTCATAAAGGGATGGATATGATCAGAAACAATGCTCAGGTAGGCCGACGCATTTAAACGATGCCCAATTGGCACTAAGGGGCCTAAAGTGTGCCAAGAAAACATCCCCCACACCATTACACCACCACCACCACCAGCCTGCACAGTGGTAACAAGGCATGATGGATCCACGTTCTCATTCTGTTTACGCCAAATTCTGACTCTACCATCTGAATGTCTCAACAGAAATCGAGACTCATCAGACCAGGCAACATTTTTCCAGTCTTCAACTGTCCAATTTTGGTGAGCTCGTTCAAATTGTAGCCTCTTTTTCCTATTTGTAGTGGAGATGAGTGGTACCCGGTGGGGTCTTCTGCTGTTGTAGCCCATTCGCCTCAAGGTTGTGCGTGTTGTGGCTTCACAAATGCTTTGCTGCAGACCTCGGTTGTAACGAGTGGTTATTTCAGTCAAAGTTGCTCTTCTATCAGCTTGAATCAGTCGGCCCATTCTCCTCTGACCTCTAGCATCAACAAGGCATTTTCTCCCACAGGACTGCCGCATACTGGATGTTTTTCCCTTTTCACACCATTCTTTGTAAACCCTAGAAATGGTTGTGTGTGAAAATCCCAGTAACTGAGCAGATTGTGAAATACTCAGACCAGCCCGTCTGGCACCAACAACCATGCCACGCTCAAAATTGCTTAAATCACCTTTCTTTTCCATTCTGACATTCAGTTTGGAGTTCAGGAGATTGTCTTGACCAGGACCACACCCCTAAATGCATTGAAGCAACTGCCATGTGATTGGTTGATTAGATAATTGCATTAATGAGAAATTGAACAGGTGTTCCTAATAATTCTTTAGGTGAGTGTATAAATACTCTCCCCGAGACGAGAAGAAAGCTATACTAAGTAATGCGTTACTGGCATCACTGATTATTAATATTTATGCCTCCCCAAATTTGCATAGAGCTTACCAGCCCATGTTCAAGGCCAGGCAGTTTTAACGCGGACGGCCGAATCATCAGAACTTCTGCAGGTATTGTGAAGATGAGGACAATACAGTGAAAACGGCAGATCATGGATATGAATGTTATGTTCCAGGCTGTGCAGGGGATGTGAGCACTTTTCATACCCTTCTCACAGAACAGAGCTGTCCACAGGCATGGTTGATGTTTATCTGGAACCGGAAACCGCAACAATTTAATGCAAAGTTGTTAGTTTGCTCTGACTGGTGTCAATTTCGTTAACGAAAATATGACGAAAAATGTTCATTGACAACCTTTTTTTTTCTCCCCATGACTACGACAAGACGAGATGACACAAACGTCCTTAAACTTTTTATTGTGACTATATAAATATGCAATATCGTTGACGAAAAAAGACGAGACTGAAATGTGTAGGTTAAAAAATTAAAACTTGAACAAAAAGCAGTCTTTGGTTTTGTCGGTGGGGTTGAAGGGGAGTGTTCGTGCCTACGGTTGCCAGATTTCAGTCATTTAAATCTCCCAATCAGAACTTTTCTGATAAAAGAACACGTATTCTATCCGGTGTTTTACTTAAACATGTGCAATATGGTGCACGCGAGCGCGCTCTCACGCATGCGGATGCTCTGAAAACACCAATAAACAAGTAAGCTGCATTTCAGCAATCGCCATTTGAGATTTTCTGCTTAAAGTGCCCTTCAGTCGGTCTTTGTTCTGTCACAACTCAAAAAACTTTGTGATTGTGTTTGCCGAATAACTGCACTTGTGTGAGCTACTGAAATGAGCCAATCAAAGCAGAGCTCAACATTATTATTCACGACCCTTCCAAAAACAGACCATTTCATTCTAGGGACAAATCCTAGGGTTGTAAATGGACATGTAAAACTGTATCTGGAGTATTTTTGCCCTATGCAAATTTAAAATATTCTATCAATGCATTCTAGGGCACCTTTAAATTGAATGCATAACCTTGCATGCATAACAGAATGCATTATGTGACGCAGATACTGGTTTTATTTTGACTGTCTGACTTTCCCGACTTCAAACGAGCAGTCAGAGTCCATTTAACCTTTCATAGCTGCTCATCACCCCGTCATCGTCTCTACTGGGACCTGAAAAGGACAGACCTGTCAACATGTCCTTCCCAAGAGCCACTATCCCCTTTCACACCTTACTTTCCATGATGCTTTTATCACACGGGGAGTAGCTTTGATTCTATTAACTTCCTCTCTCTTCGTGACCAAGATGCTGCGTGATCGGGGAGGATGCAAGATGAGACATGCCCACTGAATTTTTACACTGCGGTTGCATTAGTAGATGAATATTAATACTTCATCCTGTTAAGCATCATGGCAATATGCTCAGCTCCATGCCTGCTGTTGGGGACGGGCCGCAAGCTGATGGGTCAGTTACATTTCACGTTCTGTCTTTTTATCAAGTCAGACAGTTTAAAGTGGTCACGTTGGTTTTTGGAAAGTATTGCTGGTTTGTTTCCGGTCCAAGGTGGTTTATCAACTCTAACCCACTGGACTAAGAGGCTCTATCAGGTTGAAACCACATTTTTAAATGACTTTTCCTTTTGGCCCAACTTTCAGTTTGAAAGTCCAGGTCTCTAAGGGTTAGTTCACCCAACAAATTAAAATGAGATGATTTAATGATTAGATGATGCCCATGATTTACTCACCCTCAAGTCATCCTAGAGACGTTAAACCGAGGTCCTGACTCTCTGTGGTCATTAAAAATCGCAGGATGTCCTTCGATAAAGAGTAGGGGTTGACCCCTGTCCATCATGGCCTCCTAATCATCCCCATATATATATATATATATATATATATATATACATATATACATATATATAGCAGCCGCTGAGAGAACGCACAGAGTAACGTCATCACCTCATCAACACACTCAGATGTGTCTAATATGATCATCAGAGCTGCGTTACCTCACACTCATGACCAGAGGAAGCGGCGCCGGCGACTGTGTCATAATAAAAGTCCCGCTGCTCGTGAGACGTGTGTTGCGTTCATCTAATTAACAATCGCTCCAGCGGTTCCTCAGCTCCACAACACTCGCTCCTGCTCTGCTTCACTACAGTAATGTTAATAATCACATCAACATGATTTCTGCCCGAGTCCTATCCCGATTCTTTCCCACCGGCTGTGAGGTGAAGACCACATGTCCCAAGATTCTGCGCGCAAACTTGACATCATCAAGCTACACCTTTTGCTTTGAATAGGCGACCTCTAGCAGACGGAAAAGTTACATAGTGCACCTTTTAAAATAACTTTTTTCTATGTGAATATACAGTAAAGTGTAATCTATTCCTGTGATCATCATTACTCCAGTCTTCAGTGTCACATGATCCTTCAGAAATCATTCTAATATGATGATTTGATGCTCAAAGAATATTTCTGATTATTATCGACATTGAAAACCGGTGTGTAATGTAAATGTTATTTTCTTTGTCTAAATGTGGGAATCATTCAGTATTATGATATCCTCACAAATCCTTCTTGACCAAGATGGTCTACCATGTCAAAACCAGATGATCAATCATCAAAAGCTGGCTTTCCCCGCAGGATTCTAGTGAAGTGTATTTTGGAGAAGACTTCAGCAGTCGCCGGTCGTCATGTTGTTTTACTCTTCACTGCAGCTTTAGGCTTTAACCTCTCGAGTGCGTTGGAGTGGATGAGATGAAGTGTCAGTGGTGAGGGTGTTTGCTGTGCTTCACCTCTGGATTTGAGTCGGATTGAGGGCTGTGTTTTCAGATCTCCCGTCATGCTAACTCTGTTGTGTTTGCTTTCCGAGTGTTGTGCCACTAACACACTACTTAAGCTAATTTCTTTGTTGTCCCATTTTGTGTGAGTTTTGCATCAATACGCATCGTCCTAATGTTTCCCCCCTATGGCATGCTTTAGTACACATAGCACATTATATTGCATAATTTGGGCCTCAGGTTTTCGACATGGTGTCCAAATGCAGGAAAGGGGCTTAATGGAAAGGATATCAGAAAGAAAGAGGTTAAGCCTCGTCTGTGGCGGGTTTTATTTCTCTTGTTAATCTCTGACGGACCCCTGTGGTGCAGTGAAATCAGAGATTATGGATCATATATGGCACTGTTGAGTCTGCGAGACTGTGTGAAAATCTATGGAGATGTGTCCTGGATCAGACGTCATCATTGCTGTGTAGACCTGACGGATAATTGGACATTTGACATTTTCTCCATTATAACACCAAATTAAAATACTGTTTTAACCACTATTGCCATTGTTATTTTGTTGTTGTTGTTGTTTTTATATTTTATTTCACTCCAAAATCAAAAGAGAAAATGATTTATAAATGAATTAAAATCTATTAGGTTATCAAATAAATCCGTCCATCATCAATCCGTCCATCCAAATAATGTCACAATGCAAAAAAAATATTAAATAAAAAAATAAAAAAATAATTGATTTCTGTTCGTCTGTCGTTTTGTTGATCCATCAACCCCATCGTTTGTTCATTCGTTCTTTCCATTCATTCATTGTTTGTTTCCATCCATACTTCGTTCATTCGTTCCATCCATCTATCATTTTTGTTTCAAAAAAATTTCAACAACGACATTGTTCCATCTAGTGTTCGTTCCATCTAGTGTTCGTTCCATACATCGTTCGTTTGTTCATTCCATCCATTCATTGTTCGTTCATTACATCATCTTTTGTTCGTTCCATCCAGCCAGCGAATTTATCGATTTATACATGAATTTATTCATTTATTGATTTATTCGTTAATTTGTCGAGTTATGCATTAATATTGATTTATGCATTAATTTATCAATTGATTCATTAATTTATCGATTGATTCATTCATTCATTTATTGATTTCTGCATTCATTCATTTATTGATTTCTTCCTGCATTTATTGATTTATGCGTCCGTTTATTGATTTATTCGTTCATTTGAGTTATGCATTAATTTATCAAGTTATGCATTAATTTATTGATTTATGCATTAATTTATTGATTGATTCGTTAATTTATTGATTGATTGATTGATTCATTTATTGATTTATGCATTCATTTATTGATTGATTGATTGATTGATTCATTTATTGATTTCTTCCTGCATTTATTGATTTATGCGTCCGTTTATTGATTTATTCGTTCATTTGAGTTATGCATTAATTTATCAAGTTATGCATTAATTTATCGATTTATGCATTAATTTATTGATTGATTCGTTAATTTATTGATTGATTGATTGATTCATTTATTGATTTATGCATTCATTTATTGATTGATTGATTGATTCATTTATTGATTTCTCCCTGCATTTATTGATTTATGCGTCCGTTTATTGATTTATTCGTTCATCTGAGTTATGCATTAATTTATTGACTTATGCATTCATTTATTGATTCATTAATTTATCGATTGATTGATTAATTTATTGATTGATTGATTCATTCCTTCATTTATTGATTTCTTCCTACGTTAATTGATTTATGCGTCTGTTTATTAATTTATTCGTTCATTTGATTTATGCATTAAATTATCGAGTTGATTGATTGATTCATTTATTGATTTCTTCATGCATTTATTGATTTTTGCGTTCATTTTAATGATTTTTACATTCATTTAACGATTGATTCATCCATTTATTTATTATTAATTTATTGATTTCTTCCAGCGTTTATTGATTTATGCATTTGTTTATTGATTTTGTAATAAATTATTGATTTATGCATTAATTTATTGAGTTATGCATTAATTTATTGATTTATTCGTTAATTTATTGATTTACGCATTCATTTATTTAAATAATGTCACAAGGCAAAAATCCTAAAATAAGGTGGTCAGTAGAGCATTATCAGTGGAGTCTCCTCTCTGCGTATCTTCTCAGCATGACCAGCACCAGAGAGGCTGTGAAGAGTTTAAATAGCCCACTTCCTGCCGGCTCTTCCTGTCCGGTCCGCTCAGGGTCTCTCACTCACTTTGTAGGGTGTTTCTGGAAAGTGTTATCTGTCCTTCTTGAACCTGACCTCATATCTTCCTCTGTTTCCTGTCGTTAACCCCCAGAGCACCAGAACTACTTCGGGGTGGATGAGAACTTGGGCCCGGTGGCCATCAGCGTACGGAGAGAGAGGCTGGATGACGGGAAAGACAAAGAGGCGTCGCAGTATAACTATCGGATCACCTTCAGGACCAGTCAGGTACATGAGTGCTCGACAAATAGACATGGATTTCTCAGCAGATATTCATATAAAGAAATATAGATCATTAATTGTGATTTAATTAATGAGCATATCATGTGTAATTAAAAATGAATGGATGGCCATAATTACAATACGTTTTAGTTTTAGAGTAATTATTTATTTGTTTGTTTGCTTATTTATTTATTTGGGATGAATGATCTTAATGCTCCTAAAATAAACAAAATGTAAATAATGCCAAATATAATTTCCCTTTTTTTCTTTTTTATGGGGTGAAATATTATTATTATTTTCGAGGACAGTAAATCAACTTCCTCTCTCGTATCAAATGCATCGCTGCGCTAAACCTTAGGCTTTAATCTTCAGCTTCTAATGGAGCTCGTTCACAATTGAACTGAATTATGAAGCCTTTTGTCATTTCCTGCGTGCCATAGATACTCACATGACTCAAAATCTCAGAATGACCCTTTAAAGAGATGCTCGAGAATTCAGCATAAAAGGCTTTTACTTTATAAGTGCAGATAAAAGGGTCGAGACTCAATTTCTTCCTTTCAGACAAGAGCACGCCCTCGAATCTCCTGCCAGGGGAAGAATTTCATTGGCAATAACTTGATATCCCAGTGGATCTATACACTTCTCTATTGAAATATTTTCTAATAAACTGACAGGATTAAGTACTTGAGGTCACATACTTGAGGATATTATGCCATATGAAAATAAGGATTTTGATAGTTTGAGGCAGGAAAATGTCCTTGCTGTTTAATGCATGTGTGGTGCATGCAATGATTACTTAATCTCAAACACACGCTCTCCTCTTCCTCTGACCCTCATCAGTTAACTACCTTGCGTGGGGCGATTCTGGAGGACGCTGTGCCTTCCACGGCGAGGCATGGGATGGCCCGCGGCCTCCCTCTGAAGGAAGTGCTGGAGTATGTGGTGCCTGAGCTGAACATCCAGTGCCTCCGACTGGCCCTCAACTCACCCAAAGTCCCCGAGCAGCTCCTCAAACTGGACGAGCAGGGGGTGAGTACTAGTCTAGAACGATGAAATCTGATTGGATGAGCTGCGGTTGAAGCCGTTGTTAAGTAAATGATATTCAGATATGTATAGTAGGGCTGCACGATTTGGGGAAAAAAATCTACTAGCAATTTTTCTGATAAACAAAAGTAATTTTAAAATACAATTTGTAAAAAAAAAATCCAGGTTTGCTCTGCTTGTTTTGCCTGAATTTTGTGATTACTGTACATATCAATATGGCTATAAAATACTACCACTACTGCTATACTTCTACCACGCGGCACCTCCCACAGTTTCTCTTGAAGCCAATACGGAAGTGACTTAAACTGCAGTTCATGGACTGGCCACTAGAGACAGACTCCAGAAGGGAGCAGAATCTCATTGAGCTCATGTTAAAATGCCCAACTTTACAGCAGAAGAACACATGTTTACAGTCTGGGACAAATTGTGCTTTTGGTCTATACGGCTAATTTTGCCCTTCATGACGACTGTGAGGGGGGTGAATGTTTTTATAACTCATTCGTTTACATTATATAAAGCCTTAAAGTTCTGCATAAATAAGGGCGTGGCCACTTTGAGTGACAGGTGGATTGCCGTTTGTCTGCTGTCTGTTAGTCATCACGTCACCTTAGCTCCGCCCACGTCCCGCCTCTTTGCCCATTTTCTGTTAATTGGGAGTGACGTGTGTTGACGAGCTGCCAATATGGCAACGGCCGACTTTGAGGCTTCAAAACTGCGTTGGCGTTCTTCTTATAATTCTTCCGTTTCTTCTTCCGCACTTGAGTCTATGGCAGCCCATAGAACCACTTGTGGAAAAGTTATGAAATGTGGCACACTGATAGAGGACAGTCTGAAATGTCATCATAGCTAATTTGGAGTCTCTAACGCAATCCCTCTAGCGCCACCGACTGTCCAAAGTTGCACTTACGTGTGTGCTAATAACTTTTGAACCGTAAGGGCTAGAAACAAAATTATTTTGTTCCTCTGATTCTGTGGCCCAAGACGATTCGATTGAACCATACGATGCCATTTTCGGTAATGCCAATTTTCCTGCCAAAAAAATTACTTTTTCCTAAATGGTTTATCCGATTTGCACAAAAATGTAACCAGAACATCTTCAGACAACGGCAACAAAAAGATTTCAAGTCAATTCATCAAAGAGTTTTTGAATAACACGCAAACAAATTTTACGTAGCGCTTGCGAAAAAAGATATAAGGCTGTATCTCCGCATAAGGCTGTATCTCCGCAACGCTTTATCGTATTCTGACCAAACTTGGTACAGATCATCACAAGCATGACTTGAGGCTCTTATTGCTTATAACTTCTGAATGGTTTGCCCAAAAATCGTATAAGTGGTCTTGTTAGATTCGGGTCATCATGCTGAGACGAATGATATTCGACTCAGAATGATATATTTGAATACACACACACATACATATTTAAGCAATATTTGCATGTATATATTGTATATATATATATATATATATATATATATATATATATATATATATATATATATATATATATATATATATATCATATATATATATATATATATATATATATCATATATATATATACAATATATACATGCAAATATTGCTTAAATATATACATGTATGTGTGTGTATTCAAATATCTTTTATTATAGTGATATCTTTTATTAGATTATAAGCGACATTCATTGTTCTAATACTCAAAGTAGTGGTCAATTAATATGGATTTTTCAGTGATTCCTTAACATTTTTACCTTTGATTTTTGCTTATTCTATTGTGATTTTTATCATGGTTTTAGGTGCTCCCGATACACCATGGTAACCATAATTTCTTCCAAAATATTGTCAGTTGTTGTGCAAGAAAACTTGCAATATGTAACATCAGCTGTCATCAAAAAAAGAAAATGACAGAATGATTCTGAAAAATTACACTGATTGATGGAAAAAGCCCAATTTTTGTGGTTTTATAGAAGTAATCAATTAACTGGACTAAAGCTTCTTAAGTGGCATTTTTGTGTCTTTACACAGACTATTTAATACTGCTTAGAGGTGGCATAAATGCATTTAAACATGAATTAAAACTGTATATCATCCTAGGGCCTGAGGTGGGTCAGAACAGCCAACATTTAGTCTGGCTTTAATAGCAATTCTGAAAGTGTTAATGCAAACAATGCATGGCTATATGACTAGAAATCAACAAACACCATATGTAGAGCTGCATTTCCCATGGAGCGTCTGTCAACACTGTTTCACTGTTTCTTGGTTCTGAGGGAGAAAATCAACCGATATCATCATGTTATAGGGCGATCAATAACAGCTCCTGTCGCCCATTGATTTCCCAACTTGCAGTGGAAATGTGAATGAGGACGGACTAATATAGCCAATGTTACATTCTATTTCATAGATAGAGACGTTTCATTCCACCCTCTCAATAATCTTTCATTATCGTCTTTAAAGAGAAGTTTTTATTGAAGTGCTAGATATAGACCGAGTGTCATATAAGCCGTCTTTTTTTTTTTTGCCTGTCAATTGTATATATTACAACCAAGTTTGGGGTCAGTAAGATTTTCTTTTAAAGAAATTAATACGTTTATTCATCCAGGATGCGTCAAATTGATTTTTTAATTGACATTTTAAATAAACGCTGTTCTTTTTAACTTTCTATACATCAAAGAATCCTGAAAAAAGTTCTGTTTTCAACATTGATAATAATCATAAAGGATTCTTAAAGCTACACTGTGTGATATTTTCCCCCATCTAGTGGTGAAAAGGTATATGACCATCCAGTGAATATTAGTTTCTGTTCCTCTCAATTCCGATTTCGTTTTAACTCCTACGGTGGCCGATTTAGTCCAAGATTAACATGAATTCCAGTTCGACCTCGTCCACATTCCACACGGTGCCATCGAGTGTTAAAACGCCAAAGGCGAAGCTTGAATTTACGGGTATGTCCCTCTTTGGCTAATGTACTTTCAAGATGGAGGGGCAACATGGCGACCGGCATTCGAACCCCTCACCCGTATGTATTTTCAATGGCATATTATAAACTTACGAGAATACTTTATTACTTGAAAGAAGTAAATATACATTAATGAGCACATATATTTTTGAAAGAACTAAGTGTTTTTAGCTAAGAATAAACTAAAAAAGTTACACAGTGTAGCTTTAAGCATCAAATCATCATATTTGAATGATTTCTGAAGGATCATGTGACACTGAAGACTGGAGTAATGATGCTGAAAATTCAGCTTTGATCACAGGAAAATTTAATTAATAGTAAAATTCCATCCAACTGAATTGAATAATCCTAATGCATTTGAATCAAATAATTGAACAATCCTTAATCAATTTTTATATTTAAATCAGGGTGTCCACAGGCTTTTAAAAAGTATTAAAAGGTAGTAAATCAAATTAGTAAAAAATTAAAAGGTATTAATCGCCATTTTATGAGGTATTCATTTTTGGAATAATTTTTTTGCAAACTACGGGATAAACTCAGGGGTCTCTAAACTTGGTCCTGGAGGTCCACTGTCCTGCAGAGTTTAGCTCCGACCTCAATTAAAACACCTGAACCAGCTAATCTGTGTCTAACTTGGGCCTAGTAAGACACTGATTAGCTGGTTCATGTGCGTTTATTTTGGGCTGGAACTAAACTCTGCAGGACAGTGGCCCTCCAGGACCGAGTTTGGAGACCCCTGCGATAAACGGTTGTCTTTCAAATTCCCTCTGCACGCAATAGGTTTCACAGAGTCAGTCAGACGTCACAGCCCCAATCATCACCTAATCATCACCAAGACCCGCCCACTGGTTCACATTCACCAGAATACTGATTCTCTGCACCTGCACATCATCAGAGACTCTCACTATATATGCACTCAGTCACCATTCACTCTTTGTCTGGTCTCCTCTCAGTACACGCTGATTCTACTTACCCCTTACCTCTCTACTTACCCCTTACCTCTCTACTTACCCCTTACCTCTCTACTTACCCCTTACCTCTCTACTTACCCCTTACCTCTCTACTTACCCCTTACCTCTCTACTTAACCATGATCATCCCGTCTCCTGTCTTCCACCCGTCAGTCTACACCAGCTAAGTCACCATTACCCTTCTACAAGTCTCCATCTACTTCCATTGCCTGGTTCACGCTGCTTCAACCCCACAGACACTTAATAAAGAACACTTATACCCCCGGTTTCACAGACAATGCTTAAGCTAATCCTAGACTAAAATGCATGTTTGAGCTGTTTTAACTGAAAGAGTCTTGCACTGACAAATCTTAAAATATGTCAGTGGCATCGTTTTGTCTCAAGATGCACACCAGTAATGTTTTTTTCTTGGGCACGTTTATAAAAGTTACTTAAATGTCCTAATTGAACTAAGGCCTAATCCTGGCTTAGTCTAAGCCCTGTCTGTGAAACCGGGCCATACTGTTCTTTATTAAAGGGTTAGTTCACCCAAAAAGGAAAATTCTGTCATTAATTACTTCCCCTCATGTCGTTCGACACCCGTTAGACCTCCATTCATCTTCAGAACACAAATGAAGATATTTTAGTGTAAATCTGATGGCTCTGAAAGGCCTCCATTGGCACAATGCACGGTTCACTCTCAAGACCCTTAAAAGATACTAAAGACGTCGTTACAAAGTCCATCTCACTACAGTGGTTCTACAATAACTTTATAAATTGGCGAGAATAGTTTTTGTGCGCTAAAAACCTTAAATAACGACTTATATAGTGATGACGATTTCAAAACACAGCCTCATGAAGCTTCGAAGCGTTATGAATCAGTGAGTCGAATCATGATTCGGATCGCGTGTCAAACCGCCAAACTGCTGAAATTTGGCGATCCAAACCGCTGAATCGACTCGCTGATTCATAACGCTTCGAAGCTTCATGATGCCTTGTTTTGAAATCGTCATCACTATATAAGTCGTTATTTAGGGTTTTTGTTGCACACAAAACTATTCTCGCCGATTCATAAAGTTATTGTAGAGCCGCTGTAGTGAGATGGACTTTGTAACGACGTCTTTAGTACCTTTTAAGGGTCTTGAGAGTGAACCGTGCATTGTGCCAATGGAGGCCTTTCAGAGCCATCAGATTTACACTAAAATATCTTCATTTCTGTTCCGAAGATGAACGGAGGTCTAACGGGTGTCGAATGACATGAGGGGAAGTAATTATTGACAGAATTTTCCTTTTTGGGTGAACTAACCCTTTAAGTGTACACTTATACCTGCTGTACGGCCGAATCAAATTCTGTTGCATTATTTTCCTGTTTAACTCTGTGAAGCTGCTTTGAAACAATCTGCGTTGTAAAAAGCGCTATATAAATAAAGTTGACTTGACTGCTTGAACCAACCAGAACAACGAAGAAGTTTTGTTCGGCAAAACTGTGGATGAAACATTTTCTATTGGCCAAGAGGGTGTAGTTTTATATAAATCTCATACTCTGTTTAATGGTTAGAAACGACGTGTTGCGTATAAACCTGCAACTCAATGGCGTGTTGGTTTTAGAAAAATATTGAGACGTTATTAAAAATGGTAGTAAAAGGTATTGAATTTACCTCCAGGATTTCTGTATATACCCTGTAAAACACGTAAGAATTATTCAATTCAGTTTAATGGAATTTTAATTAAATTGCGTACATTAAAAAAATATTTTTATCAAAAGGGAAACAAAAGCAATTTGTCAAAGAGCCAACAAAAATTGTAATATATCACAATATTGTTGTTTTTACTGTATGTATGATCAAATAAATGCAACCTTGTGAGCATAACATTAAACAAAAAGCCTCAAACTTTTGAACAACGTAAAGTGTTGCTATTAGGGAAAGATTATATTATCTATGTATATTATATTGTTTTCATCTATATTATCAAGTCAAGTCAGCTTTATTTCTATAGCGCTTTATACAGTACGGATTGTTTCAAAGCAGCTTTAAAGTGTAAACAGGAAAATGATGCATTTTGGCTTTTGTTCAGCTGAAGTCAGTTCAGTGTTGATTCAGTTCTGGAGCTGGATTCACAAAACATTCTTAAGAATGAAATTATTCTTAACTGCCAATTTCTTCTTATTTTCTAACTTAAGGAAAATATAAGAATATTTTGTATTCCCAAAAACTTTTCTTAAGAATGTTCTTATCTTTTTTGTTATGATTGTTCTTAAGATAAAATGTAAGAAGTATTCATATTCACAAAAAGAATGTTCCTTAAAATCATCGTAAATAAATTCTTAAAATTAGGATAACCTCCAACCTATCTTAAATACCCAAATGTAAGATGTTTAACTCATTTATTGGGTTGTTTCAAATAGTAAGCATTACAACATTACAGTAGCTGGCAAAATATAATATTTATAACTAGTACCATATGGATGAGTAATATCCGCCAAAGTTCAGATTTTTCAACTTGAGCGATTCGCGCGTTCAAACCGCTCAATTCGTGTCCTTCGCGCCGCCTCAATCGCGCGAATCTCACCAACACATTTGCGCGAATCGCGCCGCAGAATGCCATTTCGCGTCTCCGCATTGACTTAACATTTAAATCACTCGCGCGAATCGCGTCCTGTGTGAACGCACCATTAGAATTTATCTTAAGAATTTTCTTAACTTCTTTCTTAAGAAGATTTTCGTGAATCCGGCCCCTGGGATCATCTATTATTAAATTAGTTATGTTCTCTATAAAGCAGTTCTGCCAACAAAAAAAAACTAGTTGTCATCGTCCAGCTCAGTTCGGTTCTCACACAACAGCATCAGTACAGTCAGATCAATAATATTGTTGAATATTTTTCAAATTGAGTCCCCAACTAAGCAAGCCAGAGAAACTCCGTCAGCTGACAGAATGGAGCACAAAACCTGGTGAGAAACCAGTTCTCCTCTGGCCAATCATATGAATGTCAAGCTGTGGATTCCCATCGACACGTGTGCTATGAATCTTGTTGCTTGAAGCTGTCAGAAAATTCCCAGGGTGTTTTGTCTTACATAAGTGACAAAAAAGAGGCAAAAAACATTCCTTTGCCGGATGAAAGGGCACTTTATTGATTGCGGTTTCGTGTTTCTCTGCAGGAGCATATAAGGGCCTGTCCCAGAAGAGTAGACCCTGTGTAGGTTTCCCTCTTAGTTAGTGGAACAGGAAAACTCTGCAAAGCACTTAACAACTCTTAATACCGCTTGGCACACGACCTCTCATAAGGATTCTGGGAATTCTCTCAACTCGAGCAGGGAAATCTGGATAACGTGCGATGAATTGCTACCAGTTGGAACGGCGTAATGCGGGCCTCAGACGTGGAGTGTGTTATTTATACGGGCGTTCATGCTTACTATGTTTATAATTCAGGCATCAAGTTTGGGTTTGGCACGTACCACTTACATTTAACTTCAGAAAGTTATTTTGCGATTCCGTTTGCAGCTGTTAGTGCCAATAAAATGACCTTTAAAGAGCAGCTATTCTGCTTTTTTCCATGTTCATCTTTAGTGTGTAATGTTGCTGTTTGAGTTCTTCTCTACATCAGTGTCAGTGTTTCTGAACTCATGAAACGCCTCCATTGTAGTCTTGAGTTTTCTTCCGGGAACAAACACTTCATAATATTCCTCATTTTAATAATTAATACGCAGAATAAAGGGGCGGGGCCTGGTTGAGTTAGTTAGTTGTGTGTTGAAACTGCCGGTTATGGTAAAGGCAGGGCTATCTCAAACACGCTCGAAGCACTTGACCAATCACAACACACTGATCCAGCCGACCAATCAGAGCACATTGTGCTTTTCAGAAGGAGGGGCTTCATAGAGACAGGAACTAAACAGAGCGTTACTGACAGACTGGGAAGAGAGGAGCCGCAACAATGGAGAATATGGGGGGAAAAATGTTTATCCAAAAACAAAATCAAGACTGAAAAAGGGCATGCTAGTCTGGTTCGGTGGTCTTCGCTTCTGGGGAAGTAGGTGTGAAAAACAACACCTATGTCACATAATGTGCTAATGTCCTCCAGTCTGCCACCCACATGCACAAAAGAGCAGAAACCGGATCACGTTACCTTGGGCTGCTGCGGGAAAAGTTCACTGCTCACTCGATGGTGACAGATATTGAGAAGTGAACGCTCTCATTCAATTTCCTGCTCTTTTCTTCACAGGGCGACAGAATTAGTGCTGGCTTAGCAGAAACAAACTTTGCTGCAGAGCACAACAGTAGTTACATAAACTGCTTAGACTGGTCTTAAAAGTTGGTCATTTAACTTATTTTTTTCTTCAAGACTGCTCATGATTTTTTGAAGTCGGTTACCTAAAAAGGTAGATCGGTATAGACTGATTACCCCGTGGTTGACTGCTAGTCAGTCAAAGCTAGTAAGATGCAGTCTTAACAGAGTTTATGCAACTGGCCACTGGAAGTAAATGTCTCATTTGTTTCCTGTTGATCTTTAGCAACATTTTAAGACAAGACCTACCATGAGCTCTGAAGTTGAGCTTAAGAAATTATTATATTATATTATATTATATTATATTATATTATATTATATTATATTATATTATATTATATTATATTATATTATATTATATTAATTATATTATATTAATTATATTATATTAATTGTATTATATATTATATTATATTATATTATATATTATATTATATTATATTATATTATATTATATTATATTATATTATATTATATTATATTATATTATATTATATTATATTATATTATATTATATTATATTATATATTATATTATATATTATATTATTATATTAATTATAGTATAATATATTATATTTATTATATATTATATTATTATATTAATTATAATAATTATCGGTATTAAATGTTTTATATTGAAAGAATTTAATGCATCTATTTTTGTTTAATATTAATATATGTATTATTTGAAAAACATTAATATTGATATTATATTTAGTGTATATTTAATCTATCTATTTTTTACTTTTTTTAAAAATATATGTAAAAATATTTTACTATTTAATATATAGAATTTTGATATATATATATATATAATATTTAAAATAATAATATATATAACATTTTAAAATAAAATATATATCTGATTATTAATTAATATATTAAAATAGTTAAAATATTAATTAAAAATAATAATAATAATTTAAGTGTTGTGTGTTGCAATGCTGCATTATGTTTACCTATTTTTTCTTTTCTTATTTTCTTAAAATGCTTTGGCTTGAAAATCAAACATTGTGCTGTTGTGCTTCATCTCAGAAGTGTTAATATCGTGTCAGAAAATTGAATTAAATTTCTAGAAATGAATGGGAAACCGCTTCTGGATCCAGCGATGGTGAAAAAGAGCGGTCACTGTTGTGCTCATATCAGATCACACATGCTGTTTTCTGCAGTTTAGCGGTCAGTGCTGCGCAGGTCATAAAGCGCTGTATGATGACACTAGCCGTTTGCTGGTGCTTCGTCTCAGAGTCGTGACTCGAGAGAAGTCATTACTGTCCCGAGGGCTGATGGGTGCAGAAGAGCGCGCAGTGATGTCACAGCGGTCAGGATGGCGTTATGTAAAGCACTCGGCTCAAAGGGAAACCGGGATAACTGACTTTCTTTCTCTCTATCCCTTCATCACTGTGTCTGAGAGCCGTGTTGACCTCGGTGTTATGAACGGACAGAAGAATGTGTTTCATAACCCTTATCCTCTCTGCTGGATGGTTGATAGCAGGATAGAATGGAAAATATCTGTGCCAAAGATTTCCGGCTTGGATATAAAAGTTTCAGACCCTAGTGAGCTGCCTTGTTGTCCACTCTCTACCTGGTTTGTTTGCTTTTAAGGGTAAAAAGCGTAAATATGCACTAGACAGATGTCTTTGACCTTTGAAACACGAGTGTCGCATTTTTAAGATGGCATGTCAAGAAAAGTTAAAAATGCATCCATTATTTTATCCCGCCATTGCAGGTGTTTTGAGGAAAATGACCAGTTATGAATAATAATTGCATTTTCTTGACTGGTGAATTCTTTATCTAAGTGTAAGTATATATCAAGTGCGGTTCATACAAATCTAGTTGATTTCAGTAGAAACTGGTATTAGTATGTTGTTGAGCTAACAAGTAGAAATGTACAAAAACTAATTCTGTAATATCTTTAAATAGACTTAAATTATATTATATATTGTATTAAATGTTTTATATTATATTATACTATATTAATTATATTATATATTGTATTAAATGTTTTGTATAAAAAAATACTAACATATTATATTAATTATATTATATTAATTATATTATTTTATGTTATTATATTATATTCAATTATATTAATTATATTGTATTAAATGTTTAAAATTTTATTTAAATATTAAATATGTATAAATATCTTATATTACATTATAATTAAAAAATTTACGACCATATAATTGGTAAAAAGCCTTTATGTATAATACATTATAACGTTATTCATAATGTACATTAAAATGCATTATATCTTTTCATAAATAATTATGTTAAAATGCATTATAAATTGGTTGTTTGCCATGTGTTTTAATGCATTATACTTTCTAAATGAATGAATAGATAAGTATTATAATTGCGCTTACAAAAAATCATAGTGCATTATAAGGCATAATTAATGCATTAAACATTCTTCTATAGTGCATTATATAAATGAAGGCTTTAAGTGTTACTGTAATATTATTATTATTAGGGATCGTTCTAGGGTTTGCAACAGAACTTTTGACATTTTGATGCTGTTGAAATGGAAACGGGAGGAAGCAAGCGCATGACATCACTGTTGGCTCATATGACTTCTGGTGTTAAATTTGCCCATCTGTGTTTTGACTCCTACAAGCATTTTATGTCTTCTCACTATTTCTTTGGCCGTATACCTACCCATTCAGAATGTGTCCGCGGTTTAGATGTCGTCATTTACCTCTATTATAACTCAGGTTTACTGCTTTTATCCCAGTGTGTGTGTGTGTGTGTGTGTGTGTGTGTCCTTTCTTAAGCCAAGTAGGGCATCTCCTCTGGACTGCATTAGTGCTGCTCGAGTAGACGCCGTGGAAGTCACTGGCTGTTCCTAATCCAAAACACTCGGCTAAAGGTTTCAGAGAGCAAGGTCGCCATGACAACAGCATGGTTTCCAAGCTGGGAATACTTGACCCACGTAAGAGAGTCGAGTCTGATTCCCGAGCGCTGAAATATCAGCTCCATCATGCAGAGAGGCTGTTTTCCCTGCCTCATCAGCTCCGCATCTGAACTGGGTTACGCTTGCCTGAGGAGCGCTTCGCTGCGAGGGTCGGAGTTTGTGATGCCATTTCACCACGTCTTAGTGTTGGGTTGTGACTGATTGTTGCTGAAGAGATTTCTGTTACAGCTCACATCCCATCAAATGAAATGAGGGAAATGCCTGAGATTTGTGTTTGAATCCAGATGGAAGAACACAGTGGTTAAGTGGTTTGATGTGGATTTTGGGCACTTGTCAGCTTGGCCGGACCAGATAAACTAGCTTAAGCCAGACCAGCAAACCACCTCAGGCTGGTTTAAGCACTGCTGTATTTAAAATAGATGATAAATATGTTTAGTACCAGTTTAATGTGCAGGTTAGGTGTAGGTTAGCTTCACACAGCCAGACTTTTGGCTATTGGGATCCACTTTGCAGCTTGTTTATGCTGTAAAATTGCAGAAAGTATTTCAGCGATAACTCTGCACAGAATACAGCATATCCAGAAAACATCCAAATGATTTTGTCTCATAAACAGCGGAAACAACTTAAAATACTCCGACATTTGTGCTCATACTATGGAAGCTTGTTTCCGACAACTTGTTTCCTGATTTTTTTTTTCTCTCACAATTGCAAGTTTTTTCCCCCTTAGAACTGGACTTTATAACTAGCAATTGCATGTTTTAAAGGAAATAAGTATATAAACTCGCAATTCTGACTTTATAACATGCAAATGCGAGTTTATATCTCCCAATTCTGAGAAAAACAGTCAGAATTGCAAGATTATATCAGGGCTTGCAAAATACAAAGTCGCAATTATTAGTGGTGCACCGAAATTTCGGCCGCCGAAAATGTTTGGCCGAAAATGGCATTATCGGTTTCGGGCCGAAATTTAAAAAAAACAGCCGAAAACGTAAACCGAAAATGAATGTCACCCGCTCCTCCCATCTGTGCGCAAGCGCTTAGGTTTCACTCACGGTCGAGCTGTTATCACGCGACGCGTCTGCCTATCAAAGATGAAGCATGTCAGCGATATGAGAACCAATAGAGACGTCTCAGCTGAACTACCCATTGCCAGAAGCCACAATCCCCTTGAGTACTGGCGCGCGAACGAAGGCCGCTTTCCGCTGCTTGCCCGGATTGCACGCAGATATTTATCTGCCCCACGCAGTGTTGCCAAGTCCGCGGTTTTCCCGCGGGATGTTTTTCCATGTCCGCGGGTTGAAGCGACCCCAATTATGTGATATTTAGACCCAGGAATGCAAATTTTAGCAGGCAACCTTGCCAAAAAAACACATATTTACCCCCCAAATGCCATTTTTCCCGAAGAACAGTGACAGACAGTGCAGAGAGATTCAGAGCAGCATCTCATGTTGTTAATGAGAACCATTCTGGGATTTTATGTGCAGTTATTCAGATAATTGTGGATCTTTATTTCTTTTTTTGCACAACTGTTAAAAACTATTTTATTTGATGGAACAAAATTATTTATATTTAAAAATATTTTAGGTGTTATGTAACTTAATAAAAATGTGATTATTCTATTAGTTCCTGATTTTTTTTTCATTTCAGATCCATTAAATTCAAGGTATATATATATATATATATGTATATGTATATGTATATATGTATATGTATATGTATATATGTATATGTATATGTATATATGTATATGTATATGTATATGTATATGTATATATATATATATATGTATATGTATATGTATATATATATATATATATATATATATATATATGTATATATATACACTGTAAAAAATAATTCCGCATTTTAGTTATTTCAACGTAATTTTGTAAGTTAATACAACTTGCAGTTTCTGAATTTGTTAGTTCAACTTAACATGTTACGTTTTCACGGTCTCAACTAGTCTGTAAGTTGACTTAACTAGAGTATGTGTCACCTCAACTTAAGAACATAAGTAAGTATGCTAAGTAAGTTAGTTTATAAGTTCTCATTATTTATCGCGAGATCACGTGAAGCGGGAAACAGGTCTCGTTCATCCATGCAAGATCGAGTTTATCAGCAGATGATATAATCCTCCCATCATCATCATCAAATCTGGTAAGTAAATATTCGTTCATATTGGTGTAATAACTTGTAAAATTACATATATGAAGTAACCATCCATGTATTGTTTACATATCAACGTTTCTATATTAAGAAGCTATCTAAGCTTAACTATTAACTATCACTTTTGACCGTTTCTAACCCAGTTTGGCCATTTATGTAGTTGATAGTTAGCAAACTATTGTTAAAATCTATAAAACTAGTCAATTATTACTTGTTTTCCTTTTATTTATCATGCAACATTATTTCATTTAGATGCCAAATAGGCACGTGGCTAGACGTTAAAATTTTATTCGGAGGATATTTCGATCCCCCAAATTTTTTATTTAACGTTATTCAAATGACACCGAATTCAGTTTTTTTTTTTTGAGAAATACGTGATAGGGATGAATGGCACAACGCGCGTTCATAATCACTGTCGTGTTCAAGTTCTTTCCGCCAAATCAGCGAGTCTAACATAAATCACCATACAGGCAAAGCAGCTTCGACGCGTGAGTATGATATCAACGAGCTGACAAATATAATGTAATTTAATGTGAAACTGAGTGGTGCGGCAGGATTATCACGAATCCTCCGGTGTTCAAACCGGAATGCTCCATAACTGAACAGTTGTTCAGCTGTCTAGTTTCACCGTGTTTTCCCAAAAACTATGGTGAAATGCTTACGTGTCTGTGTTTCGCCAAACTACATTGTTCCCTAAAATCATGTACTCTTATGAACGCTTCTGTGTACAAGTAGTCAAGCTTTGGGATATACGTTATAACTGCATCTTTAATGGACAGCTCTGTTGTTTAGATCCATCTGGTCCATCCTTTCACCGTTAAACTGGCCTGTCAATCATATTATTAAAACAAATAAATGTCTCTTACCGTGAAATAAGGTTTTGGTCATATTCACCTCTACAATTTAGGATGGATAGAAAAGTATAGCTTTTATTAATAAATTCTAATGTTGATCTATCTTAGTGCAAGTGTCTCAGACAGCCACCAAGCTAACAGTAAAAAAACTAACATTCCTCACACTCAAATGCAGTTTAATATGATCGTTTAGAGGAAATAAAACAGCTCTGTAACATTACATTTTTGATTTTATAAATACATGTCAATAAATATATATCAAGAAATTTTGTGAGACACTATTACTGTAGTTCTATTACTCTAATCTTGATTTGTGTACTCTGTTTATTAAATGTTGGTTGACATAATTTTTCTTTTCTTCATAGAATTACTTAAGGCAGTGCCGCAAGCTCGACCAATGAAGTGGAGCTGCAAGTTCTGCCATTTCACAACAACCAATCAACGCATTTTCATAAGGCACTACAAGGTGAAGCACTGCCATCACGCAAGTAATTGTCCACTTCCCTGCATCTATAAAGACTGTGTGTATTCATTTAGAACTGAGTTTGCTAAAAAAAAAACATTTGGCCAGGAACCATAAACAATCTGTCCGACTCTGTGCTGCGGCATTCACGTTGAACTGTATAATTTGTCCAGCATAATTTTTGTTGCAAATATTGAAGTTAATTTGTTAATGCAGAAGTATTCAAAGGATTAGTTCACCCAAAAATGAATATTGCCCCATGATTTTCCCCCATTTACTCACCCTCAAGTCATCCTAGGTGTATATGACAATCTTCTTTCAGACGAACACAATCAGAGTTGTATTAAAAAACACCCTGATGCTTCCGGACTTTATAATGGCAGTTAATTACAACCATCAGTTATAAGCTTAAAAAAGTAAATACATCCATCAACTGCTCCACACGGCTCTGGTGGGTTAATAAAGGCATTCAGAAGCAAAGCGATGAGTTTTGTATAAGAAAAATATCCATATTTAATAACTAGCTTCCGGCCAAACAAACATATGGATTTGACTTAAGTCTAAAGCGCAACTTATGCGAGTAATGCGACATACTGCTGAAATTTAGTCTACGCCATAACGCACTACGCTACTTCCGACGTCACAAATTGCATAAGTTGTATGTGCAAGTAGAATTAATTATACAAACGCATCGCTTTGCTTTAGAAGGCCTTTATTAACCCCCGAGCCGTGTGGAGCACTTTTATGAGCTTATAACTGTTGGTTGCAGTTCACTGCCATTATAAAGCTTGTAAGCATCAGAGTGTTTATTTATATAACTCTGATTGTGTTCGTCTGAAAGAAAAATGTCATATACCCCTAGGATGACTTATTTATTTATTTATTTATAGTTTATTTAATAGGGACAGATACAGTAAACATAGATTATCTTCATGACGAGTAAATCATGAGGTAATCTTCATTTTAAAGTGATCTAATCATTTAAAATATTGTAGCTTGATTGTAACTTTTTATACCCTTGCTTCATTTAGTGTACAGTACTATGAATATGCAAAATTCCTCCATTTATTCACAGTGTATAGTATTTGACTTAATTCTATCAGTTTAAAGGAATAGTTCATCCAAAAATTAATGTTCTGCCAATAATTACTCACTCTCATGTCGTTCCAAACCTGCAAGACCTTTTTCGGAACACAAATTAAGATATTTGGATTGAAATCCACAACCTTTCAGACCCTTCATAGACAGCAATGTAATTAGCAAGTTTCAAGGCCCAGAAAGGTATTATGGACATCTATAAAATAGTCTGTGTGGCATCAGTGGTTCAACCTTAACTTAATGAAGCTACAAGAATACTGTATGTGTGAAAATAAAACAAAAATATTGACTTTATTCAACCATTTCTTCTTTTCCGTGTCAGACGACGTGCGCTCACAAGAGTACCACAAAATGAAGTAGAACCCAGATGTGCTGCACCTTGTTTACAAGCAGAGGAATGTACACACATGCGTTGTGGCACTCTTGTATCTGTGTGTCTGAGACTGATATGGAAGAGCAAACATTTTTGAACAGAGTCATTATTTTTGTTTTCTTTGCGCACAAAAATTATTCTTGTGGCTTCACAACATTACACTTGAACTACTGGTGTCACATGGACTCAATTAACGATGTCCTTAGTACCTTTATGGGCCTTGAATGTAGTAGTTCGTAGTTGGGTCAGAAAGCTCTCTGCTTTCATCAAAAATATCTTAATTTGTGTCCTGAAGAAGAACGAAGGAAAAACACTAAAACTAAATAAACACTGAAACTGGCTTCAATGAAACAGGCCTCAGATCAGTAAATCAACTTCTAACAACAGTTATAAGTAAACATTTTTTTCTTTAGGGGGAGGCATCAAATCAACGAAAGAGGGTTGCAGTACTGCAGGGCCTGCCATGGTTCATGCGTGAAAATCCATCACAATTCATAAAGATCTGTGAGGTATGTGGAAAGTAAGGAGGCACGCTGGAGGCCGTTGAGTAGTTGAAGTTAATGTATTATTTCTAAGTATGTGGATGGAGAATGTGTGAAAAATATACAAAAATATATGATTTGTTGACTTATGGTAATTAAGATTTGGTGTACTAATGTTGTGTTTAAGTCTTTGAATGTGAAAGCACATTTTGAAGTTTGTCATTTTTTTAATACAGCACACAGATTCTGAGGAACATGATCAGGGGCATGACTCTTGGAATCATCACAGTGGTGGAAGATGTGACGGATCCCATTCCCTGCAACCCCAGTGATGTGTCCCTTGTCATCGAGGAAGCAGTTGTTCTGCGAGGACTTGGTGACGTACCAAATGCGTATATGAATATGATGGGATTGCTTTATGCTCTCAACATAAACTACCCAAAAAACCTCAGATACACTTTTGAGGTGATTCAGAGGCTGTTGATGGACATTGGAGCCGATACCTGCAGTGCAAGAGTGCACTCCCTTAAAAATACACTGTTGAATTGAAGATGTTGTGGAGGTAAGGTGTTATGTTTTTCTACCAAGAGCCTGTGTTTGCATTTTACAGTTCTCTGCATCAATGGCCTGACATCCATTTTCATTGTTTTTTCAAGATGTTATGCGTTTTAAAGTTATTTTACAGTTAAAGGGGTATTATTAATGTGAAAAGTGTTAGTTTACCGAAAAAAAAAGTTTTTGTTAATCCTTGAATTATAAAGGAAGATATTTTTAATGAAATCTGTGAGCTTTCTGTCCCTTCTTTGACAGTCTATGGAACTAGCACATTCAAGGTCTGCAAAGATAGTAAAAAAATATCTTAAAGTAATCCAAGTGACTCCAGTGGTTTATATATTTACATGCAACAGTGTCTGCATTCGCGTACACACAAGAAGTATGTGCTGTAATGCTCTTGTTAACATGCAATGAAACACTCACAATGCTTAATAAAACTGAGGTTAAACCACTGAAATCACTTAGATTACTTTAAGTATGTCTTTTCAGTACCTTGAATGTGCTAGTTGCGTAGGCTGTTAAAGAAGGGACAGAAAGCTCACAGATTTCATTAAACATATTAAAATTTTTCTTCCAACAAAAGAAAACCTTAAAGGGTTAGTTCACCCAAAAATGAAAATTCTGTCATTAATTACTCACCCTCATGTCGTTCGAGACCCGTAAGACCTCCGTTCATCTTCAGACACAAATGAAGATATTTTAGTGTAAAGCTGATGCTGAGAAAGGCTTCAGATAGGCCTCCATTGGCATTCAGTACACTTATACTCCCAAGACGGATAAAAGGCACTTAAAACATCGTTACAAAGTCCATCTCACCACAGTGACTCTACAATAATCTTACGATGCGACGACAATAGTTTTTGTGCGCAAAAAAAATCAAAATAACACCTTTATCCAACTTGTTACTGCCTTCCGTGTGTGCCTCCACAACGCATGCGTGAGAATATGAGCAGATCTGGCGTTCGGACACATGACCCAGAAGCGATTTGTTTACAAGCAGAGGAAGACGCGCGTGTCTAAGCTGTTGGATTCTACATTGATCGTGCTTTAGGTCTCGGCGTAGTTCTCAAAATGGGGCTAAAGTGTGCATTTCATGGATTCCCGAACGCTGGCGCTACGTCATATTCTCGCGCATGCGTCTTGGAGGCACACACGGAAGGCAATAACAAGCTGGATAAAGGTGTTATTTTGATTTTTTTTTTGCGCACAAAAACTATTGTCGTCGCATCGTAAGATTATTGTAGAGTCACTGTGGTGAGATGGACTTTGTAACGACATTTTAAGTGCCTTTTATCGGTCTTGGGAGTATAAGTGTACTGAATGCCAATGGAGGCCTATCTGAAGCCTTTCTCAGCCATCAGCTTTCAACAAAAATATCTTCATTTGTGTTCCGAATATGAACGGAGGTCTTACGGGTGTCGAACGACATAAACTCACCCTTATGTCGTTCGACACCCGTAAGACCTCCGTTCAAAGGGTTTCTTTGAATGGATCCTTTAAAGGGTTAGTTCACCCAAAAATTAAAATTCTGTCATTAATGACTCACCCTAATGTCGTTCCAAACCCATAAGACCTCCGTTCATCTCCGGAACACAGTTTAAGATATTTTCGATTTAGTCCGAGAGCTTTCTGTCCTTCCATTGAAAGTGTATGCACACTCTACAGTCCGTGTCCAGAAAGGTAAGAAGAAAGGTATGAAAAACATCATCAAAGTAGTCCATGTGACATCAGTGGGTTAGTTAGACTCTTTTGAAGCATCGGCAATACATTTTAGTCCAAAAATAACAAAAACTACGACTTTATCCAGCATTGTCTTCTCTTCCGCGTTTGTTTGAATCCGCGTTCACGAGTCCACAGCGTCTTACGTCAGCAGCGGGATTCAATATGTCAAAATGTATTGCCGATGCTTCAAAAGAGTCTAACTAACCCACTGATGTCACATGGACTACTTTGATGATGTTTTTCATACCTTTCTTCTTACCTTTCTGGACACGGACTGTAGAGTGTGCATACACTTTCAATGGAAGGACAGAAAGCTCTCGAAAATATCTTAAACTGTGTTCTGGAGATGAACGGAGGTCTTATGGGTTTGGAAAGACATTAGGGTGAGTCATTAATGACAGAATTTTCATTTTTGGGCGAACTAACCCTTTAAGCCAGTTTTTGGATGACATAAGGGTGAATAATATTATTGAATTTTATTTGACAGATTCATTATTTGTTTTATTTGAGAAAAAAAATGTCTGTAATTTATTTCTCTCATTTCTATATTCTAGTTTTTAGTTTGTATTTACAAATATTCAGAAAATTCATTTTTCTGTTTCATTCTGGTTTTTATTTTATTTTATTCTAATCCTTTGAATATGTTAATGTTGTCCATGTATTGATTTGTAAGGGACAATAAAATATAAAATATGTTTATATGGAAAATGTGTTTGTTTATTTATTTGGTTGAATGAGCTATTACAAGTTGAGAAAATATACCAAATTAAGTTCAATGAACAAAAAGTTTAGTACAGATAACTTGAAAATGTAAGTTTTCATATTTCAACTAAACTTTGCAAGTACAAGTTACTTGAAATAAGTTGTTGGGTCAACTATTTTACCTATATCAACTAAACTTTTTAAGTTGAAAATACTTTGTAGATTAAGTTAATAAAACTTAACTGAGTCAAAGCAAAAAGATAACTAAAAAATGTAAGTTGAGTGAACAAATTTTTTTTTACAGTGTATGTGTATATATATATGTATATGTATATATGTATATGTATATGCAGTGGGTAAATTGGCTTTTGTAGGGAGGGGGAGCCCTTATTTACGGTGAATGGTCATTCAAAATTGCGCCGGAAAAATACTTAATGTGTTTTTACACCAAAGGGGCTCTTTTTCCAGTATTACTGTGTAAGTTAGAGTTGAGTTATTCAAACAAAGAGAAATACTTTACAGTTCACTTAGGACCATAAGCAGGTTTTTTTTTTAAATCAGTGAAGTCCCAAATTTGAGGTAGTTAGGGGGGTTCGGGGGAATGCTCCCCCGAGAAAAATTTGATTTCTCTGATCTACATTATGTGCATTTTTAATAAGTTTGAAGGCCAAAAAATGAATAATAAATAGCTTGTCAGTGGGCAGTAGATTATTTGACAATACTCCCCTAAAGATGAGTGTCCCTGAAAAGGGTTGGGAACTTTTTTTGACCAAAGAGCCATTTTTTTTTTTCATTTTTGTTAAATGCATTTTTCCAAAAGAGCCACAATCAAAAATTATATAAAATTATTATTAAAAAGCTTTTTTTCCCCAATAAAATGTAAACAATAGTAATTATTAGGTCCACAACTAAAAACAAACAATTATGCAGCAAACAATAAATAAGTTGCAATATGGAATTAATTGTGCAGGGCTCTCACTGTGAGGTTGGCCAAATGATGAGTATAAATCCTCTTCGTGTGTGTGAACGCCCACAGTGCTTACATCTACTATGTTTATGTGAATACTTGAATACTTTTGATAGCCTATATTTCTGTGTTTATTTGGCCGTTTAGGCGCGCAACCGAAGACAAAGGCTAGAATGCTTGTCCGTTTGTCCGTGTTGCGCTCGGAGCGCGCACAGCATCCTGTCAGTAATTCAGTTGTCTTTCGTGACTTATCATGCTTTTATTGTTTATTTTATCATGACACTCGCGAACAGCACTGAACACACAACTTGAATATTATGATAAACTTGTCATTAACTTCGGTAGGCTGCACAACAAGGGAATTGTAATTGGCTGCTTTTTTCTGCAGAGAACGGATCTCTGTTGATGCGTGTGTCTAATATTTTTATCGATCATGTTAGTAAATGTTAGATATGTTGGTAAAGTGTGAGAGACCTCTAGCAGTTCGCGGATTTCCATGGTAACTCACTGTTAGAATTGTGACGGTTTTACCTTGATGGCTGTGGGCGCGGTGCTGAACCAGAGAACGCAGCGATTAATGCCTTATGGCATCTGATAATTCCATATAGCCTGTATTTGTCAGGAGACGAACAATAATTAAAGTCTAATAATAATATTTCGTGCTGAAGGAGACGGAGCTGAGCTCCAGCAGGGTGTGTTGTGGACCTGAGGAGGCGGAGCTGCGCTCCGGTGCGCTCCGGCCCAATTTAACCTCTGTGTATATGTATATGTATGTTTTTAAAAGAAGCCATTTTCGGCTTCAGTTTCGGCTAAAGTTTCGGTTTTGGCCCTTTTCATTTCGGTGCATCACTAGCAATTATCTTTTAAATTGTTTTATTCCGTGGTGGAAACAAGCTTCAGATAAGAGTAATACATCATTTGAAACTGTAAATGGTCTGTTTTTATTTGTGCTTTAGTAAAATGGGAAAACAAACAGGATACCACTTTCTTCCGTCGCAGTTTCCTTTCTGTGAAGTTTGATGAATTGAAACTCGGCGTATAGGCTTCTAGCAAGCTCTTGTGTGCCATCTGAACTTTTGGGCTGAATCCGAGATCGCTCCCTAAACCCTCATTCACTATTCCCTACGTTAGTCCACTAATACAGTTCACTTGAAGGAGTGGATGAAAACGAGTGAGTGAATTCGGACGGCCGTTGTGTGTTCATCGGCTGTACAGTCGTTATTGCAGTGCAATGTGGGATTGAATGAGTGCACTCGATAACGTCCACTATGGTTTCGGACACCACTACACGTGGCTGTCTCCTCAAATAATGCCATATATGAGGGTATAGATTGGAACAAATGGGGCTGTTGTTGTTTGAGAATCTCGTTTGTAAGTGATCATATTGTGCAGTTGTTTTTGTACGTAAACAACACATTTCACCTGTAATTACACATTCAGAACATGATGTGATCCCAACAGACTGCTGTTGAGTTTACTGACATCCCAGTCCCTAAATTTCCATAATGAATCCTCATGACTATCCTTCGGTAGTCATTGTTGATCCAGTTTTATCCCACAGACTGAGCTCTTCTGAATGGACTTGTCTGTGATGTACCCATCGGACTTTGCTTCATCCACACGTGGAAAATAAATGATTAAAACATGGCGATTTCATTAATGACTTCCTCTGTGTTCACATGCACTGATGCATACCTGACAAATTGGTTTTGCTTGAGGTGTAGTTTATCACATGTACTTGTACTACATGTACTTACTCTAGTAATAACAGTAAATTATGCTTAGTTACAAGTAACCAACCTAAACCTATCCCTAACCTTCACCCTATAGTAAGTACATGTAGTTAATTAATATAACTAAGTACTTATTTGTGTAATTACACTGTAACAATGTCACCTTAAAATGAAGTGCAACCTAAATTAATAACTGGGTTGAGTTTTATTGATATTGGATCAGTAATACAATCTAATATGTGTGTTTGTTCGTGTTGCAGCTGAGTTTCCAGCACAAAGTGGGCGTCCTGTATTGCAAAGCAGGTCAGAGCACAGAGGAGGAGATGTACAATAATGAGAACGCCGGGCCGGCGCTGGACGAGTTCCTGGATCTGCTCGGCCAGAGAGTCCGACTGAAGGGCTTCACGAAGTACCGAGCACAGCTGGACAACAAGAGTATGTGCTAATGCTAACACCATGTACTTACAACACACTGCATTTATATATACAGGGCTTGACATTAACTTTTTTTTGCTCACCAGACACTGTAGCTAATGGTTACTAGCCACTCAGCATTTTCACTTGCCACAATTGTAACATTGATACCATGGGGAAAAACTGCCATATAGATGTTTTTAATATAATCTCATAATTTGGCAGCAGGTTTATTAGGCTGCTGTCACTTTAAGACCTGACGCACATATCCATTATGCACACCGAACGCAAATAGAACGTCAAATTTGCGTTTATCGTGTGTAGTTGGATGGTGAACATTTTGAATCCACTCGTGCGTCCACAGCGAATTGGACGCACGTATAATTCGAGCATTTGAAGCGAAATAGACGCGTGTTCAAGGCGCCCCAGGAGCTGCGCCTGGATGACGGCCGCTTTCAGAGGTACTGAAGAGGTACGTTTCCACGCCCAAGTTCAGACTTGCCAAGTTCGACTCGTCTGAAGAACAGCAGCGTCCCTGAGTTATCAAAAAATATAAAATACAGGTTACTGTATGTTTATTTTAGGCTACAATAAAACGAAATATGTCATAAAACACCACACTGCCTCTTTTCATTTTCATTAAAAAAAAAAATTAAACATTAATAGCCACACAAATGTGGTTCAGGCAACGCGTACCTTGATTATCTTCACTGCATGTATATTTATAACAAAGGAAATATAAAACACAACCATGCCTCTTTTCGTTTAAATTTTTTTTTTAAAGTATTAAACACATTAATATGTGGTTCAGATAATAAGTGCATATATATAATTATCACTGTAATACAATTAAATATGACACAAAACACAACCCAGTTTCTTTTTTTTTAAATGTCATTTTATGTGATCAATAATAGCCATTATAAAAGTATAAGTAAAAGGTATAAGAAGCTATACAATAAATAGAGCAACCAATTCAGTCAAACAAAGTCAGCGCTAGTAGGCTACAACGGTAAAGTTAAATAGCCTAAAATTATGAAACTTCACTTTGCCCTCAGATTTGCCTCAAAACGATTTGGCAGGCAACAAATTATAGATCCATGAGACTAAAGATCGCCCGTTAGATCTACACAAGACGAATTATATCGTGTTTAACCACTACAGGACATCAGAGCCAGCGGCAGAAGGACTGGCCGAGGAAAGGCTGCTCTCGCCAGGGTTAACGAGCGCTGAGCGCCGCTGATCGACTGGATCTCACAACTCCGAAAACACCAGATCAAATATTCAAATAGGCATTCTCTTTATAAATAAATTACGCAGGGTTTCTCGTCCGCTATTGACTTTCCATTAGTTTAACCAGTAAACTACTTCACCAGGTGACAGCAGCAAGCAGGCTCCTGATTGGTTAACGTGACGCGAACAGACGCCAAAGTTCAGATTTTTCAACTCTGGCGTCAGACGCGAATTTGCTTCAAACGCATAAATGCGCATAAACACATGCGTTTTCTTTCTCAACTGTTTACGCTCACTTAAACTGATTGGGCCTCATTCATTAATTAATTCATTCATTCATTAATATACACACGTTTAACTACCGAATCCGTGGTATACGAAGTGTTTGTGAATCTGGAGGAGAGTTTTCGTAAATGTCCATTTTACGCGCAAATTACTCTGAATTTGCTCATATATTTACGAACGTTTCATGAATGAGACCCATTGCTTTTATGTGAATACTCTCCAAGGTTGGCATTTTGATATTATTTTGTGTGTTTTTGATTGTTTAAGTGCAATAAGCAGCGAAAAAGCTCAATTTAGTGCTTGGAGGTGACTTTATGTGCATGTACTTCGGGTGTAAGCACAACATCTGTGGGAATGAGTAAAATTATGCGCAATCCCACGCCGAAATTCAAGCCCTGTAACACCAACACCAACAATATTCATCTGGAGCCAATGAAAGAGTGAGTGAGTGGAGGTGGGTTTGTGTCACTCGCTGTCACTGTGTGTTCACACCAGACGCGACTTGCGCGAATAAATCACACTATTTGTGCGTAGTTGGACACTTGAACATTGAGTTTACTTGCTTCATTTGCGCGTGACATTAACTTCACAACAGAAGCTTATTCGCGTCATGGGAGGGGCTTCTGCCAGCCGGCTCGTCTCGTTGAGAAATGGCTGACATGGATTGTTTTAAAATACGGAGAATAAGCTCATTTTGCCGGCTTTAGCTAGCTTTTAGTCTCAATATGTGTATATATAGCTCAAATTGAGGAAAGAGCGTTTTTACAACTTACTAGACTGTCCAACCTCCTCACTCGCTTTCTTCCAAGCAAGATTCTTTTTATTTGTTTCTATAAAGTATGAAGAATAGAGCTGTGCGATATTGAAGAAAAATGCGATATGCAATGCCTTGTTAAATAATGCGATATTCGATATGCGATACGATATTGCTTCAAGTGTGTAAAATCTATTTAAATTCTATTAAAAAAAATATTTAAAAACTGAGAATGATACCATTTATGTGTTTCACGTTCTTTCTGGGAAAAGAAAGCATCGCTACAACTTCTGAAAGTGGCCAGCAGTGTTTTAGCAAAAATGTATTAATATAATTTTAATATCAATGTTAACAAACAAAAAATGTAATGCCAATATTTAAAAACCAAAAACTCTTTGCTTAACTTGGTAATATATAGTTATATCAACCTAAAACTTCACATCAAGAACATCCAGGTAAACAAAGACACCTGAGCAAGGGGTGGACGATTATTTAAATTTTAATTTATCTTTGTTATTAAAAATAAGAACTAAAAACAGCAGTCATTGTTTGACAGACAGCAGCAGGTTTACTGTATTAGCAGGCTGTCACTTTAAGGCCTAATGCTTAATAACAGAACTGAAGAGATCACACACTCTCAGAGAGGCGGCTTGTGCGCACGTTTCAGTGTGTGTGTCAGACAGCGTGAGACGGCAAGGAGTTGTTTTCGCAAGTTGTTGCGTTTAATAACTCTCTTTAATGTCAAGCAAGTCACATAAGTAACAGTCGTGTGCTCAGTCTATTCTCTGCTATATGCGTCAATCTAAAATTTACACTTTTCTCAATGTTGAAGTAGCCTATTAAAATCATTCAGATATTGCATGCCGTGGCGATATGCATATCGCGATATGAACATTTGCAATATTTTGATAATTCCGATAAATTGCACAGCCCTAATGAAGATGTATCGTACAGCTCCGGGTATCCACATATGATTTTGTCCTCATTGTTTTCACTACTAGAGCAAGCTCCTGATTGGTTAACGTGGCGTGAATATCTGCCAGATTTTTCAACTCGCGCGTCAAATGCATGAAACGCTCCATTCGCGCGAATCGCGTCATTTGCGCCGCAGAATGTCTATTCGCGTCTTTGCATTGACTTAACATGTAAATCTTAACTCTTCATTCGCATCTGGTGTGAACGCACCATCAGAGAGATGAGAGAAAGAGAAAGAGCAGCTGATTTGTTGTAACTCCTATTATAGCAAACTTTGTGTAATGAACACATCTCAAAAGTTTGAAACACCCCCTCACGCACGTCCACGTCTGAATGCTTGCGCATGGGGACTGCATGTCTGCTTCTGACGGGAGCTGATGGGGCATGAGCTGGAGGAGCTGCAGCTGTGCTGACGTCTCTCTTCAGCTCATCAGTGCCTCACGCTGAGACGTCGCTGGAGAAACACTAAATCAACCTTCACTCTTTAACCCAGAGAGATTTGACCAAAGCTGCACATATGTTCCTTACTTGGAGAAACACACTGCTTAAACCAGCCTGGTCTTAGCTGGTCACTAAACTGGTAGACCTGGTCAGGCAGATCTGATTTGATCATTTTAAACACTTGTCAGGCCAAGTTGTAAGACCAACTTTAAATTATTAGGGGCCAAGCACAGAAGGTGCGGAGCCCCTCTTGAAACCGTTAGATTTCTTATTATTATTCCGCCATTGAAGTCTATGGCAGCCCATAGAACCGTTTGCGGGAAAGTTGTGAAATTTGGCACACTGATAGAGGTCAGTACCAATAGTAAACACACCAAATTTGTAGTCTCTAAATCATTCCCTCTAGCGCCACCAACTGTCCAAATTTTCACTCATGTTTATGCTAATAACTTTTGAACCCTAATTGCTAGAAACAAAATTCTTTTTTCCTCTGATTCCTTGGCACCTTATGGCGTCATATACATTTTCCCGCCATTTTTAATTAACCCAAAACCAACTTTTTCGAACTCCTCCTAGGCCGTTGGTCCGATTTACACGGAAATTGAACCAGATCATCTTCAGACCATGCTGACAAAAAAACATTGAATTCAAGTTGATTCGTCAAATAATTTTTGATAAACGCTCAAATTAATTTTATGTAGCGGTTGCAAAAGTACACTTAAGGTTATATCTCCGCAACGCTTTATCGTATTCAAACAAAACTTGGTACAAGTCATCACAAGCATGACCTGAGGCAACATGCAGCATTTCTGCGCAGCGCCTCCTACTGGTCCGGAGATAAAAAAAATTGCTATATTTGCTTATTCCTTCTGACCCGTTTGTCCAAATTTTCCCGTTTGTCCAAATTTTACAATATTGGCCATTTTGGCTGTCGGCCATTTTTAATTATGTGCTAAAATGCTGTATTTTATGAACGGATTGTTACGAAACTCAGTATGGGTCATCAACATGATGCCCTGAAGGAGCCTGAGAAGTTTCAAAACAGCACCACCTAGTGGAGAATTTTTTTTCAAACGCTTATAACTTTGGGTGGGGTTGACTTATTTTCATGGGACTAACTTTTTTCGTCTCCTGAATCCTTGCCGAGTCCAACGATACCAGACTTGCCAGGTTTCGGCGTATGGTTTGTGCAGTGCAGTAATTTTGCGGTTAAAAAAACGTTAGTGGATATCTTCGAAACCGCTAGTCCGATCGAGACGAAACCAGCGTCAGAAAATCGGAAACATAGGTCGATAGCAATAAACCAAGATCTTAATGTCAAAATATTGATAGTAAGGGGTAGTAAAATCCAATCAAAGTCAGGTGTCAGTCTTTTTTTTTTTTTTTTTTTTTTTTTTTTTTTTTTTACATGTTTTTTCATATAAATGTCCAAAACAAAATTTGAGATTTTTACTAAAATTGACACACACGTGTATGGGCTCACTCCGAAGACGCATAATTTTTTTTTTTTTTAGGATTGTGCCTCTTGGTGGCACTATAATTAAACAAAATATGACATTGGCTCTATACAACTCAATGTTTGGGGTTTTAACATTTTTACTTGAAATTGTCTTCAAATGTCTTCACTCATTTTTTCAGTTGGTCTGCTGCTAGCTTCCTTCTGTTGCGCTTGGCCCCGTTATTGCTGCTTGCAGCTATATTTTTTTATTAAAATCTATGAGCATTGTTGTTTTGTGAGTTCTTCTGGATTAAACTTGTCACCAAGTTTAACATAGAGTTAGATTTTTGCAGATTTTGGGTGTTTTTTCCCCCAGTGATAATGTTGTCAGGGCAAGTAAATACCCACTGAGTCAGCAGAGAAAGTGTTCAGTCCTGTTTCTCCTCTCTTTGTTCCCTTGTGTCTCAAACACGAGCTGTTGTTTGTCCTGTTGTTGACAATTCTCCTCCATTACAGCGGACTCGACGGGCACTCACTCGCTCTACACGACCTACAAGGACTATGAGCTGATGTTCCACGTCTCCACACTTCTGCCCTACACACCCAACAACAGACAGCAGGTCCGTGTCCTTCTTTTTCTGAAGCCCATTTATAGTCTTTATGCTGTAACACTTTACTTGAAGGGGTGTGCATAAGACTGACATGACACATGTCACGAATATGAAGGAGTTTTTATGCATGTCATTCGCTCAATTATGTCATTTTTAATGCAAAGATGACATTATTTGAGATGTCTTAGTTATGACAACTTGACATAAACCAATACATCATAACCTGTCAGTGTCTTTGTCATGACAACTTGACATTACCAAGACATCATAAACATGACATAGCAGATGAATTATCAAACTTAAGTATTAAAATATTAAATATTATTAATACTCTGTCAAATTGTTTTATAACAGTGTCATGAATATTTTCCTTGACCTAAACTGCAGTGGTACAAGTTGAATTTGTCATTTAAATGTCATTAAGTGTCAAAACTCACCTCAAAATGATAGTGGCAGCACTAGTGAGGTGTACGCCATTATGATGGTGCCTTAGCTAGACTTATCCATCATGTAAAAAAGCATTTCAAGAAAATATAAATGTGTGGGATGCTGTAATAAACTGTTTAGGACACTTTTTAAAAAAAACATACACGACGCTGTTATAAAACAATTTAGTATTAACACTTAATGACATTATAAATGACAAATTCAACTTGTACCACTGAAAAAAAGATTTATGACAGGTTATGTTGTCTTGGTAATGTCAAGTTGTCATGACAAAGACATCTCAAATAATGTAATCTTTGCATTAAAAATGACATAATTGAGCGATTGACAGTTATCATAAACATGCATACAAACTCCTTCATATTCATGACATGTGAGTGTCAGTCTTATGCACACCCCTTCAAGTAAAGTGTTACCCTTTATGCTAATGAGCTCTCTTGTGATTGGCTAATGTCTTCACATGGGGGTTCTGATTACCTTGATTTGTTGTATTGTGTGATGATAACTGGTACATCCCATGATATGTTCTCTTTAACAACTAGTTAAATAATTTGACCAATACCACTGTTGTCTTTGTCCCGTTTTTAAAGCCATTGTGTTGGGATGTTGTTGTTTTTCCGTCAGCTGGTCCCGGAGGGGATCGGGCTGTGGTGTGTGTGTCAGATGCTTGTACAGGTGGAATGGACGGATCGGCTGGTCTGCCGGAGACGCTCTGATGAGGTTTAGATTAGGAGGCTCATGGGGCATCAGTCAGAGCTGTAGAAGCGCATGAGTGCTATTGGTGGGCTTCGTGTGACGTGACCTCCACAATCCGCCCGCAGGCATGAACTGCTCACACACTCCTGAAGGCAGAGGAGAAAGAGATGAATACATGTGGATCAGAGCAGAAAGAGATCAACATCTACTTTAAACCTGAAACTTAGGGAATAGGAATTTTGTATTTGGAAGTCTGAAGAAAAAAAAATAAGAATCCATAAATACACCCACCCACCCATCCATCCGTCAAACCATACTTACATACATCCATCTACCCATCCACTCATCCACCCATCCACTCATCCATCTACCCATCCATCCGTCCAACTATACATACATCCATCCATCCATCCATCCATCCACTCATCCACCCACCCACCCATCCATCCATCCATCTGTCCAACCATACATGCATACAAACATACATCCATCTACCCACCCATCCACTCATCCACCCACCCACTCATCCATCCACCCACTCATCCATCCACCCATCCATCCGTCCAACCATACATACATACATCCGTTCTACCCACCCACCCACCCATCCACTCATCCATCTACCCATCCATCCGTCCAACTATACATACATACATCCATCCATCCATCCACTCATCCACCCATCCACTCACCCACCCACCCATCCATCCATCCATCTGTCCAACCATACATACATACATACATACATCCATCTACCCACCCATCCACTCATCCACCCACCCACTCATCCATCCACCCACCCACTCATCCATCCACCCATCCATCCGTCCAACCATACATACATACATCCGTTCTACCCGCCCACCCACCCATCCACTCATCCATCCACCCATCTATCCGTCCAACCATACATACATACATCCATCTACCCACTCATCCATCCACTCATCCATCCACCCATCCATCTATTCATCCATCCACTCATCCACCCATCCATTCACCCACCCATCCATCCATCCATCTGTCCAACCATACATACATACATCCATCTACCCACCCACCCATCCATCCGTCCAACCATAAATGCATACATACATCCATCTAATCCACTCATCCATCCACCCACCCACCCATCCATCCGTCCAACCATACATACATACATACATACATACATCTAATCCACTCATCCATCCACTCATCCACCATCCACCCATCCATCCATCTATCCATCCATCTGTCCAACCATACATACATACATACATCCATCCACTTACCCACCCACAACCCATCCATCCATCCACTCACCCACCCGTCCGTCCACCCACCCATCCATCCATTCACCCACCCACACATCCATCCATTCAACACACATTCATCCATTCATCCACCCACTCATTCATTCATCCACCCACCCATCCATTCGTCTACCCACCCATCCATCCATTCACCCATCCATCCCTCCCATCTCTCTCTCCCTCCCTCCCATCCACCCACCCATCTACCCACCCATCCATTCACCCACCCATCCATTCATCCACCCACCGATCCATCATTCATCCATCCATCCAACCACCCACCCACCCATCCGTCCATCCATCCCTCCCAACTCTCTCTCCCTCCCTCCCATCCATCTCTCCCTCCCTCCCTCCCTCCCTCCCATCCATCCACCTACTCATCATCTTTTCTCTCAGGTTTGAATCTAATTATTTCTAACTATTCTGAACTGAACATAATATTAGGATTTTTTAATTGTTTTTATTTAATATATGTTAAAAGTGAATGCATGAATGCATTTTAAAGTATTTCTATTTAGTGAAGAAAACAAAATTATATATGACAAAGCTGGAATTCAATGGGGTTTTGCCACTCGTGCAGAATGCAGATGACTTCACTTTTGTTAAAAGTCTGGATTTGATTTATCAAATTTGGTAAATGCATTAACTGCATTAAATGTAATGCCATTAAATATATTGTATATGTTTTATATATCATAATAGGTTCATAGTCAGTCAAATGCATACACTTTGGTAGAGCCACTCCAGCCACATCACTGTCACTCGATTGGCAGGATTAGAGGATTTTCTGTCTTTTTCTTCTCCAACTTCAATTCTATTCGATTGCGCAGGATTAGCGAATAAATCCCCGGCCGTAAGCTTCCAGAAGACTCGGGCACAGTTCAGCCTCTCATCTTCTCATCCGCCCCGTCTCACCCATAATCCTGTTTGTAACCCTTGGCCACTCACAGGAAGGCAGGCACACAGTTTTAATATGACATCCCTATAGAGCGGCTCAGGGCTAATAGAATATATTGAGTTCCTGACTCTGTCGCCAAACGCTCTTATCCAGCATCTTTGAGATATGAAGGCCGACTGTTCTAAAAATTCTTCCAGATTCAGATACTTATGCATGATGAGCTTAAGAGATTATAAAATAGTCTTCCACAGCGTCTTCTGGGCCATCTATGGCACAACAATTACACCAGATGGCACATTGCTGGTGATTTATTTGCATTTTTAACAAATATTTCTCTTTTATGTTTTTATTGTTTCTTTTTGCTGTGAAAAGAATTCCCTTCCTAAATTCTCCTCAGACTGGCTTGATTTAAGAGTCAAACCTTCAAACCTTGGGGCCAATATGAACTTTTTGCCACAAAAGCTAATGTTAGATGAAAATAAATAATTTTGATAAAAAAAATGTACAGGTTGTGAAAATGTATTATGCAATATTTTCAACATAAAAGTATTATTGTTTTTATTTATTTATTTAACTAACTCTTATTTGGCAATTAGCAAGTGTTAATTTTCAACCCTGATTACAAAAAAGGATAAAAAATGAGCTTTTAGTTAATCAGAGTCAGTGGGGACACTAAATATGCAACTATATTACTGATCAGCTCATTTCAATAATCATAGTCATAATTAAGAGATAAAATGTTGAAAATATGATTTTAAATATCTTCATTATTAGATAAAAAGTCAAAAATAAGACATGCTAAGTCATTGTGAGATGAACAGTTGAAATTAGGTCTTTAAAAATTCAAATTTGGGATTTAAAGTCAAAATTATGAGATAAAAAGATGAAATTAGATTTTAAAGTCCAAACACACACTAAAACATTTAAGAGATGAAATCATGCTTGTTGTTTTTTTAATGACTTTTAATTTTTTGATTCACACTTATAATAATAATATTTTTACATGCGTTTTTACATTTTGAAATCAGTTTTTACAACAGAAATGAATCAATCAAAAACTTACTTTAGCTTTTCATCTCAAACTAAATGAATTTCCTATCATCAGTGTGAAGCTGCTCTGAAGCATCTGTGTGTGAAGAGAGCTGGAGAAATAAAGCGGACTTGACTTGACTTGTATCATCTTTTTCAGGGCTGATGGACTTGCCAATACAAACCCTCACTTCCTGTTCCTGTTCATGATAGTTTTTGAACTTTTCTTTGAACAGTCCATTGACCTCTGTTTCTCTTCTCTCACCAGTTGCTCAGAAAGAGGCACATAGGAAATGACATCGTCACCATCGTGTTTCAGGAGCCCGGTGCCTTGCCCTTCACACCCAAAAACATCCGGTCCCATTTCCAGCATGTGTTCGTCATCGTTAAAGTTCACAATCCGTGCACTGAGAACGTCTGCTACAGGCAAGTGAAGGACAAACGTCTGTCTGACACGCATGCCTTTGATTGTAAATGATGATAGCTATTAAGAGAAATGAAGTGATTCTATTTATCATTGATGTTACTTTGAAGAGGATGGTATCAATGAAGCTTAAGAACTTGCATTAAATGCTGGAGAACGTAAAGGAATCAATTATGTGTGTAAATGCTTGGCTTCCCTGTAATTTTGATCTTCTTTTTAAAAGCACGGTCAAAGGCATTTTGAGTCATTTAATTATTGCAGTTAAAGGGTAAATTCTGTCATTATTTACTCCTCCACATGCCGTTCCAAACCGCTTTCTCTCATCCGTGGTTTGAGCTCTTTCCTATGTAATGAACCTGTCGTAACAAGCGGCTGTAAAGCCCAGAGAGGGGTAAAAACATGTGAAAGTATTATAAAAACAGCCCATATGACTCTTCTGAAATCATACTGGAGCTTTGTGTGAGGTCAAAGCTAATTTTAGATTGTCATACACTAATAATCTTCCCTCCCGTCCTGTGTTTTTATGAACTAGAGCTAAAACTAAAACGATAAAAAATAATTGTATAGAAATTGAAATGAAGCGGAAATAAAATATAATTGAAATGTCGTGATCAAAGAAAACAAACAGGGTCCGGTTTTTCCACACGTGCTAATGTTAGATGAAAATAAAAGTTTAATATATATTTTTTACAGGCAGTGAAAATTTAATACTGTATTTTACAGTATTTTTAGCAACATAAAATGTATTATTATTATTTACAAATATTTATTTATAAATTTTACTCTTATTTGGCGCTTGGCAAAAGCATTAAAATATAATTTGTGCACATTTTTATTTCAGTTTCTTTTAGTATTAGCTGAAATGAGCTGGATTGATGTCATATTTTGAGGCAAAACCTTTAATTAAAATGATTAGTTATATAAAACTAATAAAAATGACAAAAGCACAACAAAATTACTAAAGCTGAAATACAATTTTTATATAAATAAAAATTATATTATATATTCATCTAATATATAAATATTGGATGAATACTTAGTTACTATAAGAATATATATATATATATATATATATATATATATATATATATATATATATATATATATATATATATATATATATATATATATATATATATATATATATATATATATATATATATATATATATATATATAATAAATAAATAAATAAATAAATAAATAAATAAATAAATAAATAAATAAATAAATAAATAGTGCTGGGCAAATTAGCGTGTTAACGCAGGCAATTCATTTTTTCGGTTTAACGCATTAAAAATATTTTATGCAATTAACGCAGCGTCCGTTTTTATATCCATTTTTGCCCAGCGTTACATTATATGATCACGCTCTTATTCATGTAAATGTTTTTAAACAATCTAAGCGCGAAAAGACACAAGAGAGCGCGCTGTATGTCAATGTACTGTCTCTCTCTCACACACACACACGACAAGACACAAGAGAACGTGCTGTATGTCAATGTCCTGTCTCTCTCTCACACACACACACACACACACACACACACACACGACAAGACACAAGAGAACGTGCTGTATGTCAATGTCCTGTCTCTCTCACACACACACACACACACACACACACACACACACACACACAACAAGACACAAGAGAACGCGCTGTATGTCAATGTCCTGTCTCTCTCACACACACACACACACACACACACGACAAGACACAAGAGAACGCGCTGTATGTCAATGTCCTGTCTCTCTCACACACACACACACACACGACAAGACACAAGAGAACGCGCTGTATGTCAATGTCCTGTCTCTCTCACACACACACACACACACACGACAAGACATAAGAGAACGCGCTGTATGTCAATGTCCTGTCTCTCTCACACACACACACACACACACGACAAGACATAAGAGAACGCGCTGTATGTCAATGTCCTGTCTCTCTCACACACACACACACACACACGACAAGACACAAGAGAACGCGCTGTATGTCAATGTCCTGTCTGTGTGGGTGCATCTCAATCAGATCCCTAGTTCAGTAGTCAGGGCACTGATCAAGAAATCGGCCACATTCATGTACACAATATACTGATTCACCACCTTGGAAGATAGGGAGCTGATCGAGGGACATCCTGACACACACACACACACACACACACACACCAGTCTCATGCACACATCGAGTTCTCTTTCGCTCTTGAACAAACAATAACAACAACACAGAGAATTTTGCCAAAATGCCATATTAGGAGTCTTAAATGAGTTAAATAACGTCTTAAATGAACTTGTGAGAAAATGAGATGCGCGGGACAGAGCATCAGATCCGCATCATGTTCGGCAGCCGCCGATCTTAAAGTAACAGCAGCACTGATGATGTCTGTCATTAATGAAACTTTAAATTTTCCGTCGGTCTTAGTATAAAATGTAACTACAGAAGAGTCAAGTTTTAAATAGGAGAAATATCGAAACTCTTTGGTCATTTTTTGAGTGAGATGCTAACGGTCTAATCAGATTCAATGATCTGATAGCTAAGCTATGCTAAAAGTGCTACCGCCAGACCTGGAGATCAGCTGAATGGAGTCAAAAACGGTAAAACTCAACTGTTTAACTCTTGAGGAGACGGAAAATGAGCCTATTTTCAAAATCAGTGGGGTGTTCCTTTAACTTAAAAATAAAATGAAAACTGAATCTAATATAACTGAATATAAAATAAAAGCTTGCAGCAGTGTTAATTTCGTTGACGAATAATTTTAGTCATAATTTTCGTCAACAACCTTTTTTCACTGATGAAAATGAGACGATAACTAAATAAAAACTAGTGTTGGATGACAAAAACTATGACGAAAATCAACTGTCATTTTCGTCAACGGGTAAAAACGAGACGAAAATGTGAGGGAGGGAAGATTAGGGAAGAGATCCAGTCAGAACTGATGTCCTGTGTAACAGATGTTGATCTAACCGCTGGAAAACACGGCTCTGTTGCTCTACAGGCTCACGCATCCCCAATCCAGCGCTCCAGAGCGGCTCAATCAATGAATAACACACATTTATGCCAGGCAATTGTATATGAACTAATGCTAATGAATAATGACAATGTTTACTTTACCATGTTTATACAGTAATGTGTTTTAGACGGTTGTAACAATGCATATTTTATCTCCTGAACTTGAATGAGCTCCTGCAACTGCAATAGTAAAGCGCATGCCTTTCAAAATAAGAGTCAATGTGTATTTCGAGCTTGTTTATCATTAAAAGTCACGCATTATATATTCGTTTTTGCTTACACAATAAACTGTATTTAATTTCATTCCCATTTAATTCATAGTCAGGAGGAAAGACCAGTATTTGACACACATTCAATAAAGTATCAGGGTTATAATAGTTCACTAAAACCATTAAAAAAATCTTCATTACTTTAAATTAAATAAATGTTAACTGAAATTAAAAAAATAAATAAACAAACTTGTTTGAAGCTTTAGCTTAACCTGATATGGCCTACTGACTAAAACAGAAATACAAAGTTATAAAAACTATATATATGTTTTCAAAAAACAAACTAAAAAGTGAATTGAGCTCTGTTTCGTGTATTTTTAATGTCAAAAACAAAATGATGTCAATGTCAGTTCAAGTGACAGTCGGTTATGTAATGCTTAAATGCTTAATGGATTACAATTGAACTAAACTCATTAGATTTTAGGAGACTAAAACTAGACTAAAACTAAAAACAATTCAGATGACTAAAACTAAATAAAAATTTGCTGTCAAAATTAACACTGGCTTGCAGCATAAAAAAACGTGCAGCATATAAGTAAAAAAAAAAAAAAAAGAATTTGCCCGTGTGTTTTTAATAAATAACTATATATATTTCAATCAGTTCATCACAAAAATCTGTTGTATGACTTTTCATATGGACTACTTCAATGGTGCTTGTTTTGAGTCAGTCCATGATCACTTCTGCTTTCATTGTGAAAGATCTGCATGAATTTCTCCTTAATGTTCCATGGAAGATAAAAATGGCAGATTTTTGCTAAATGTTTTTGCATCTGTGAAGCGCATCTTGAGCAATATGGTCATGTTTGATTGCATTCGCTACACCAGACACTCCAATCTCTCTTTGCAGTGTTGCAGTATCCAGATCGAAAGACGTGCCTCCGTTCGGCCCTCCCATTCCTAAAGGCGTGACCTTTCCCAAGTCAGCCGTCTTCAGGGACTTCCTGTTGGCCAAGGTGATCAACGGGGAAAATGCAGCGCACAAATCCGAGAAGTTTCGTGCCATGGCGACCCGCACGCGGCAGGAGTATCTCAAGGACCTCGCGGAGAACTTCGTGAGCACGACGACGGTGGACTCTGCGGTGAAGTTCAGCTTCATCACGCTGGGGGCCAAGAAGAAGGAGCGCGTGAAGCCGCGGAAGGACGCCCATCTCCACAGCGTGGGGGCCGTCACCTGGAGCGTGGTGGCCCGAGATTTCGGACAGTCGAAGGACGTGGAGTGCCTGCTGGGGATTTCCAACGAGTTCATCGTGCTGATCGAGGAGGAGTCCAAGAATGTGATTTTTAACTGCTCCTGTCGGGATGTCATCGGTTGGTCATCCGGCGTCATGAGCATCAAGATCTTCTATGAACGCGGAGAGTGTGTGATGTTTTCGGCGCACGACAACTGTGGAGAAGACATTAGAGAGATCGTACAAAGACTCGAGGTAAGAGCATTCTTGTGCTTTAACAATTGCCCTTATTGAGCATTTAGTTGCATATCACCTGTCATGCAGTGTGTAAAATAGCTGTTTGTGAATTCAAAGACCAAGTGGTCAGTAATTCCAGTTTTACTTCCTGCACAAACCTACGTAGGTTTGTAACAGATTTACATGCCTTCATTGGCTACCCGTGAACAACGTCTGCTTTGCCCCGCCCTCAAACACTAGTTTTATCATGCATGGATTACTCTGTTATCTGGATTTTTTGTTCGGTTTGTTAGGTTCTCTTTTGACTGCGTATTTTAAATTTCTGTCCCAGCCATTGCTACTTTCTTACACGAGCACCGTATTGAATTACATATGAACTGTGCATTCATTTGAACGGTGACAGCTAATATACGGGTGACTTGATGCAGTGCAGGAGATGCAGGTAATAAAAAAATTAAAAATAACACAACATAACAAATGCCTGCTGTGCCATTAGAAATAAAGGTAAATGAATACAGGTTTGGAACAGCTTGAGTTGAGTCAATGATCTGTCCCTGTCCATCTGTAGTGAACTATCCCTTTAAGAAGCGTTATCTGCTTCATGTGTAAAATTTTATTAATTGCCAATTACATTAAAATAGGCTACTCTTGATACTGTAAAGCCTGTACAAATATTAGAAATCGTGAAAATATTATATTATATATTGGGAAAAAATGTGAATCATATAAACAATTTACAATTTTAATTTATCTTTAGACCTTTCATGTCATTTAGCCTGTTTGGCCATGGTTTTGAGTATTGATATATCTGCTCTTTCCAATGAACACCAGAAAATGCAGTAATATCAGCCTTTTCCAGATATTTTAATCAAATCCGCTTGAGGAACCAAATTAGCCAGAGATCAATTATCAACTGGCATCTGTCAAATATATATTATATATTGCAGCATCACTTCTTTTCTCAGAGTGACTGAAATGGTTCGATAAAGGATTCGGTCTCCCTAAACTCCTCCTTTCGGAGGGTCTCCTCTGCTCTGCTCTGGTCAGACGGTCCAGTCTGTTTTGATTGATCGAACGCTTACAGAATGTGTCGAAAACCAAACGCATTAATACATCGCATTGATAATAATCTCAGATGTATTAATGTGTTTGGTTTTCGAAACATGCTGTAAGCGTTCGACCAATCAAAACAGACTGGACTGTCTGACCAATCAGAGCAGAGGAGACCCTCAGAAAGGAGGAGTTTAGAGAGACCGAATCCTTTATCTATAAGACATTTTACGTAATTTTGCCTGCTTGACATTATATAATTAAAAAAGGAAATGGCCATTACATTGTCTTGACGCCAGCCAATCGCTGCATTGCTGATCATGGTTTTGAGTATCGATATATCTACTCTCTCCAATGAACACCAGAAAATGCAGTAATATCAGGCTTTTCCAGATATTTTAATCAAATCCGCTTGAGGAACCAAATTAGCCAGAGATCAATTCCGTCTGACCAATCAGAGCAGAGGAGGCCCTCAGAAAGGAGGAGTTTAGGGAGACCGAATCCTTTATCGAACCGTTTCAGTCACTCTGAGAAAAGAAGTGATGCTGCAATATATAATATTGAAGATTGAAGTGTATTTTGACCTTGGATGCATGTAAACCTATTGGAGGAGACCTGAAAAACAAAATTAAGAGCCTTTAAAAGCTGGGATCAAACCACTAAAGTGCGGTCACATTTGATTCCTTGAACAGAAGGCTATTTCAATTGGAATAAGTGCCATGAATTTAGCATCCGATTCAAATTTGGTGACCTTTGACACGCACATTTGCAGTGCAGACCAATAGCAAGCCTTTTGATTTACCAGTGACCTCTTTGTGGGTGGAGGTTTGAAATTTGGCAAGTTAAATACTTCAAATCTCAGCTGTGTGATTGTTCATATTGTTGCATCAATCAGCATCTTGATATGCCACACCTGTGAGGTGGATGGATTATCTCGGCAAAGGAGAAGTGCTCACTAACACAGATTTAGACAGTTTTGTGAACAATACTTGGCCTTTTGTGTACATAGAACAAGTCCTAGATCTTTGAGTTCAGCTCATGAAAAATGGGAGCAAAAACAAAAGTGTTGCGTTTATAATTTTGTCCAGTGTATATTATCACCCTGCTCTAATCTCGAAATGCGAGTGCAAGACATTAAGATATTATGAACATTAACATCACGCATTCTTTTTAAACAATGTTTAATATGACAAATAAAAGCTTACAGACTCCAAACGCTTGAAAGGTAGCGCATGTTTAATTTAATAGTTTAAACTAGCAGCCAAAACTCCCATGATGCCCTGTTCATCTTTTTGATGCATCTTCAGGATACTTTCATTCAGATGTTTATCTTCTCATCTCAGTCCTTTCCCTTTTACCAAAATGTAATTAGGTTGAGTCAAAACATGCTGATTCTTTCCCTCTCTTGGCTGGAGAAGTAAGTCTGCTTCCAGTTGTGGTGGTTTTATCTTGGGTAACGGTCTAATTATTCCATAAATGGCTATTCTTTGGGGATCTTCAGGCTTAGTCTTTTATCAGAAAGTATCTGTAATTAAACATTTCCATCATCTTCCTGTACATATGTTCCCCGATACCTGTGAAGAGCTGGGCCTGATGAAATCTGCGCCTTCTGAAGCCATCATAATCCTCTGACAGGGTTTCTCAGAGGGATGGAGTAATATGGATGGCCAGAATGTTTGACCGGTGCGAGTGTGTAGTGTTACTCTTGGCGGTGGTCCTGATCTATGTTCTTGGCTCTTGTCAATGCCCAAGCCAGTTAAACTCACTCGGGTCTATCAGTATTTGGCTTTCGGATGCCGTCTAGGTTAAAGTAGCTTCTTGGATACAATTTCCCATAAATAACCTGATTCAAAGGCTCCCTCAGGCCCTGTGGTCCTTTTCTAGTCCACATTTTGGTGACATAATGCTGCGCAGACTGCTGGGAAGATGCTGAGACGTGGCGCAGGGGGAAAAAGACACACGTTTAAGGTTTTTTAAAAACATTTAACAGTATATAAATAATATTTTTGTTATTGTTTATTAAAAACAAACATTTATATGAGAATTATTATCAGAAATTATAATGTTATATAATTATTCTTGTAATTTGTAAATTATTTATTAAAAATACATTTTATATATATATTTATGTATATATATGTGTGTGTAAATAAAATAATATAAATAAGTAATATTATATATATGAATATATAACAATATATTTTTGTTGTATTTTTAAAATGTATATAATTTATAATTTATGTATTGTCATATATGTTTACTTATATTACTTATATATTATATTATTTTATTTACATTATATATTTTTTTAAATATAAATATATTTATATGTATGTGTGTATGTGTGTATATATATATATATATATATATATATATATGTGTGTGTGTGTGTGTGTGTGTGTGTGTATATGTGTGTATATATATAAATGAATATGTATGTTTTTAATAAATCTAAATAGAATACAATCTAATATAATTAATATTAATACATAATTATATATTTTGTTGTATTTTTTAAAATAGTGTGTGTGTGTGTGTGTATGTATGTATGCACATATATATATATATATATATATATATATATATATATATATATATATATATATATATATATAATATATATATATATATAATATATATATATAATAAATTAAAAATACAAAAAAATAATTGATATATTTTTGTTAAATATTTATTTATATATTACATCAACTATTACTGATATCATCTAATTAGTCTAGAAAAAAATCTCACTTATTCATATGAATTGCTGTAAAATATATAAACAGTTTAGTGAAAGTTTACCATTTGAAGCAGTTTTTGTGCCGGGAGTGCATCTATGATGTCTTAAAATGCTGTCTAGGTAGACTGCACACTATGTTTTGGACGAGAGCTATTGATTCACTGTGAGGGTTTCGTGTTTATGGGCAGCGAGGACATAGAAAGGCAGAGAAAGCTATAATATGGTGCAGATGAGCTCAGCTGGGTTACCTGGATGGTTTGGGGACAGGGAGATCTCCAGGGATTAAGTGCAAGTGGGGTTAGCGTCACTCCTGTTTTTGGCCTCATTTCCTAAAGGCACTTTGTGTTTTCGGGACTGCCGTCAGACGGGACGCTCCCAGAACAGATGTTTCTCATCCGGGAGCCGCTCAGAGTCATAATGAAACAAGGCCCGTGTCACCCGTCTGAGCGTTTAGCTGATTTGATGGAGATTAGATATTCCCCGGTTAGTGACACAACGGGACTGCGTTCATATTAGGACGCCAGCATCTTCATTTTGAAGCTGCGCACAGCAAAGCAGAGAAGGAGGGCCAATTGTATGAATTTTTCATATTTAGTATGAATATAAATTTTACAATTTTCATTTAGTACCATTATTTTTTTTATTAAGAATAAATATAAAACATTTCTAGAATACTTAATATTAATAATGTTTAGTCATTTAATATTATGAAGTATTGGAGATATTACTTTGACATAAAATGTAAAGGTTTATAATTTTTTGGAGTGTAGATAGATAGAGAGACAGAGAGACAGAGAGACAGAGAGACAGAGAGACAGAGAGACAGAGAGACAGATAGACAGATAGACAGATAGATAGATAGATAGATAGATAGATAGATAGATAGATAGATAGATAGATAGACAGATAGACAGAGAGACAGAGAGACAGAGAGACAGAGAGACAGAGAGACAGAGAGACAGATAGATAGATAGATAGATAGATAGATAGATAGATAGATAGATAGATAGATAGATAGATAGATAGATAGATAGATACACACATATATACAGTAGTTATTATTATTTATATAACAAATATAAATGTATGTTTATAACTGTGTATATATTAAATTATACATGTATAGATTTTTTGTTTTTTATACCTTAAATTAATAAAATATGATTTAATAAAAAGTATTAAATATTATACACACAGTTCATTTTTAAATATATTTTGCTGAAGTGTTTATTTATTTTTATTGATGAAATTGAACTCATTATATTTTATGCATGGCATTTCATATAGGTAATTATTTATGTTTATTAATGAGTATTGGTAGATAAATAAATTATAAATAATGTAAATATCATATAAATATGTTATCACATGTCAGGACATAATTAGCCCAAATTAATTTTGTAATTATTTATGTAGTGCTACAGAAATTGTACTAATTAAATTCCTCTGTTGTGAGAATCTGTTTGAACTACAATGACAAAAATATGAATTTACTGAATTGCAATTCCAATTTAATTAATCCTCTGTGGATTTGGCTGATTTAATTCATATTCTTGATTCTTATAAATTCATAATTCTTCCAAACCCTGATTGATGAGGTTGAATTATAAAAAAAAAAACAATGAATGCATGTTCATTTCCCATGTACGTCCTCAGAGCTAAGCTGTGTGTATTTGGTGTGTGTTAGAATAGAGGTTGTGCTGCTTTGTAAACATCATTAAATGAAGAATCTCTCTCACGTCCTCCATCTGTGTGACTTTAGAGCGTAACCCTCCGCAGCGCCGCACGCCTTCAAAGTCATCGCGCCGCAGGTCGGCATGCAAGCGGAGGGTGTCCTTGTTTCTTAGAGCAACCCCCCCCCCCTCCGCATGCATCACACACTGCGACAGACGAGCCAAACGCTCTCACCTCAGGGGCTCGGTGTGTGTGTGTGTGTGTGTGTGTGTGTGTGTGTGAGGTCTGAGCGTAAGGAGGAAAATGACATCCTGTACCTGTAGAGCATTCAGCACTGCTCCTGGAGGATGGGATACATTTGCATACAGAATGAGCCAATGAATATCAAGGACGGGATAGGGCCGCTCGCTACTTATGCTAATCATGCCCTTATTTGACTTCCTGTGTCTGCTTTACTACAGCAAAACTGTGCCAGTTAGCGGTTTAATGTGCTGCAAGCAGTTTGAACATTTTGCTTACTTTTCCAGATAGTTAGATGGATGGATGGATGGATGGATGGATGGATGGATGGATGGATGGATGGATGGATAGACGGATAGATAGACAGACAGATGGATGGATTGATGGATGGATGGAAAGATAGATAGAACAATAGGTGGACGGACGGACAGAACGATACATACAACGATGGATGGAAGGATGGATAGACAGACAGACAGAATGACAGATGAAAGAGAGATGGATGATGGATGGATTGACAGAATGATACATAGAATGATAGATAGGTATATAGACAGACCCACAGACAGGCAGACGGATGAACGATGGATGGACAGAGACAGAACGATAGACAGAACGATAGACAGAACGATAGACAGAACGATAGACAGAACGATAGACAGAACGATAGACAGAACGATAGACAGAACGATAGACAGAACGATAGACAGACGGATAGACAGACGGATAGATGGATAGATGGATAGATAGACGGATGGACAGATGAACGATGGATGGATGGACAGAGACAGAACGACAGCTGAAAGAGAGATGGATGGATAGATAGATAATTAGACAGACAGACAAATGATGGATGGATGGATGGACAGAGACAGAACGACAGATGAAAGAGAGATGAATGGATAGATAGATAGATAGATAGATAGATAGATAGATAGATAGATAGATAGATAGATAGATAGATAGATAGATAGATAGATAGATAGATAGATAGATAGATAGATAGATAGATAGATAGATAGATAGATAGATAGATAGATAGATAGATACAGATAGATAGATACAGACAGACAGACAGACAAATGATGGATGGATTGATGGACAGAGACAGAACGACAGCTGAAAGAGAGATGGATGGATAGATAGATAATTAGACAGACAGACAAATGATGGATGGATGGATGGACAGAGACAGAACGACAGATGAAAGAGAGATGAATGGATAGATAGATAGATAGATAGATAGATAGATAGACAGACAGACAGACAGACAGACAGACAGACAGACAGACAGACAGACAGACAGACAGACAGACAAATGATGGATGGATTGATGGACAGAGACAGAGCGACAGATGAAAGAGATGGATAGATAGATATTTATATAGACAGACAGACAAATGATGGATAAATGGATAGACAGAATGACAGATGAAAGACGGATGGATGGACAGACAGACAGACAGACATGATGGATGGATAGATAGGGATATTATGGAGGATCGATAGATAGATATATTAATTTACAGACAGAATGATGGATGGATAGATGGGTAAAGAATCTGACATGCATGATTTATGGCATGGGTTTGTTCTGTATGGATATATATTACCCAGTTTGACTTCAGTGGAACTACAAAAAAAAATCAATCCACTATTGGACCCCGTGTTCGTTTTCATGGTATGGCCAAAAATCAGTTAAACCAACTCTAGTAAAGAAGTGTTTTCCAGAGGGCTGCTGGGGTGCTGTGGATGAGCTGCTGTCAGACGGCACAGGTCTGGCCCGGCCCATCTGGGGCTCCACTGTCCCGTCTCACCATCTGTGCTGCACCTCCACAGTCCTGGCAAAGAGACCCGCCCGCCTCACATCTGCAGAGTTCCTCACTCTACTTCTGTCTCTCTCACGCTGGTCTTGGCCATCCTCAGCATCAGGAAGGGGATCGCGGGACGGCCTGACAGCGCTTCCTCTACATTTCTCCGTGTGTTTCAACACCTGCTCGGCGTGCAGATGTGTGTCCGCTGTGCTTCGCGGGAGCTTCAGAGGTGAAGTTAAGAGCTGCTGAAGCCTGTGGTGTAATGTGAAGCGCTCGCGCAGACAGATTGCTCTCTTACAGGAGTTTAACGGAGAGACAGACACTGTGTGGGATGAGCGGGAAAAGACAGCCCAGAGTTCATCCTCCCTCAGGATTACCGCAGCACGGCTCTCACAGCTCACACGAGGGCTTTCTAACGGGTGTCTGAGAGTCAGTCTGTTGTTCTGACAAGCTCGGGATGTTTTACAGTCAACTTCAAATCCTAATGAAGCCAAGATTTGCTTGTTTGAGACACATTCCTGCTCATATTGGGAACGATTCATTGGGTTGTTGCACTTTTATTCATCATACACTCTAAAAAATGCTGGGTTAAAAACATTTGGGTTGATTTTAACCCAGTGAATGGGTTGTTTTAACCCAGTGGTTGGGTTAAATGTTTGCTTAAAACAACCCAATTGCTTGGTTAGTCAATTTTTTAACCCAACTTGGGTTGTTTTTAACCCAGCATTTTTTAAAGTGTATATTTACATTTGATCATTACACTAATGCAAATTAATTTCATATTTTTTGTCCTTTTTATTTTAATTAAAGTTTTTTATTTTCTTATATTTATTCCTTTATGCCATTGTTTTTGTTTATTTACATAACATTTGATGATTATACATTCTCATTTTTAATAAATTTTTTGATTATATTATATCTTTATTTATTTATCTATTTATACATTGTAAATATATAATGAATGAAACTGATGTATAAATATTGCATTTTAGCATTAATTACATCAAAAAATTGTATAGACTCTCTGGCCTTCTAAATTTTAAATATATATTTTATTTTCTATCATTTATTTATTTATCAGTTTTATTCATTACATATTTACGTAACATTAGACCATTAATTATGTCAAGGAAAATTAAAATATTTTCTGGCCTTCTAACTTTTTATTATATATTTTATTTTCTATTATTTATTTATTTATCAGTTTTATTCATCATATATTCACATAACATTTGACCATTAATTATGTCAAGGACAATTTATACATTTTCTGGCCTATTTTTAATTTTATATTATTTATTTATTTATCCTATCACTTTCATTCATTATATATTTGTTACATTTTACCATTAATTACATCAAATAAATTGCATATCTTCAAATTTTTTTGCTTCATTCTATATTTACATAACATTTGACCATTAATTCCATCAAGGAAAATTCATATATTTTCTGGTCTTCTAATTGTTTTCTAATATTTATTTATTTATTTTATTTATTTATGCTATGCATTTTATTAATTCTATATTTGCTTAACATGTATATGTATATATAAATGGATATCAGTTAATCAAATAAATCAAATAAAGTCAGATTTCAGGTAAAGTCAGGCCTCGGTCATCAGGGGCTTTAAAATTGCTAACAAGTGCAAATGAAGTTTACGGCGACTCGCTCTCACTAGCTCGGCTTATTACAGTAAAGCTTTTAAGACGGATCAGCCTCTCCTCAGAGTTATTTACTGACTCACTCATGACCAGACCTCACACTCCTGTGACCTCTCTCTGTGTCCTCTGACTCTGCTGAGTAATGAAATGCACATTCACTAGTCAGTAAACGTTCTTATATGTCCTGTTAACCCTTGACCTGCCCATCCACTGTAGCTTTAGACCGTAGTTCCCGTTGATGAGAGCAGTGATGGGCTGCTGATTTGGAGGTTGTCTGTGAGGTCAGCTCTTGTTAATGCTGTCTAATGATTGAATGAGATTGTGTGATGGTGTAGTTTCATGTGATCGTGCAAGTGTTCACTGCAGCTAAACATGAGCGGCATTCACAGTCACAATATCAGAGTGGCAGGTTTATACTGGATTAACGCTAATTACTACACCCATTAACAGTTTAAAGAAAAACAGTCAAACCGGTTTAAAATGGGCAGGTCATTTCTGCCTCACTAGCGGCACACCACTGCTTAACAAGCCGCTTGATTTGAGATATCATTTGTTTTATTTATATATATAGCTTTAATATACACTATATTGCCAAAAGTTTTGGGACGCCTGCCTTTACACGCTCATGTACTTCCCATTCTTAATCCGTAGGGTTTAATATGGAGTCGGCCCACCCTTTGCAGCTCTAACAGCTTCAGCTCTTCTGGGAAGGCTTTCCTCAAGGTTTAGGAGTGTGTTTATGGGGATTCCTCTAGAAGCGCATTTGTGAGGCACTGATGTTGGACGAGAAGGTCTGACTCTCAGTCTCCGCTCTAATTCATCCCAAAGCTGTTCTGTCGGGTTTAGGTCAGGACTCAAGTTCCTCCACACCAAACTCGCTCCTCATGTCTTTATGGAGACGCTTTGGTCACTGGTCAGTCATGCTGGGACAGGAAGGGGCCGTCCCCAAACTGTTCCCACAAAGTTGGGAGCATGAAATTGTCCAAAATGTCTTGGTGAAGCATTAAGAGTTCCTTTCACTGGAACTAAGGGGCCAACCCCTGAAAAACAACCCCACCCCATAATCCCCCCTCCACCAAACTTTACACTTGGCACAATGCAGTCAGGCAAGTCCCCTTCTCCTGGCGACCGACAAGCCCAGACTCATCCATGGGATTGCCAGACAGAGAAGCGTGATTGGTCACTCAGAGAACACGTCTCCACTGCTCTAGAGTCCAGTGGCGGCGCGCTTTACCCCACTGCATCCCATGCTTTGCATTGCACTTGGTGATGTAAGGCTTGGATGAGCAGCTCGGCCATGGAAACCCATTCCCTGAAGCTCTAACACTGTTCTTGAGCTCATCTGAAGGCCACAGGAGTTTGGAGTCTGGAGCTCTTGACTCTGCAGAAAGTTGCCGACTTCTGTGACCCTCAGCATGCGCTGACCCCGCTCTGTGATTTCACTTCATGGATGAGTTGCTGTTGTTCCCAATTGCTTCCACTTTGTTATAACACCACTAACAGTCGAGCGTGGAATATTTAGTAGTGAGGAAATTTCTCGAATGGACTTATTTTACAGGTGGCAACCGATCACGGGCCCACACTTGAGTTCTCTAAACTCCTGAGAGCGGCCCATTCTCTCACACATGTGTGTAGAAGCGTCTGCATGCCTAGTGCTTGATTTATGTGTGGCCATGAAGTGATTAAACACCTGAATTTGACAATATAGTGTATATTAGGGATGCCACAATTCTCAATATAATATTGAACCGTTCGGTACGGCATTCACGGTTCAATATGCGCTTGTGATTTGCCTTTTTCGGTTTTGCATTTAATGAATTATTTTTCTACAAATTCTATAATTTGCCTCCATCCCATATATACTGAACAATGCAACATACATTCACATCACACGTTAGTGGTAGAGTTATACTCACAGATCACTAGAGTTATTCACAATCAAGAAAGTTCATTATTTGCATGCGTTTTAAAGCCTTGCCGGCTCATTCGCGTGCGCGGTTTTAACATGCGCTTTTCGGAGCGCGCGCACTAAACGCCTGTCAAACACGTGATTACAGGACTAAATAGTCGTCTTACTGCGTTAATACTGTCAAATACACACAAGGTTAACATAAACACAGTCTGTTTTGTCTGAAGTGAAAGTAAAATCGAGTGTGTCTGTATATCAGATGATTGACAGTGCGGTAGTGAACACGCGGTCCTTAAAGGGACAGTTCACCTCTAAAATTATGTCATTATTTACTCTAATATTGTTTCAAACCTGTATTAATTTCTCGATGACAGATTTTTAATTTGAGTGAAATATCCCTTTAATGTTAATACAACAACAAAAGACAAAGAGAAAATCACTCACTGCTCTTGACTGAAAAACTAATATAGTAGCTTTAATAAGAATCAATGTATATTTTATAGTGAAGTCTATGTAGTGTTTTATTTTTACATTCATTCATTCAATTTCATACTTTAATGCTGCTGTACAGCTCTGAGTTGTCAGTGTTAATCTTTATATAGCCTATATATATTTATTTTATATTATACAATACACTAGGAATACAAGGTTTTTTTTAAGTAAAGTTAAGTTTAAGGTAGGTTTTTCAATACTTTTAAGTAAAATAAAGAAAAGAGTATTGCAATAAAAAGTGCATTTGTTTTTCAACAGCTTCAATTTGATCTGACTCAAAAGTATTAAACTTTGCGGTTCTAATCTTCATATTGTTCCATTGTAAATATTTCCTGCTTTTACCACAGGACAGAAGTTTCTTTCTCTCCACTGACTCATTGCATCTTCCAGATCAGATTTTTACTTTCTAAAAATCATTTTCCTTCCAGTGCCCTTGTCTTTATTTCCATATGAAAGGCTCTTTAGATTGAGAGAACATACACTCACGCAGCCGTCCCGGGCGGATTTAAATATTGCCGCAGGATGTTGGATTTATCTCTGTTTTTTGGCATTTTTCCCTGTTACCATCTGTCCTTCACGTCTGAGCGACTTAAAGGAACAGTGCACCCTGAAATGATTCTGTCATTATTTACCTGCCGTCATGTTGTTCCAAACCCAAATGACTCTTCTTTTCTCAGTGGAGCACAAGCAGGAGAATTGTGAAGAATGTCAATGCTGCTTTTTGATCCAGATGTGTCCAGCTTTAAAAACAGTGCGCAGTCATGCTGGGACAGGAAGGGGCCGTCCCCAAACTCTTCCCACAAAGTTGGCAGCATGAAATTGTCCAAAATGTCTTGGTATGCTGAAGCATTAAGAGTTCCTTTCACTGGAACTAAGGGCCCAAGCCCAACCCCTGAAAAACAACCCCACCCCATAATCCCCCCTCCACCAAACTTTACACTTTGCACAATGCAGTCAGGCAAGTCCCGTTCTCCTGGCAACTGCCAAACCCAGACTCGTCCATGGGATTGCCAGACAGAGAAGCGTGATTGGTCGCTCCAGGTCATTGGTCAATGCTGCTTTTTGATCCAGATGTGTCCAGCTTTAAAAACAAAAGCAAATCTTTTAAGAAGTCATGTGATGTTTATTGTGACCCCCCCTCCTATAGGAACCGTAACGGCCCATTGATTTGTAAGACTGATTTCTCTCTCTTGATCCAGATCGTCACCCGCGGCTGCGAGACCACAGAAATGACCTTGCGCAGGAACGCTCTCGGCCAGCTCGGCTTCCACGTCAACTTCGAGGGAATCGTGGCTGACGTGGAGCCGTTCGGATACGCGTGGAAGGCCGGTTTGCGTCAGGGAAGCCGGCTGGTGGAGATCTGCAAGGTGGCGGTGGCGACGCTGACCCACGAACAGATGATCGACCTGCTGCGGACCTCCATCTCGGTCAAGGTCGTCATTATCCAGCCGTATGAGGACGGAGCTCCCAGAAGGTATCAGTGACCCGTCCTGTCCATCCTCCTATCAAAGGCCATGTCTATTAACATCCATCCCGTCTAGAAGTAGATCCTTTTCCAACTTAAAAATGTTTTTTTTTTTACATCTAGTCCACAAGACAAAAAAATAGCTGAATTTATAAAAATGACCCCGTTCAAAAGTTTATGAACCATTAATTATCAATACTGTGTCGTTACCTGATGAGTGTATAATGAATAAAAGTCCACGGCTGTGTGTGTGTGTGTGGTTCTCTGATGGTGTGTGGTTCTCTGATGATCCACCTCTCTGTGTGTGTTTTGTGATGGTTGTTCTTGAGTCTCTTGTTTGTCCTGAGCAGTTAAACTGCCCAATGTTCTTCAGAAAAATCCTCCAGGTCCTGCACATTCTTCAGTTTTCTAGCCTCTTTTGCACATTTGAACCCTCTCCAGCTGTGACTGTATGATTTTGAGATCCATCTTTTCACACTGAGGACGATTGAGGGACTCAAACACAACTATTAAAAAAAAGGTTGAAACATTCACTGATGATCCAGAAGAAAACAATGCATTAAGAGCCGGGGGTGAAAACTTTTGAACAGGATGAAGACGTCCACAATTTTCTTATTTTGATTAATTATATATATTTTTCATTTAGTACTGCCCTTCAGAAGCAACAGAAGATACTAACATGTTTCCTGCAAGACAAATGAAGTACAATTTACCTTGATCTTCAAATTCAATAAGTTTTCACCCCCCGACACACAGCCGTGGATCATCAGGGAACGACACACACACACAGAGCCGTGGATCATCAGGGAACGACACACACACACACAGCCGTGGATCATCAGGGAACGACACACACACACACAGCCGTGGATCATCAGGGAACGACACACACACACACACACACACACACACACACACACACAGCCGTGGATCATCAGGGAACAACACAGCACTGAGAATCAATGGTTCATAAACTTTTGAACGGGGTAATTTTAATAAATTCAGTTATTTTTTTGTTTTGTGGACTATATGTAAACATCTTTTATGTAAAATATCTTATTCATGACAGTATAAAAAAAAAACCCATTTTGTATGATCCCTCTTATTTAGTTAAAATTATTCACATTTTCAGAGATTCTGCAATCGGTTCACATACTTTTTCTTGCAACTATATGTATATATAATTTCTATTATCATAATAATAATATATAGTATTATTATAGTATAATATAATTATTATTGTATGTACTGTGTATAGATATATATATACACAGTATACAAATATAAATATTTTTTGTAATATATATAATTAAATTTATTTTATTTTACTACATATTTGATTATTTTTACATATATTTTTTTATTTGATTTTTTTTTTTAAATGTTATAAAAATGTATATTATTAATAAGGGATGCAACGATACCACTTTTTAAGGACCGAGTACTGATATTTTTTTCTGGTACTCGCCGATACATATACATTTAATCATTCATTTTTCTTTTTTTTTCTCTTTTTTTTTGGGTGATGTGGCAGTTTTCCAAGCACAACACAGTGAGACTAATGTCTTTATTATTACTCGAGTGAAAAAAGTATTATTTTTACGTGCTTATCACAAACTTAAAGCACAAATTTCAGTGTCCAATAACCTTCAAAGGGCATGATTACCATTGTCATAATAATAATAATAAAAAAAGCATGCAGTTCGCAATGTGTGGGTGGTTGTCATTAATTTTGAAGTATTTCCACACCCCTGAGGCTGACATTGCTGCCGCCAGTGTCTCTGTGCACGGAAAACTCTGTTTTATGAGTACAAGTACATGAGCTTATCGGTATCGGTGCATCCCTATTAATAAATAACATTTCTACAGATAGTTTTTTTTTTTTTTTTTTTTACTGTCATTTTTGGATTACGTTTCCTAAAGAAATTATCATATAATTAATTAGTCTTTTCATGCATTGAAACGAGCTGGCTAATTCATTCAGCTGCTCTGTTTCATTTGTAATATTTTTTAACTGGGCTAATTGGGTTTAAGCACTCTCTGAGCTGTCGGATTAATGTGCTCACAAACATGCACAGACCATTGAACATCTAGAGAGCGATTCTATCTGCCTTTAATATTGGCGTAATATTAGTCATATCACATGTAAACACATCCTGTCAATTCAACATGTCAGCAAATCCTCTTACGGTGATCTGTGGTCATACGTGATGCAACACAGGTTTATTTGCAGATGGAGGCAGAGCTTTTTGTAAGTTCTAGTAGTTTGTCATTTCAGCCTGATCTACTGTCTGAGTAGCTCTCATTTGACCTACTTAATATAAACCAGAATGGATAACTATATTTTACATTTTCTCAAGGAAATGTGCCCATGTAAAGCTCACCACTACAATGTGTTGGCGCTGTTAGGTCGTCGTCAGGGCGTTGCTAGGTTTCTGAGTGTTTTTTCGAATGCTGACATGTGGTTTCTAGGGTGTTCTGAGTGGTTGCTAATGCTAGCTGATGATCTGATAGCTTCTCAGGAAAATGCAAAAACTGATCAATGCAATGCAAGTCACTTTGGATGAAAGCGTCTGACAAGTGCATCAATCTAATTGCAAGTGATGCAGTTTAAACAAGATTTGCCAGGACTGCAGATGTGCAGCATGTTTGAACTTTACACCCAGATAAATATTACTTAAAGGAACGACTCCGTAAAAGCAGCGCAGTACACATTGGCATATACCGTACGACATGATGAATCTCATGTTTCTCATAATATCACATGCTCTCTCTCTGATTAGTCTGAAAACCAAATATTTACCTGCCGTTTACATTTTCAATCCATAAGTGAGTATTTTTCAGTGTGGACACATCTGAAATGTTTCTCTCATTAGTGTGATGTATGGGCGGCATGTTTAAAGATTCATATAGAAAGGCTTGTGGACTGCGCAGGGTTACGGTCGGCCACATCCTGCTGCTCTAGTGTAAATAAAGAGATTTTCTGGGTTAGGCTAATATTAGAGCCGTATTTCACCAGCCCAGACTGGATTCTGCACAACCATAAAAAGACATGTATGGGCTCTTTAAAATGAGAGAGGATGTAAAAACAGTGCGTTTGGTGGGAAAAGTCCCGGGTTTCTCTTTTTCTCTCTCTCTCAGAGAGGTTTGATTCCCCACACTTACAAAGAAGTTCACTGATGCTATCAGATGGTACTTTGATATTCATTTACTTGAAGGCACTTTAATGTAGCATGCATTATATTATAAACACTTTTCAAAAGTTTGGGGTCTGTACAAAACTTTTTGGTCTCAAGTCTCTTCTGCTCACCAAGGCTGCATTAATTTGATCAAAAATACAGTAAAAACTGTGAAACATTATTACAATTTAAAATAACTGTTTTCTATTTGAATATATGTTAAAATATAGTTTATTCTTGTGTTCAAAGCTGAATTTATCATCATTACTCCAGTCTTTAGTGTCACATGATCCTTCAGAAATTATTCTAATATGATGATTTGAGGATGAAAAAATATTAATAATTATTCATATTATAATATCTTATTATCAATGATAAAACATTTGTGCTGCTTCATATTGTTGTGGAATTCTTTTTATACTATTTATAAAAATATTAAACTATTATAAAATATTATTTTACTATATATTTAATTATTATTACACATTTTATTATACATATATATATATATAATTATTATTATTATTATTATTATTATTTCTAATATAATAATAATAATGTAGATACCATTATAGTTATTATAATAATATTATTAGTAGATGATAATATACTAAATATATATTCTTTTTATATTTTTTTTACTATATATTTAATAATTTACTTATTACAGTTATTCTAATTATTATAGTGTGTGTGCGCTGTGATTTTTACCATGGTAAACATACAAAAAAAAATGTGTGGAACATTATTACAATTTAAAATAACTGTTTTCTATGTGAATATATAGTAAAGTGTAATTTATTCCTGTGATCAAAGCTGAATTTATCATCATTACTCCAGTCTTCAGTGTCACATGATCCTTCACAAATCATTCTGATATGATGATTTGATGCTCAAGAAACATTATTATCAATGTTGAAAACACTTGTGCTGCTTCATATTTACTGTGGAAACTATGATAAATTGTATTTTTCAGGATTCTTTGATGATATAAAGTTCAAAAGAGCAGCATTTATATGAAATATAAATCATTTGTAACATCATAAATGTCTTGACTGTCACTTTTGATCAGTTTAATGCATCCTTGCTGAATAAAAGTATTATATTCCTTCAAAAACAAAACATCTTACTGACCCCAACCTTTTCAATAGTGGTGCTTTAATTTGAAGATCTAATGTGAAACTATTCTTTATAAACTTTATTCATTGTATGGTGCATGATGGGAAATGTATGGTAGATTTAAGGCTCGATGTGATGAAGTATGAACGCCTGGTGCATTGTTTGGCTAAACTCTTGATCCTGATAGTGTTTAAACAAGCTTTATAAATGTCAATCAGTACTGATCATCATTGCATTTTGCAGGCTCATTAGTGTCTTACCCTTATATCACACGCTTCTGTTTTCCATTATGACGGCATTAGTGTGAGAGGATTGACTCAGTCGAGCAGATCTTGGCGGGCGGCAGTGGAAAACATCACTCTATAAATCTGAGCACAGCCACGAGCAATACATACTCTTTCTTGGATAAGTACACTAAAGTTGTGAATAACTCTTGTGATGTTTGTTTCGTTGGACATGCGGGATCAAGTGTCTTTCTAAAACAACATTCAATCTTTAAAAGCTTCCCCCTAAATGCGACCGGGCTCGTGTTTCTCGGCGCGTTCACACGCTGCTCACTGTAGATTATTCTCCAGATTATGGCCGTGTACGTCAGAGGTTTCAGGTTGTGGAAAATGTGAATGTTTCGTTCTGTGTGTGGAAGTTGAAGTAAGTAGTGAATCATGTTAACACATTATCTTTATCATCCTCTTTAAAATGCCTTTAGCTTATGCTGTGAATTGTTTATCACTAGCTCTGGATATTATTCCACTTTTAATAGCCCAGTTTAATGGGGAAACGGACCAGTTCATTCTCCTGTAAACACATCTCATATGCTCGAGGCGCCAAATGTTCGATTCAGTAGTTTACTTTTCTTTTCAACTGGTTCTCATTACGTGGCATCTGCGAGTGATATACTGTAAATGCATTTATGTTGACTGGCTTTTCAAACACCCGAGCCAATGCTGAGAGCCGCGGCTTATGTTTCAGCAGCTTTGCGAATACACGTCTGGATGCATTTGCATTGTTTGGTTTCTGGTCATTCATAAACACTTAAGAGACACCTGGGCTCCAGAACTCCCTTCGTGCATTGCGCACTGTTTCTCATAAATGGCCATTGAGGCTGTGGATACTAAAGAAATTAATAATAATTTAAAGGGTTAGTTCACCCAAAAATGAAAATTCTGTCATTAATTCCTCACCCTCATGTCGTTCGACACCCGTAAGACCTCCGTTCATATTCGGAACACAAATGAAGATATTTTTGTTGAAAGCTGATGCTGAGAAAGGCTTCAGATAGGCCTCCATTGGCATTCAGTACATTTACACTCACAAGACCCATAAAAGGCACTTAAAACATCGTTACAAAGTCCATCTCACCATAGTGGCTCTACAATAATTTTACGATGCGACGATAATAGTTTTTGTGCGCAAAAAAAAATCAAAATAACGACTTTATTCAACCTCTTCTTGTCTTCCGCGTGTGTCTCCACGACGCATGCGCGAGAATATGACGTGGCGTTCGGGAATCCATGAAATGCACACTTAAGCCCCATTTTGAGAACTACGCCGAGACCTAAAGCACGATCAATGTAGAATTCAGCTTAGATACGCGCGTCTTCCTCTGCTTGTAAACAAATCGCTTCTGGGTCATGTGTCCGAGCGCCGGATCTGCGTCATATTCTCGCGCATGCGTTGTGGAGGCACACACGGAAGACAAGAAGAGGTTGGATAAAGGTGTTATTTTGATTTTTTTTGCGCACAAATACTATTGTCGTCGCTTCGTAAAATTATTGTAGAGTCACTGTGGTGAGATGGACTTTGTAACGATGTTTTAAGTGCCTTTTATGGGTCTTGTGAGTGTAAATGTACTGAATGCCAATGGAGGCCTTTCTGAAGCCTTTCTCAGCCATCAGCTTTCAACTAAAATATCTTCGTTTGTGTTTCGAAAATGAACGGAGGTCTTACGGGTGTCGAACGACATGAGGGTGAGGAATTAATGACAGAATTTCTATTTTTGGGTGAACTAACCCTTTAATGTTTTTATTCCACAAGGAGCATTATATTGTTCAAAAGTGACAGAATCTTTTGTACATTATAAATGTTTCTACTATTTCAAATCATTGCTGTTCTTTTGAACTTTCGATTCATCAAAGAATCCTGAAAAAATAATCTTAAATGTTTCTTGAGCATCAAATCCTCATATCAGAATGATTTCTGAAGGATCATGTGACACTGAAGACTGGAGTAATGATGATAAATTCAGCTTTGATCAAAGGAATAAATTAGCCTGACGTTGTCACACTAGTCAGAATATGAGTCTGCTCCTGCTTCATTGGGATGTGATTATGGAGTGTTTCAACTGAACCAGGAAAGAAAATGTATCTGCACTCAATTGGATAGACCAATAACCAATCAGAGCAACGGAACGACGCATAGTTGTCAACAGAACTCGACTGCACGCGCACTGGAAGAAGTAGAAGAAGAAGACGAGTGTAAACGATCTTTGCCGGTGTTGTAAAAAGAATTTAAGGATACACAGAGTACTTACCAACACCATCATCATTTGTGAGAGCAATAGTAAAGGTGAACGCATATACCAACAAGTTCTCCGTTTAGTAAACGAGTTCAACCCAAGCGCTCTTTGGTGACGTTACTGTTGATCATCTGTCCATCAGCGTATAAAGCCCGCCCTGATGATTTGATTGGTCCGAACGGCTCTGGTTCCAGCATAGTTGCTCCACAACGGATCAAGTCCAGATCGAACTTCCTGACCTCAAATGTTGTGGGCGGGGCTACGTTCGGCTGACATAATGCCCTTGTGATTTCTGACTTAAAACAAAAAACAGAACAATGTCTAAAAGCTGCTGTGACGGTGTGCCGCAAACAAGCTAAACAACACAGAAATAGGTTTTATAAGCTGTCGACACAAAAAAACGAGCGTTTAAAGAGACAAAAGTGGATACAGGCAATAAGACGTGAAGCTTTAGCAGAAAAAATTGGTACATTTTGGGATCCTGACACTCAGTACGCCTATGTGTGTAGTAAACATTTAGTCACTGTTAAGTCAAATATCCAAATGTCAGTTTTATATATTATATTTTTCCTGTCTCTGATTATGTTCTCCTCCAGTGGGTGTAGTTCTCAGTGTCTCAGCGTTCTGTCTCAATGCCTGTATCCACTTTTTTGTCCTTAAACGCTTGTTTTTTTGGGTCGACAACTTATAAAAACTTCTGGGTTTTTGGTTCTGGGTTGTTTAGCTTGTTTGCAGTACACCCTGTCACATATCAGCTGTTGGACATTGTTCTGTTTTTTGTTATAAGTCAAAAATGACAAGGAGACGCTTCACGCCATACAAAGTCAATGGAGAGCGTTGGATTGTCGCCCCCCCTCCCCGATTCAGATTATGAAGCGTGTCGCTCTGTCTTTATCCAGGCTAGGTATTTTAACATATATTCAAATAAAAATAAAAAAACTGTTATTTTAAATTGTACTAATATTTCACAAAGTTACTGTTTGTTTTGTATTTTTAATCAAACAAATGCAGGCTTGGTGAGCAGAAGAGACACTTACCGATCCCAAACTATATATATATATATAGAGAGAGAGAGTTTGGGATCGGTAAGTGTCTCTTCTGCTCACCAAGCAGCTGTGACAGGGTATATATATATATATATATATATATATACACATATACATATACATACACAGTCAAACAAAAAATTATTCAGACACCAGATATACTTTTTTTACTAGTGTGTGCAGGACACTATAGTTCATTTATGTAAGTGAGGTTAGCAAAATAAAGTAAACTGTGACATATTATACACACAAATTCTTGTGGACCTAAAATACAAAATACCCAATTTTGTATAGACCCCTTTCACAGACTGTGATGACACGTTTTAACGGTCATCAATATCGTAAATCCTGCAACGTTTTTTGTATTTTCATTTTTCAAAATATATATGTACATTTATAACACTAATACTTTGTTTTTTATTACTTTTGCATCAAATTACAATAAACAAGTTACCGCTGCTGTGAGTGTGTTTAGTAATTGCGTCTATGGGAGTGATGGTAAAAATTAACATATTTCTCTCTTTTCACTGCTGTTATCAATCTCACTCTATTTTTTCCCTCTTTTTGAAAGTTGTGAAATCACTACTGTGGCGTTATTCTTTTGCTATGTGAGCAAATGGGCACACAAAAAAATATTTAGTGAATTCTCTCATTCACAGCTATAATATTTAACCCAACTATGACGACTTCCGCTCTGAGAAACCCGGAAATGTGAAAAGGGTGTATTTTGTGTAATTTGGGTATTTTGGGTAAATACCCAAAAATACAGTGGACTACCAGTAAAATTGATAAAAAAATTGGGAGCAAAATGATTCAGACACTTTGAGCTGACCATGTTTTGCTGAAGTGTTTTTTCTTTAATTGCTAATGCGACCTTTGACACCACAGACTGAACTAAATGAAGCATTGACCCAAATTATCATCTAATTGTGTACTCAAATTTAACATCTGATTGGTTGATTGTAATCCATTACAAACCTTTCTATCAAAGTGATCTGAAATGATCAAGATGAATTTGTTCTGACACAGTTCTTGTCATATTACCATTTTCTAAACTATAATGAATAAACTGTGAGAATGTTGAGGGTGTCTGAATAAATATGTATGTGTATTTATATACTCATTCCCCAGTGCAAAATACAGCACATCTTGTTTTTCCTACAAGGAAATCATACAGAATCTAAATGACATGAGGGTGAGTAAATGATGACAGAATTTTCATTTAGTGCTGATCTTTTCCTTTAATGTATTCCAGCATGATTTCTCGGTCAAAAAGTCCCTTTCGAGGATGTTTTGCATTGCCGCGTTGCCGCTGCGTTGCTCATGCCAAGAGATTCTGCCAGAAAGCGAAGCGTAGCGTCTAGTGTTCTCTGCCCTCATGAGGACGCCAAGGTCAGTGATAACCAGAGGGCAATGGGCAAATAGCTGATGAATGCAGCTCAATTTAAAACACATTTCAGCCGATGCAGAGATCACATTCTCTGATTTTCGGGGCTGTCTTCTGCATCTAATTGATATGAGCCTGTGGGCTGGTTATGCAAATGGAAGACGAGAATGTGAACCCCTCACCCCTAGAGCTTCACGAGACAATAGCAACAGAGTTGAATTGCAAAAGTTTTTTCTTCTTCTTCTTTTTCTCGTTTTGGAAAGTGGACTGTTTTCATGACCTGGGTGCAGCGCTGAACCCTCAGGCTCTTCTCTTTCAACCCAAGAACCCCTCCTCATCCAGATTCTCCATTTCTGTGCATCTTTTAGTTCCCCCAGCACTCTTATCCACCCTATTTTTAATGTAAAAGCATCCATTGGTAACTTGAATGTGCAAGGATTCATTAGAGAACAAAACCAAGACTGAAAAAGAGCATAATAGATCCTCTTTAATACGATCCTGATTTTATTGTGAGCAATTTATCAGTGCACATTATTCCCAAAAAATATGGATGGCTAATTTTCTGCTCTTCATGTGTGTATGTTTCAGGGGATGTTCAGAACTCTACCGCATTCCTATGGTGGAGTATAAGCTGGACAGTGAAGGAACGCCCTGCGAGTACAAGACGCCCTTCAAAAGAAACACCACCTGGCACCGTGTGCCCACCAGCGGCCAGCCGCTTCCCCGCGGATCCCCCACCCAGGGTCCCGATCGCATGCCGTGCCAGCAGATCCTCCAGAACGCCATCCCACGCAGCACCTCGTTCGACAGGAAGTTGCCAGATGGACCCAGGTATCACCTCAGCTCCTCAGTGGACACGTCTTTTTGTGTCTTTCCTATTGAAATCTGACGTCTGCATGTGCGTGTCTCAGTTTGGTCTACACATACTCATATTCACCATTTCATTTGAGAAAATTGTCATCATATGTCTCGTTTCCACTGAAATTACCCGGAACAATTTGTACCAGGAACTTTTTTTACAGGAACTTTTTTTTCCCCCAGACCTGCTACTGTCTGCGTTTCCACTGCGGTCTAAAGTACCGTGAAGATTAGGCAAATTAGTCCGGACTGCGCGCGACTGCTCCTCCCAGTCAGTGACGGACAGTCATCATTTTTGTGCGATACTGTCTGCAACAATAACAAATGGAGGAGATTCAAGCAGTGCTGCTTTTGCTGGTTATGTATTGGTTTACTAAAGATGTAATTAACAAAACGGCGGAAAAGAGACGAGCACGAATACTAAAGCGTATTCTGAAAGCTCGTAAAGCTAGATTTAAAATAAGACAACGTATGTTATTATCAGCTATTACAGACATTGACCGTGAAATGGCTGAGACGAACGCGCGCCATCTGACACAAAGACTGAACACAGAACAAACCTCACAAAAGACTTTTAAAAATGCCGGTTGAAATAATAAAATGCTGCGTGAGCTCAACCAATCAGCATGTTCAGCGCCCAAGTTAGGGCTGAACGATATGGACAAAATTTCAAATCTCGATTTTCATGCCAGATATCTCGATATCGGTACAATACGAAATGACTACGTGTTCGGTGAAAACCAGAATCTGAATTAAAATGTGTTTGATTTAAGCCTACATTTAAAAAATTTGTGTCAGAAAATGTATTGTTTTTAAGCCTTTGGCACGTACGATCACACAGGTGTAATCAGTCTAGGCTGGTCCCTGGAGCGGATGATCAACTGCATCACATGATCAACCAGAGACAGGCGCGCTCAGAGCTGTCATATATCACAACTTTTCAGTGTTTTCAACCACATACTTTTTATTTTAGGTTTCAAACATATAAATTCACATAAGTACTAAAAAAAACAATACATTTAGAGTTTGTAAATGTTGCCTCTGGCTTGGCTTGCTCAGTTGGGGACACAAAATTTTTCAACTAAACATCGAAATAAATCTAATTAATAAACTAAATTAACCATTTAAACTAAATTACTGATCGAATTATTGATCTAAAGCCCACACTGTTACTGTATGATAATTGAAATGAACTGATGACATCAGCGTTTTTTCCAGAATGGCTATACAGCTGAATAAAATTATGCTGCATTATTTTCCTGTTTAACACTGTAAAGCTGCTTTGAAACAACTACATTGTTAAAAGCGCTATATAAATAAAGTTGACTTGACTTGACTTGACTTTGTAAAATACACACTGATGTCTATGGAAGAGGTAATAATAATCCTTTCCATTATAATTCGACACGTTTTATTCATATCAGATACAAATTGTGTAAGTAACTTCAATGTTTACTCTATTCTAATCCCAGTTCACCTGCCACTTACTTTTAAGTATTTCGGGAGAAGTGGATGAATTCACGTGTTGTAAACATAGAGGTTGTAAATCCAACAGATCCGATTCTCTGAACTGCGTCTGCGGCACAAACTAACACAGCGGCGCCCATCGCGCATACAGCTCAACTAACGCCATCGTTATAAAGGTGTTTAAACAACAATATACTTCCACTTGTGGAAACGCAGCTTTATACACACAGAAACTAAAGGTCTTTCACTACAACCCGTCAAAATAAAAGTTTGGGTTTAACTTGAAGATATTATGCCAGAAATATAATTACTATTGTACAGTATAATGTACTTCTCAAAGTAGTAGTCATAATAATAATAATAATAATTGTTCACATTTAATTTTTAAAGGAATATTGCACAATTTTTCGTCCATGTTTTAAATTTAGCAGTAAACATCTTTTGTGCTGCACATTGTTTGCCTAAAATTAAAAGAATGATTAAATTTGCATTTGATTACCATTTTATAAAATGATATTGTTAATGTTTTATGCCTTTGTTTGATTGCCACAGTTTTTGATGTATTCAATTTTACATCCAGAAAAAGTTAAACAGAAAAACGGAATTTCTGAAAGAAAAGAAGGAAAAACATTTTGTTAATGAATTATTAAATTGTTGAAATTTTATGAATTCATTTTATTCGCTTTTTTGATTATTGAAATGTATTTAAACCATTTAATCAGAATCAAGACAAATTTAAACAAGAAAACACGGAATTTGGGAAGAAATAAAACTGATTTCATGTGGCACTAATCGCCTTCCGGTGATACTTATGAACATAATTTTACATTGATATCAGATATTTATTAGATACAAGAACAAGGCAAAAATGTTCTTTAGGATTTTTATGGTATATATGTGAAATATGTCTGTGTTAGTTCCGTGTCATGCAACATTTTCGTTTTCAATGTGCACTATCATTTACTTGCTGCTGGAAAGTGAAATGTTGCATTTCCAGTGTTCCTGGCATACTTACTGACCCAGAACATCATGAATTCAGGTTCCTGTATTATGCATGCAAAATGCCTTTCAAATATGGTTTGTTATAATGTGGTCATTTGTTCTTACTTGGAAGCCCCTCGTGGTGTTGATGACCTTTCCAGACTCTTCTGTGAGACCGCATGTGGAGAGAGCTGTGCTGTTCATCTGATCAGAGGCTCTTTCTCTCGTATTGGTGATCTCGAAAACATCCCCTAGTGACCAATTGAACATTGATATGACAACGTGCTCATGCAAACTCTTCTCACAAAAGATTGAAATCTATATGCATCCGTCACAGTGATGTATTGATATAATAGCATGCATTTTGTCCAGTGGCATTTTTGGTGCGCACAATGCCAATTGTGTGTTTTAGTCTGTGCATCCTTGTTCCAGACTGACGTCGGCCTGTTTTTGCTTCACAAATCACCTTCATTAAGTTTCTTCCCCTCACGTTTTGCGGTTTTGGAAGGTGTGTGCGATGCATGCATGGAGAATGAGACCGCTGCTGATTCCCTTTAAAGCTGACGGAAACAGAAAAGCATTGCGGGAGTTGGAATATCAGATGCTTGGGTTTTCACGGCCGGTACTTTTACGAGGCGACGTGTGATTGGATCACTGGTGGTTTAGTAGACAGGTTCTTAGTGAGGCGTCCATTAGTGGAGGACTGTGGTGATGTTCGGAATAACATATTACCTTTCTACTTGTGCTCATTTTGTAGTGTCCGTCAATAACGGTCAGATTATCATGCTTTCAAATCGATTTAAACCATGTTTTATGTTAAATACGGTATGCTATTGCAGTTGTTTTTACCTTTTATTATATTTTTACATTCAGGCAAAGTCTTGAAATTCTGTGCACATCTTCTGTATGCATGGAAAACCCAGATGCACATTTGCCCAAATGTCAAGTAAATATGTCACGGTAAAATTGCACTAACATATTTAAATTAAAATCGATTTGAAAGCACGATAATCTGAGCGTTATTGATGTCAGATTAAAGTGATTGATGTTTAATGGGTCTGTGTGTTGCCTAATTACCCCAATTATCCATTTCACTAATCCACTGTTAAATGAATTAGTTAAATTATATTGTACATTTATATTTAGTATGGATTTAGCTTATTGAAAATAAATTAATTTAATATGAAAACATTTATTGATTTGATAAAAAAATATATTGCTATTATGCAAATATTGTTGATTTAATATAATTGAATAAAAAAAATGAATGTACTTTATTTCACTGTATTTTTATTTATATATTTCATATTATTATATATTACATATCATCTGATGTACAGGTTGATTTGGATTTTAGAAATGAAGTAAATTTGATTTAATATTTTTGGTTTAGTTGAATTTATTATAAATTTGTTTCTCAACATTGGTAAGAAAGTTATGGTAGAAAAATGGGTTACACTTTATTTTGATAGTCCACTTTAAACATTCTACTACCTATAAGTAACTTTGCAACTACATGTCAACTAACTGTCATTAGAGGATTAGTTGACTGTCAGTAGACTGGTAGGTTATGGTTAGGTGTTAGGGTTCGGGTTAGTAGAATAAGTTGAATTGTAGTTGCCAAGTTACAGTCAGTAGAATGTCTGTTGGGGGACCAACAAAATAAAGTTTTAGTAAATATTAATCAGACAGTTTACAAATACTCTAATGACAGTTAGTTGACATGTAGTTGCAAAGTTACTTATAGTTAGTAGAATGTCTAAAGTGGACTATCAAAATAAAGTGTTACCGAAAAATGTTGCATGCTATCGAGCTTTTAGGTCTGATTTAACACACATTCAGCTTGTGTACAGATCAGACACACGGATGACTCTACAGGCTCTCTGAAATCTGTGGAGACCCACTTTATGTTAGGTGGCCTTAGCTACTATGTACTAACATTTTAATTCATAATTTGATACAATGCACTTATTGTGTATATACATGTTTTTACATTGTACTTACATTTGAAAAAATACCTGCATGTAATTAATTTCTGTAGTTACATTAGTAATTACACAGTTGCAACTTCCCTTACACCTAACCCTACCCTTAAACTTACCCATACCACCACACCTGCCCCTAACTCTACCCGTATCCCACCTCAATATCAGCAAAGGTTTTTTGCAATACAATTTGAACACTGCATTGTACTTATTTTTTGATGTAAGTACATAGTACTTAAGGCCACCTAATATAAAGTGGGGCCATCTGTGGCCATATTGAACTCTGCTGTAGTCGCACACCTCCATCAGCAGCTGCTGTGAGAATGGAAACCCATCTGTTCTCTCTCGTTTTCTCACGCTACAGGACCGTACAAGACATGGAGAACCCTCAGATCTCGTCCTGCAGTAAAGGAGAGGCGTCTCAACACTACCGCAGCTCTCCCAGTAACCAGTCGTCCTCCAGTGACCCCGGACCCTGCGGGAGCGCAAGCTGGAACCAGCAGCCCGGATACGACGGGTAACATGCCAACACAAACTCACACATCATTTGATATGTTTTATATGATTTAATATAAATCAATCAATGGAATTATATTGATATTTTTTATCAGTGTTATTTAAGTATTTATTTTGTATTAATATTGGTTATTTAAGTTAAAGTAAGTATTAATGTATTGGTCCAATGAATAATTTGATTAATATAAATATGTTAAAATGTATTAAAAAATAAATGTGATTAACTATTTATTTAGTGTAGATTTAGTTTATTGAAAAGGATTTCATGTAATATGAAACAGTTATTCATTTTTATAACTTGCATTATTAGTTCTTATTAAACAATTTAGTAATATTATTTAACAAAATGTTTTATTTCTAGGGCTGTCAAAAGATTAATCGCGATTAATCGCATCCAAAGTAAAAGTTTGTGTTTACATATATGTACAATATATGTGTGTGTGTACTCTGTTAATTATTATTTATATATAAATACGCACACAAGCATGTATATATTTAAGAAAAAAATATTATTTTTATATACAAAACATTTTATTTATATATATATATTATAGATTATATAAATGTATATACAGTAAATACATGCAAATATTTCTTAAATATATACATGAATGTGTGTGTATTTATATATAAATAATAATTAACAGAGTACACACACATATATTATGTAAACACAAACTTTTATTTTGGATGCGATTAATCTTTTGACAGCCCTAATTATTTCATATACGGTTTAATATTTAATGTATATCATTGTCCACCAATTTTATTTAATACTGGTTTAATTTATTTAATATAGTGTCATTGAATTTAAATAATTATCAGAATAAATATTATGTATTAATATTAAACTATTTCATATATCAAATGTATATTATTTATTATATTTAATGGCATTTATATGAAATAGTTTAATATTAATACATAATATTTATTCTGATAATTATTTAAATTCAATTACACTATATTAAATAAATTAAACCAGTATTAAATAAAATATATCAAATGTATATTATTTATTATATTTAATGGCATTTATATTTTATTTAATCTTATATACATCTTATATAATTTATTGTATTGTTCATCTGATTTAGGTTGATTTGGGTTTTAGAAATGAATTGATAAGTAACCTGATTAATGTTCAAACACAGTAATTGGTCATTTACAAATTGGTTCTCGATTTTTAGTCTTTAGACTTTAAGCAGAACACCTTTAGCTAATTTCACACGACTCATTACCCTGAGAGGAAGTCAGGAGTGTGTGAGATAATTAATCCATAATGAATCCAATCAAGACTGACACTTTTTAGCATGAGTAAAGAAATGAGCTATTGCTATATGAATTTGAACGTGTCCTCAAACGCAGTGACTGATCACAGCTGGAGCTGTGAGGTGTTTCAAACTGAACTTCAGTGTAGTTTCACTGCAGTGAGAGATGAATAGCCCCAAAAAACATGCTTTCATCATCCTCATTTGGCTGATTGAAGTCATTTTTCCCATTCCCATAAGGGCTAAACTCCAGCCTGTTCCATCCACAGGTGTCAGTCTCCCGTGCTCCATGAGCGCTCTGCTGAAGCCCAGGGCATGCTGGGAGACGGGGAGATGCTGAGGGAGAGGGAGCCCACCCTCGAGAGAACACGCTCTGCAGGTGGGATTCAGACATCGCCTCATACGTCCACAGATTTCCATTTATCCTTCCCCAGAGTGAAGGTCACCTGAATATATATACTGGAAATTATACAGTTCCTTGTTAAAAAAATTGCCATCTGAAAAAAAACTGGTTAATGTTAGGGTTGCACGATTATTAAAAAAACAAATCGCGATTGGGCTTAGTGTGATTTATCAATATTCAACAGCTGAGATTTCATTCAATAAATACAGTGCAAAAATATTTTTGTCTTGTTTCCAGTCCAAATATCTAAACATTTTTCAATCAAGATGCATTTACGAGACACATAAAATGACAAGATATTATATCTTGTTTTCTGAAGGGAAAAAAAAGTTTGAGTATTTGCTTAAAACCATAGATGGTAAAAAAAAAAAAAAATGGATGTAGTGTCCGTGACATCACCCATAGGACTCTGAAGAGCAGTTTTGCCGTCGCCATCTTGGCAGCGCGTCGTTCGCGGATAACAGAAAATGGGCAAAGAGGCGGGACGTGGGCGGAGCTGAGGTGACGTGATGACTAACAGACAGCAGACAAACGACAATCCACCTGTCACTCAAAGTGGCCACGCCCTTATTTATGCAGAACTTTAAGGCTTTATATAATGTAAACGAATGAGTTATAAAAACATTCACCCCCCTCACAGTCGTCATGAAGGGCAAAATTAGCCGTATAGACCAAAAGCACAATTTGTCCCAGACTGTAAACATGTGTTCTTCTGCTGTAAAGTTGGGCATTTTAACATGAGCTCAATGAGATTCTGCTCCTTCTGGAGTCTGTCTCTAGTGGCCAGTCCATGAATTGCAGTTTAAGTCACTTATTGGCTTCAAGAGAAACTGGGGGAGGTGCCGCTTGCTTAAAACAAGCAAAATTATGTGCCAATGGGGTAAGAAAAATTATCTTAATTCAAACGGAAACAAGATCATTTTACTAACCCTGTTGGCAGATCATTTTGTTGTAAGCAAAAACTTAATTTAGATGTTTTTTTGTTTTTTCTTTCGGAAAACAAGACATATGTCATTTTACTTGTCTAGTAAATGCATCTTTATTTAAGATTTTTTTAATATTTGGACTGGAAACAAGAAGTAGCAAAAATGCTAAGTAAGAAAAGCATTTTTAGTTTTGTACATATACAAAAGCAATGGGCCTCATTCAAGAAATGTTGGTAAATATATGAGCAAATTCAGAGTAATTTGCGCGTAAAATGGACATTTACGAAAACTGTACTCCAGATTCACAAACACTTCGTATACCACAGATTCGGTAGTTAAACGTGTGTATATTAATGAATTCCAAATATTCGTAAATAGGACGCACGTGCACGCTCATTCATAATTAGCATAATCCCCGCCCATGAGTTACAACTGCAAATGACGTGTGCAGGAACGCTGTGGAATCTTCTGGACTTCTTTCTCAGGTTTGGCTCCAGTATTTTGCATAAATGCTTAAGAGACTAATTGGCCATAAGCCTAGCAATAAATATTAAATTGTCATGTGTCCATCAAAGCATTTTATCCAGCTAAAAACGCCTGGAGCTCTTCTGAAAACGGCCAGCTGGTGGAGCTTGAAAGCGCTTTGCAAGGGCAGCGTTTTTCCAGCTGAGATACTTTGATTGCTATGAATATGATACAGAATATCCATGGCAGTAATGTGTTACTAGTATCTCATTTTGAAGAATATTACTGAATATGAAATACAGTAAAAAGCAGTATTAACTTCTCCATTATTGTTGTTCAGTCGGTGTACAAGTGGGATGATTGGTCGGTGTAGTTTCTGTCCCGCCCCTCCTCCACTGTGATTGGACGGCCGGGTAAAAAGTGAGTGACGAGCGCTGCCTACCCAACGTTGAACAGTAAATAACTTTTTTTTTAAATGGGGCAAATCAACTCTTGAAATTTTATTATGGTACATAGTGCATCAAAATGCAATGTCATCAGTTTGCTAAATTAGAACACAGACCGTTCAAATGTTTTACGCACCATTTACATGTGGTAAAGCAGGTGTAAATTTCTTTCGTACCAACTAACATTTTGAAAATACGAACAGATTCGTGAATCCGAAAATTTACGTCAGAGCGGCTTTACGAACGATTTACACACACATTCGTTCTGCTCGTGTTTCATGAATGAGGCCCATTGTTTGTATATGTGTGTTTCAGAGTGAAGCGCAGCACTGTGTTCATTTACTCACTAGCAGCTTGTGGTTTTCCACCAAAATAAAAGCTTTTGAAAATAGACAGCCATGAACATTAGTCCGGCCATTCATACATTTTAATGTTTCACTGTGAATTAACAAGTATTTAAATCGCAAATGCAATTTTTATAAGAAAAATAGCAATTCAATTTTTTTTGTGCAGCCCTAGTTATTATGATTCATCTGGGTTTTTTTGGGTTTTTTTTTTACATCATAGCTTATTAGTTGCTGCCCCAAAGTCTAACTGCCCTACTGACGGTGTGCCTAACTATCTAGACCAGTTTGGACCTGCTAGAGAGTGTATTAGACATGCTCCCTTCAGTCAGATGTTCTGGGAATCTCAAAGCTTATCCTTTATTCTTTCTTCACAGAGGCGAAATGGCACGTCCCTTCCACCAAGATCCTCAACTCTTTGAAGGAAAGAGGCAAGGATTCACCCAACAAGTTGACACGGGTAAGACTACTCCCACGTGACACTTCAGTAGAGCAAAAGTGATGCCTGTGAGTTTTAAGAAGATATTTCTTCCTTATAAAAAGATTCCTGGGGAACAAACGTGGTCCCAACCATTAAATACCCTGCTTTTTAAATCCAAGGCCCTCCGTTGTCCACAACTATATTCAAAGCCCTTCCCTTACTTAAAACTCATCTATTCTCTATGATCAGTAAATTGTTATTTTCCTCTCTATTTCTCTGCCTTCCACTGTCTCATTTTTATGTTATATGATTACTTAATTGTATTTAATGTTCTCTACTATTGTACTATTTTGTGAAGCGACCTGGGTTCTTGAAAGACGCTATAAAAATAAATATGTTATTATTATTATTATTATTATTATTATTATTATTATTATTATTATTATTATTATTATTCCTCATATGCACTAATAGGATTCCTCTGGTGCATCTGCTGTAATGATCAAGTTTTATGTTTTTAACCGAAACTAGGAGTGTTTATGAATTTAAAATATGTAACTAAAATAATTATAATTAAAATGATATATTGGAAATTAAATAAGGATTTTAAAGGCTTTTAGTTCAAATTAAAACTAAAACCATAAAAAAATACTTGATATACAATAAGAATGAACTGAAATAAAAGAAAATATTTTAAAAATCTATATTTTATTTCAGCTAGTTGGCAAAATATTTAGTTAATTAAAACTAAAACCATAAAAAAATGATACTTCAAATATATATATATTTTTAAATTACTAAATATTTAAATACATATTTTTATAAAAGTTTTATTTCAGCTAGTTGCCGAAGCATTTCACATTTTCATTTAGTTTAACTTATTATACTACAATTAAAACTGAAATATAAATTAATAAAAAACTACATAGACAGACATCATAAAAAATGACAAAAATTAGTTTATACAAAAATAAACTCTAATTGAAAATATGAAGAAAAAAATTGTATACTAAAATAACACTGCTTAGTTTCTACCCAATAAAATATTATCATAATTAGAAAATATTACCATAATTATTGGCATAAATGTATAAAAAAAAGTTATTTATAAAAGTTTTCAGATTTTATTAATGTGCATGACTTTTCCAGGTCTAGAAATCACACTTTTAAAAATGATGCTTCTTAAAAGAAATAAAACTGTTATTGAGAGGATGAATATACCTAAGAAATATTTAGATTTGTAGTTTTTTTAGCTTGTATTATTATAAATCATTGATTGAGGACCACTGCCCTAATATGCTAAATGTCCTACTTGGCCAAATCACGGTCGTCCTGTATACACAGCTGTATAGAAGGTTATGAGGTCCAGTTCATTCAAAGGACAGAAGACCGCTGACAAAATAAACCATGTGGTTTATTTATAATTCAGTTGGTTAGTTGGCTAGCCAGCAGGCATTCGTTTATATATGCAACTGTATGTTTATGAATGCCGGCCTAATTCATGATCTAGGGGAATTCCCTCTGGGAAATGTACTGCGGGAACTGCGTCAGAATGTGTTTTAATGTGGCAAGTGAGGTTTACACTTCACATACGAACCAAGTATATAATCAAGTAACATGGGTTTCTCCTTGGAAACTTCTCCTGCTCGTCTTTAGGGTGTTGACTACGTACAGTACGCTGAAAACCTTGATATGACACACACACACACACGGAGCCCCGCTAGTCATGCTGTCAGTGTGCGTGTGCATCAGTGTGATGAATGAATGCTGATAAGGTCAGTCTGCCCTTGGTGCTGGCGCTCTGTGCTGTTATTGGGGACATGCTCGTGTTTGTCTGTCTCTCTCTCTCACCTTGAATGTTAGTTTTACCCAATATCTCTCACTCCCTGTTCCAGTAATAGCATCTGACCACCGACAGCCAATTCAAAGTAAATTACGGTCGTTTAACGCCGGACAGCAGGGGTCCAGAAACAACAGGCTCCTGTAGTGATCCCTGTGTGCGCAGCTGTATATAAGCTCTCTTCCAAAACGTTTGAGCTCAAATGGTCCTCATACTATAAATGACAGACCAGGCACCACGGTTCAAAACGCACACGATTCTCGGCTTAATTTTAGGTCCTGTCAGTTTAAACATTCAAGCGATTTTAAACCATTTGAGCACAAGTTTGGTACTCAGACAGCATGTGGACACCGAATTCAGGTCTCTTCTTTCCCCTCTATTTGTGCTTGAGCGGACAAATACAGGCAAAATTATGTCCAAATGCCCATCTCTGTTAATATCCTCGTAAACAATATTCATTTATAGCTTACATAGACATAAACAATTGCGAAAGTAAAAGAATGCGTATCATTATATTGCATGCGTGCGTTAGCTCTTAAAGTGACAACAGCCTAATATTCCTGCTGCTGTCTGTCATTCACACCTGCAAACTTGTCGCTTTCCGGCGACAATCAGCGTTTTCTTGGTCAATTGGGTCATTTACGTGAAACGCGTGTAACGTTACCGAACGGTTTCCGGGTGCAATCTTTAACAGTTCACAGTCGGCTTGTTTTGAAGCGCGGAACACACTTCAATCCGAGTTCCCACACGATCATATTAAGTATTCAGTCCATTTTATCACCAAATTCAAACGATAAATGCCGTTTTGACGCTCTATATGACGTGACTGGTCACTTCATGATCACAGTTCAAGCGGTTGCGCGTGGATGCGATCATCTGTGAAGGTGATCGATCATCTCTTACTGAAGAATAAACATGAATGAAGGTATGCTGAGGATACATTACAACTTACTGTCATGTATATATGTGGTGTAATCGCTAAATCAGTGTCTCAACGGGGGAAAGACGTCAATATAACTGCTTGTAAACTAAACAATGTCATGTAACGTTAGCATCACATTTACCTCAGGCAGTCATTCAGTGTCCACAGAATTTTATTCACTAGAGAAATCAACTCTTTTACTAAATATATGCTCTATATTAGCCTATATATTCATTATATTCTACTTAACCTGTTAGTGATGTCTTGATTATTTCATGCATGTTAAATAAACCTGTCATGAAAATGACAGACACTGTGTATAAATGTTTATATTTCATCAACGAATTGGAGAGAAAACTATTTAGAAGTTAATGCAAAAACTGCCTTACGTGAAGTTTACATGTTTGCATACAATGTGTTATTTGAGTGTTGATTATTATACCTAAAAATAAATAGCAACTGAATTTAGGCTAATAGTTTGGCCTCTATTTTGTTAACCTTTAATATTAATGTGCAAGTAAGGGCTCCCTATATAATTTACAGCAATATCTTCAATACAATTTTAGATATCATTTAATTAATTCAAGGACAGACACTTTTTTTCTTCTTCAGTAAACCACTGTTAAATCTAAAAAGCAATTTTGTAAAACTGCTGTACCGAACTCGTACCGAACCGTCAGTTTTGTGTACAGTTACACCCCTACTGTCAGTCTTTTATTTTTTGTGTCATGCGTCACAACACTTCCTTGAGTTCCAGGCGTTGTCATATGTGTCATTTGCATATTCCCCCCCGCGACACTGTCACCTTTTTTACTCTGAGGAGTTTGCAGGTCTGGTCATTAAAGGATTAGTTCACTTCAAAATGACAATTTCCTGATATTTTACTCACCCCCATCTCATCCAAGTTGTTCATGTCTTTCTTTCTTCAGTCGAAAAGAAATGAAGTTTTTTGAGGAAAACATTTCAGGATTTTTCTCCACAGAAGGTCCAAATCAATGCAGTTTCAAAGGAAGGGCTTCAGAGGCTCTGCACGATCCCAGACGAGGAATAGGGTCTGATCTAGACAAACCATCGGCCATTTTCTAAAATAAAATACAAATGTATATACTTTTTAACCTAAATTGCTCATCTTGCGCTGCTCTGTGAGTTGCCACTGATTGCATAATCACATCAGGTCACGCTAGACGTATGCAGAAGTACCGCCCCCGTGTTTACAAAGCGCTCATGCGAAGACTAATACAAACATCCGGTAACACTTTACAAGAAGGTTCATTAGCTAACATTAGTTAATTACATTAGTTAACATTAACTACTAATGAACTGCACTTATAAAGGATTTATTTATGTTTTTTCATGTTAATTTCAACATTTACTAATGCATTATTAAAATCTTGTTAACATTAGTTAATGAACTGTGAACTAACATGAACAGCTGTATTTTTATGAACTAACGTTAACAAAGATTAACTAATGCTGAACAGAGGTGTTGTTCACGGTTAGTTCATGTTCACTAATGCATTAACTAATGTTAACTAATACAACCTTATTGTAAAGTGTTAACATCCTTTAGCAAAAAATAGATCAGACCATATCCCTCTGAAGCCCTTCCTTTGAAACTGCATTGATTTGGACCTTCAACCCTTTGTTGCCATTGAAGTCCATTATATGGAGAAAAATCCTGGAGTGTTTTCCTTAAAAATTTTAATTTCTTTACGACGGAAGAAAGAAAGACATGAACATCTTGGATTTCGATGGGCGTGAGTAAAATGTAAAAATTAAGTGACCTAATCCTTTATTGTTAATCAAACACCAAAATACAAAGAGAAAATCACTTTAGTAGTTTTAACAGAAATTATTTACATTTAATTTATACAGTGAAGACTATGCAGTGTTATTTTACATTTAATTATTCAATGTCTGTACCGGATATAAGTCGATACGTTCTGGCTCGACCAAAATTCTGATTGGTACATTTTTTGTCGCGTTCATTCAATTAGTTTTGCCGCGCCGCATTCATTTCATGATGGTACAGATCCACTTTCGCGGCATGACTGAAGCGTGGTGTTGTGACGCTTCCCCTCATGTGTATGTCGATGGCCGTTTTCATTCCCCGCTGGCTCAAACGCACGCCCATCAACACACACATGAGGGGAAGCGTCACAACACAATGCTTCAGTCGTGCCGCAAAAGTGGATTTGTACTGTCAGTTTTGCCACGTTAATTTTCATCAGGTGAAAAGCACTAATTGCTAATGGGGGTGTTTTCAGAGCAGCCCTGTTTCACAGGTAACAGTCTGTTCTCAGAACACCCCCTTGTTTTCACTTCTTTTGGATTAGCCCAACCTACTGGAGAAGAGAGACAGATTGAAGTACCGGTAGGCTAGTTTGCTGTATATTATTTATTTAATTGTGAGCGTTTTTTCTGCTCTTGATCTGGCTTGTTTAATACATTTTCCTTTTTTATTAAAGTGGACGTGCCTTTTGTGTTTGAGAGTAAAAGCTTTAAGTTAATAGTCTATTCGTGTCTCAGCCGCGAAGCTGAAATGATAGTGTCTGTCAATTATAATACATATGACAAAAACAATTGTCTAAATTATGTTGTATATTCCTCAAAAGTTCTTGTGATGATATCACTAGTTGACAACATAGTACTCTATTTTCGGAAGTCATAGGCTGTGATATTGCGCAGGTGCACGTGATGCAACGCTGTCAGAGCCGAAAGACTCGTGTGTCGACTCATTTCAGTCCAAAATAATCAGCTCAAAAACGTTTTAATATACTGCAAATAGCCTACTAGTTTATTTATAATTCATTTAGGCTGACAACAATGCCACCAAGTACTGCGCACAGTGCGCAGGTAATTCGTTTAACGTTTTTTTTTTTCCTAACGTCATTTTTAGTCAAATTTTTTTTTAGTCGAAAATTTCAGGACTTCAGTCAACCAAGATTTTCTTTGGTTGATTACAGCCCTAAAAGTTTCTTTCCCGAGTGCAGCAACTTCCAGTTTTATTACAGATATTTTGCAGCAATTTCTTAGGATGTGATGATTTTGTTCACTTGAACACATTGGATGGAAACTGGGCTTTATTCACAAATGTTTTTTGCGATATTCCAATTCCAAGTTAAATTTGCTATTTTGAATGGAAATATAGGTGTTCCTGCCTGAAAATGACGTATCTTAGAAAGCATCATAATTTTGCTGCTTGCTGTTTTGTTCTTACATTTGCTGTACTGCAATATAATATACTTTCGTTAAGCCCCGCCTTAAATTATATTAACCAATCGTGCTTTAGAATCTAAATGCATACATTATGCAGACGTCAGAGTCTGTTGCCGACCACCAAGCCAAAGAGTTTATGGAGGATGTGTGTTTGGATGATTTGAAATGTGTTTTTGCAGAAATTACCCAAAAATATGTAAAAACCTTGCCAGGCCTTGTATAATAGTGATACTTGTTTGCGATTTAAACTGTTGTCTTCATTCCCAAATGAAAAAGTGGTAAGAACATCATCATTTGCTCCAAGGTAAATGAATGTTAATTACTTAGTTTCACTTACACTAATGTTATCACTTGTAATTTCCTACAAATGAGGCTTTTTCTCTTTCAGTGTCTGTGGGAAGTGTTTGCCTCTATTCTGATTTGCAATCACTGCACTTTTTAATCACGTTTCTTCTTAATTTAACAATTTCTATTCAAGAAATTGGCAGATAATGTCTTATTTCATTCCGTCCCACGTTAAGTATAATACCCAATCAATTTTTACCGCTTCATGCTGTTTAAAGGAATCTCAAGTGGCATGTTCTCTAATGCTTTTCTCAGTTTGCAACTCAGTTGCATTGAAGACTTTTAGATCCTGAGGATGCTTCATCTACAGCATATGATTGATTGTGTGTGTGATGAAGAGATATAGGGGGTTTGCAGCTGTAGAGGTTCTGAACAAATACAGAAAACCATAATGGATTAAAGGACTGCCTCATTATCCATGTTAAGTGGACTGTGTTTTACAGCTGCATTAGTGAGTGTGTTGGATCATTTCATGGCAGTCTATATAAAAGCAGGTTTAATGTCTGAATCTCAGTCTCTTAATTATGTTTATTGTTGTCTGTTTGCCTTTTACCATCTATATCCATAACTTACAAACCTTTTCATCTCTGAAATGGTCTCTAATGTCTGTTGCATTGTCTAAAATGCTGTTGGCCGTATCCACTGGGAGATGTACATGGCGCCATTCACCGCGGGCTCCGCTCTCCTGATTTATTACGCCTATTGTCTGCGCACTAATTAATGAGTACAGCTCATATTTGCATACATTACCAGTCACAGAATTATTCATTAGCTCACAGTAATTAGTTTTGCTGGTCTTTGCAGTTTGCAGTGGTACTTTTAAACTGGCGTGATATTAGTTTGGACTAAAGAAGGTGTCACATGACAAAGAATATGACAGCGAATGCGGCCCGTTTTCCATCTGCTAATTAGATTTATAGATGATAAAATATGCTAGCAAGCACAAAACGTCATGTAGACAATGGGATAATATAGATTGTGTTTTGCAATGTGAGTGCCAGTTCTTCATTTTAAAATATAATATATTTATAATCATATATAATTATATTCATGTACTTATAAAATGTATATAAATATGTGCTGTCAATCGATTTAATCAAAATTAACTCATTAATTGCACATTTTTCTGAAATTAATCGTGATAATTACACCTAACATTTAATGTTTTTAATATATTTTCATATTGTAATAATTTCACATTTAATCTCCAAATTAATGTAAAAACAACATAAAGACAGTAGCCTATATTTTAAATAATTTTTAATTGCATTTTTTTATGAAACAAGGCATCACCGATAACAATACTGCTACTGATGTCTCTATGAAATAGATTTTTTGCTCAATTTTATCCATTAATTATAGCCATTCAGCATTACAGTATAATTGGAAACTGTACATTTGAACATTTACTAGGCTTTCAAATATATAAGAACTTTTAATTTAAGTGAACTTAAAACAATTTTCATATAAACCCATTATAATAAATGTCACATTTACCTGTGGCCTTTAATATATCAGGGCAAATTTTTTTCTATTAGCCCAGTTCAGATTTGTACTTGCCCTGTTAAAATGCATAAAACGTTATTGTTTTTGACCTATGTACAGTAACCTTGTAAACAGTGCTTTAGGATTTTCATAAATTATAAATTAAATATAGTTTAATCCTTATTAAAGGAGTTATTCAGTCAAGAGTAGTGAGTGATTTTCTCTGTCTTTTGTTCTTTGATTAATATTAATGACAGACAGCAGCAGGTTTATTATGCCTATTATTAATGTTTCCTTGGTGTGTCTTCCTCCAGCAGGGCGGCGATAAGAACTCCAGCCACTCCAGCAGTAACACTCTTTCCAGCAACGCCTCCAGCAGCAACAGCGATGAGAAGCACTTTGGCTCCGGGGACCTGATGGATCCAGAGATGCTGGGTCTCACCTACATTAAAGGAGCCTCCACTGACAGCGGCATTGACACCGCGCCCTGTAGCATGACCCCGGGGGTGGCCAATGCATCCGTGGCCCGCGTCGTGCTCCAGGGCCGGGGCGCATCTGATCCGGGACACCCGTGGACACCGGAGCTGACGGAAGAAGGTTCAATGGAGGAGGACCATGGCAGGTTGTACCTTCCTCAGAGCTACGCCGCGGCTCTGGCTTCCGGACATACACCGGCGGATGGGAGTATAGGAGACCTGAGCGAGATCTCTTCTCATTCCAGGTGAGCAAAAGACTGCTGATGTTTAGAAGAGGATCATTAGATTTCAGTCTGGGTTGATAAAGTTCAAATGGTTCCAAGCGATGTGTTTTTGCCAACATTATTGATTAGCCCACTGGTTAGATTCCCACTCAGACCATGCTTCCAGTCTGCTGTCTGTTATTGCTTATAAATATGTGCATATTCTTCCAGTTACTTTAAGGATCAAATCCAGCTGTGTGTATTCTCTTGGAAAGAGAGGGATGGTGCCTTTTTTAATAGCAAGTCAGCAGACTTTTCGCATCTAATTGCCAACACTGACTTTCTGTTCTCATTTTGAAGATGCTGAAAGCGACCTATTATGCAAAATTCACTTTTACATGGTGTTTGAGCATAAATGTGGCGGCGGTGTGTGTACACAACCACCCTATAATGGTAAAAATCCACCCATTCATTTTATAGTTAACATTAAACAAAAACTTTAATTTAACAAACAAAAATTGCTCCAAACATTTTTTCTAAATTAACGAAATATAACTACCTTGACATTGAAAACAAAGCTGAACTATTTTTATGGCTGCAACAGTGTGTAATAGGGAGGGAGAAAAACACGGGCTCCAGTCGGACTCGGGACACTGGAGTATTTACGTGTCATGTTATCATAACACTCCTATTCATTTTAAATATTGTGGTTATCGCCAATACGTGTATATTGTCACACCCTAAATGAACCCTCTGGTGCTCTTCGTTTAGGGGTTGCATTGGTTGTCTTCCCGGTCATAAGTGACCGGACACCTAAAAATTAAACTTCCTCCACCCCAGTAAAACCAATTCAATTTATTTTTCTCCAATAATATTTTTTCTTTTAAATTTTGTATTTTGAGATGATTTGATGGTATTTTTTAATATTTATGCAATAATTTTTTTTTTGTAATTTAAATGATTATTATTTTTAATTATTGCAGTATAATTTTGGAATTATTTAAGAAATTATGCAACCATGGGTGTAACCACTAGAGGTCTCTATGGAGAGGCTTGAGAATGCCCTAGTTCTCTTTTGAACACATTTAATGATTTTTTTTTGATGGATTTGAATATATATTTAAAAAAAACTCAAAGACTATTTATTATAAAGTTTTACATTATATTTTTGTTTGTTAGAAATATAGATTTTTTTCTGTGAATTTGTGTTTTTGTAGATTTCCCATTCGTTTTCTTTGGGGGTCATTTTTGACCGAAGAGCACAAGTGGGAGTATTTTTTTTACGACGAATTAGCATGCTCGAATCATGCCCTCAATTTTTTGTGTGTTTACATACCTAATGCTAGAAAAGTCACCATATTTTTCAGATGAAGCTGTGATTTAAAAAAATTCAAAATGTGGTTCACAGGCTCAGTTTTTCATTAGTGTGTGTGTGTGTGTGTGTGTGTGTGTGTGTGTGTGTGTGTGTGTGTGTGTGTGTGTGTGTGTGTGTGTGTGTGTGTGTGTGTGTGTGTGTGTGTGTGTGTGTGTGTGTGTGTGTGTGTGTGTGTGTGTGTGTGTGTGTGTGTGTGTGTGTATAAGTGTGTGTGTGTGTATAAGTGTGTGTGTGTGTGTGTGTGTGTGTATAAGTGTGCGTGTGTGTGTGAGTGGATGTGTCAATATCACACTCTTGATGTTTTAGAGTGTCACCCCTTTACTGCTGTGTACTTTTTTCCAGCCTTGTGGCCGATTTGTAGATTGTACACATAAATATTCGGTGAATTTTTGTGTTTTTGCCGATTTCCCATTCATTTCCTATGGTCGGTCATTTATGACAATGAACGCTACTTTTTTTACGACCAATTAGCATGCTCGAATCATGAACCCAATTTCTTTGTGTGTTTACATACCTAATGCAAGAAAAGTCACCAAGTTTCATATCATTCCGATGAAGCTGTGATTTTTAACATTTCAAAACAGAAAATATTCCGGTCAGAAATGACCGAAGAGCACCAGAGGGTTAACACAATGTCGATATTTCGTGCTTTGAATATCACGGTTATCGCCAATACCGGTATATTGCGACACCCCTATATCTCATTATATCATTTTTGTAAATCTTGAACACAAAAAAGTTACGACATCAGCTAAAAAAAAAAAAAAAAAAAATCTGAACAATATATTTGGAACACTCCGGTAGCATAGCGGGAAAAAATCTGGAAATGAACTATTACTTCATGTAGATGATTTACCTGCTGGAGGACCATAGTAAAAATGGGACAGACTCACTACAAGTTTTTTTTGCATTATGGTTACATTATCTTAATTTTGCATATAAGTCATTATTTGCATTGTGGGGATTGCACAGGTAAGATAACTTGGGATAATAAAAATTTTAGCTTTGCGTATGGCTCTTAAATGTTAGCATGGGTTATTTTCAATCCATACAATGAAACTGCTTTGTTTTGCACTGCAGAGCAATCCAGGAAAATCATAATGATTACCTTCTGTTATGTTCAGAGTGTTCTTCTATTCTTCAGGATGAGTTCAATGTATAGATAAGTGAGGTTTCAAAAGTACAGTATTTTAGGGAATGTTATAATGGCCTCTTTCAACTAAACCCTTGTAAGCATGGACTGTTACATAAAAGGCAGGAAAATGGTAAGAAGTCTCTTTGAGATGGACCGGAGAGAATGGCAGCTGTCCTAGAAAGGTCAGGGTCCTGCTCGTAGCCATGTTGTCAGTTCTGATGTGTGTGTTTTTGAGCGCATGTTTGTCTTGTGAATGCATCTCAAAAGAAGCCAGAACAGAGCACTGTCAATGCAGAATCCACCCACTGTCTCTTAGACGGAAGCCCAGGGGATCGATCACTATTGATCTAATAACTCGAAGGGCGTTTTCAGACCTCATCTGACCACCGGTGCTTAAGTTAATTAGTACAGGAAGTCATTTCATATTGTTTTGATGCTTGGGTCTCACGTTTCACTATCCCATGTGGGCTGGCCAGTGGCTCTCACCACTCCGGCAGCCCCTTACCCCACAGCTCCAAGCTCACGTCCTCTCCAGAACGTTCCGGAGCCCAGGCAGGTCCCTACAGTAGCCAGGAGCCCGGGCCCAGCACTGATGTACACACACACCGTCACCATAGGAAGGCCGATGACAAACCGATCCCGGACGAGCCCCCAATTCAGTCCGAGTGTGGGTGAGTGTGTGGATTAGGGATGCACAATAATCAGTATCGGCTGATAAAAGTTCACTTTTAGTGTTATTGTTATCAGTGCACTAAGAAAATGAAAGGAGTCTTTAATTATGATTTCACTTTTTGTAACTTTTGTGTAATGTCGCTGTTTGAGCACAAACAACATCTGCAAAGGTACGACGCTCAAACTTCAAAGCAAAGAGAGATATTATATTTTACAGAAATCGCTTTAAGGACTACAACAAGCGGCTGGTAGGGACTACTACGACCTTATTCATGGGTTAGTGACATCACTAACACTAACATTTACATAAACCCCACCCTCACGCAACAAAGGGGGTGAGGCCATGTTTAGCTAGTCGAGCGAGCACATTTGGGAGTCTGCTCAAGCTGTCACATCCGTCTTTTCACATTTATTGCAATCCAGAATGAACACAAATGCAATAGCATGTCATAAAAGCAAGATGACAACATACGTTATAACCGTAATTGAACTAAACTACACCTGTTCTCTCTTCACGCAGCAGATATTCTCTAGCTCTGTGCATCTTACAACAGTTCCCACACCAGCCATTTATAGAATATGCTAATTGATAATAACTCCACATCAGCTACATAAATTCATCAACCAACACACCAGAAATGTCACTTCTTCTTGAGTCTCTCCATCATTGTCCGACTCCGATTTCTAAAAGGCTGAACAGTTTCTGACATTTTCAGTGTGCGGTAATCGGAGCTGCTAACGCGAGCTCTTGAAGCTCCGGCCTCTTCTAGAAATTTGGAGCAGGAGCTCATTTGCATTTAAAGAGACACACACAAAAAAGACACATTTTGCACGTTAAAGCGGTGGTTATTTTCATCAGCTCCGACTCGTTAGATCTAGCATTATGTCCGCCTTAAATCAGAATCCGAGATAAATTTGTTTGGGAAGATTACATTAATTTGATGGAATCATAACATTTATTTGAATTAATAAATGTTCTCTCTCCTATTGAAAGAGAGAGAGACAGAGAGAGAGATATGCCTGTGTGAATTACCGGATTCTGTGCAGCATCTCTCTATTAGTAGGGCCCTATAAAATCTGTTTTATTTTTTTCCAAATTCAGTTTTTTACATTTTAATTTTTCTGGATTCCGTTTTCTTCCGTTCTAATTTTGTTTGTCTCCATTAAATTACATTTTAGTAATCAAAAAGCATGTCTAAATAATTGAAATCATAAAACCTATACAATTGAACAACAATGTATTAAAAGTTAAAATTTTTATGGTCCTATGAAATTATTATTTTTTTATTTTATTTTTTTTTACAAATTCTGTGTTGTGTATTTTAATTTTTCTGACAATCAAATAAAATGATTAAAACATTAACTTAATTTCTTTTAATCATATGAAATTAAACTTTTTTGTCGAGCAAAGTGCTGCACAACAGAGCTTTACAGTTAAGTATTGTGATTTATTTAAAAAAAAATAAAGATTTAATACTAATAATTATTATTATTATTATTGTTAGTATTATTACATTGAGACGTGGGCTTAATTCTACTGTACAACACTAATATATTGGTCAATTTCTTCAAGTTAAACCAAACTTTTATTTTGTCAGGTTGCCGTGAAGATCTTTATGTTTCTGTGTTTATGATATGACTATTTTCATTTTCTCAAATGAAACGGAGATGAAGTTCATGCGGTCCTCATATAGTGAGGCAGCAGAGGTCCTTCCAGCCAATCAGAATCAAGTATTCAGACATGGGATAAAACGATTTATCAAGAATTATCGATAATCAGTATTAACCAAAATGTCCATATCAGTGCATAACTAAATATGATGCATCTGCTAGTATGATTAGAGAGAAGATTTTATTGAATTGTTTAGGCCACTAAAAGCAGCTTCATAAAAGCTAAAACTCTTATGAGAGTAATTTGTTGTATAATTGAATTTACCGTTGGCCACATATTCAGAGACCTCGAAGTCTCCAGAGTGTGTGAAGCAGAACTATGTTTAAAAAGAGTTGTATTGTGATTTCCTAAAGTGAGCAATTAGGTTGTGCTTTAGATTTGATTAAATGTAATCTTGCCCTGCGAGCTTGTGCCAGTGTGACTCATTAAGCGTCTGGTTTAAAAGGCCAGGAGAGAGCGATCTATTCTGAGGCTGGATTTAGCCACCGGCCAAGGTCTCTCACTTCTTTTTATCCAATTAATCTCTCCGCTGGCACAATCATCAAGCAATTCAAGTTCGGTTTTCAAGGACAAAAAACATCTGCAATAGGTTACTGATCAGAGTGAATGTTTCCTCTATCGATCCGAGGACAGGTTGAATGTATAAATGCATACACTGGGCATTATTGACCTGCTGGAGGATGTCCTCTCAGATGAGCAGCTGGACTCCACACAGATCCTGAAGGGAAGCCGTTGAGCCACAGACACTGCTCTTAGAGTACTCTAGTTTAGCTTTCCCTCCTTCTAGAGCCATGGTGGAGATCTTTCAAATGTTTTCATTTTTAGATCATGACGAGGTTATGGGGAAAAGAGTATTCATTCATGTTGAGTTCACTTCTGTATATTTGACCACTTTCGGCATTGGAGATGATGGTCAAAAAGAGAACATCGAATCTGAATCTGAATAAAAGGAAAATGAATTTACTGAACTATAGTTCAAAAATATTAGTCTGTCATTCGCTCCATTGTTCTTTCTTATCTATCTATCTATCTATCTATCTATCTATCTATCTATCTATCTATCTATCTATCTATCTATCTATCTATCTATCTATCTATCTATCTATCTATCTATCGTTCGATCTATTATCTATCGATCGTTCGATCTATTATCTATCTATCTATCTATCGTTCGATCTATTATCTATCTATCTATCTATCTATCGTTCGATCTATTATCTATCTATCGTTCGATCTATTATCTATCTATCTATCTCTATCTATCGTTCGATCTATTATCTATCTATCTATCTCTATCTATCGTTCGATCTATTATCTATCTATCTATCGTTCGATCTATTATCTATCTATCTATCTATCTATCTATCTATCTATCTATCTATCTATCTATCTATCTATCTATCTATCTATCTATCTATCTATCTATCTATCGTTCGATCTATTGTTCAATCTATCTATCGTTCGATCTATTATCTATCTATCTATCATTCGATCTATCCTATCGTTCTATCTATCTATCTGTCTATCTACCGTTCGATCTATCATCTATTGATCTACCTATCGTTCTATCTGTCTGTCTGTCTGTCTGTCTGTCTGTCTATCTGTCTATCTATCGTTCGATCTATTATCTATCTATCTATCGTTCGATCTATCTATCTATCGTTCGATCTATTATCTATCTATCTATCTATCGTTCGATCTATTATCTATCTATCTATCGTTCGATCTATTATCTATCTATCTATCTATCGTTCGATCTATTATCTATCTATCTATCGTTCGATCTATCCTATCGTTCTATATATCTATCTATCTATCTATCTGTCTATCTACCGTTCGATCTATCATCTATTGATCTATCCTATCGTTCTATCTGTCTGTCTGTCTGTCTCTATCTATCTATCTATCTATCTATCGTTCGATCTATTATCTATCTATCTTTCGATCTATTTATCTATCTATCTATCGTTCGATCTATCCTATCGTTCTATATATCTATCTATCTATCTATCTATCTATCTATCTATCTATCTATCGTTCGTTCGTTCGTTCATTCGTTCTATCTATTGATCGTTCTATCGTTCTTTCGTTCTATCTATAGTTATAATTAGACTCATCTGAAAACACTAAAGGAGTGTTAAGTCCACATTCAGTGAGAAAAGCGAGTGTGTGCTCGTGCTCTTGTTGAATCTCTCTCAGGTCCATCTCTCCAGTAATGTCTTTTGTTCTTCTTAGATTGATGGTGCGGCTGAGCTGTTTTCCTCCCCAGCTGTTATGAAAGAAGCCTTGTAATGCAGTTAGCATCTCCATTCTTTGCTTATTTCACATTACGCAACTCAGCCTCTAGACAAATCATCCAATATCGCTTGCATTTCTTGTGCCTGCTAATGAAGCTTTTTCCCCCGTTTGCTGTGTCTTGACACCATAAACCTCTCAGCAGCTGCTAACTTTATTCTCTGTTTCTTCTACCTTCCTCGGCTTCTTTTGCTCAGTGGAGCCGAGAGCTTGTTGTCTTTCCTTCTGAAGGCTCTAGCCGAGCGGTCCAGGTACATACACACACCCCCACTGTGTATGTTTGTGCTCACACTGTTGGTGAACTTTCCCCTTTGAGCCCTGACCTTTCTGTTTTCCTCACTGAGTGTAAATGTCTCGAGTTGAAATTCTCCCCGCTGTGTCGCGCCGACCCTCCTCTCCGTGCTCACCTCGACAGTTTCTGTCAGGCTCAGACGTAGCCTGTAGTGCTCATATCAACAGTTGCTCATAGACACATACACCAGTAAAGGCCAATGGGTCACCAAGTGTGTAGAAGCCGCGGCGCTAGTGCCAGACAGCTGTGATGAGACTGTCCAGCGCCTGCGGGCTTTGACTGAGTTTTAATACGGCCTCCTCACTAGTTGTTATTTTTAGGCTAAACTGAATGTGTAAAGGACACACATTTCTGAATGTGACCTTCTCACAGTTTTAATTAACTCACCTCCAGTATTTACACACTTACTAAGTATTTTTAACTCTGCAGCAGCACCTTTACTTTTCTAGAAGAAATGAAGCTATGCATGGAAATGCCTGTCATTGTTTTCCCTGTGGAAGTTTGTCAGCCTGAGGCTGAGGCTGATTCTGGGTCAGTATTAGGATGTTCGCCATTGAATATCGCAATATATACTAGTACATTCAAGCTTTTGAACCAGTTACAGCAATAAAACCTTGAGTGACACACGTTATGTAGATAAATTGCTCCTGGTCCAATACAAGTGAAATTGACCATAATTTTGTATGTGGCCCTGTTTATTCCTAGTATTAAAGGGATAGTTCACCCAAAAACAAAATGTTTATGTTTATCTGCTAATCCCCAGGACATCCAAGATGTAGGTGTGTTTGTTCCTTCAGTAGAACACAAATGAAGATGTTTAACTCCAACCGTTGCAGTGTGATAGTCGTATAATGCATGTCAATGGGGATATTTTAGAGGATGAGAGCAATGAGAGTAAAAACACACAGACATACGAATCCTTATTAAACCATGCGGCTCGTGGCGACACATTGATGTCTTAAGACACGAAAGGATCGGTTTCTGCAAGAAACCCAACAGTATTTGTTATTTTTTTTACCTCTTTAGGACGAATGTCATCTAGTTTTCCCAGCGCCATAACTTCCGGCGAATAAGGTCAAAATACTGGCGCGATCAAAGATATATAAACGTAGATGCCTCATTCGACCGATCCGCACAGGCACTAATGAGGAATCTATGTATATATCTATGATCGCGCCGGTATTTTGCATGTATTTTGACCTTATTCGCCAGAAGTGATGGCGCAGGGACGGCTGATGCATAGCCATAGAAATAAATGTTTAAATATGGATATGTTTCTTACACAAACGCATCGATTGGCTTCAGAAGGCCTTTATTAACACCCCAGAGCCGTGTGGAGCAGTTATATGACAGACAGGTGCAATTTTAATTGACTTCAAAAACAGAACAACTATTACTGCTATTATAATGCTTGGATTAGCCAGAACATTTTTAATATAACTCATATTTTATTAGTCTGAAAGAAGAATGTCATATACACCTCGGATGACTTGAGGGTGAGTAAATCATGGGGTACATTTTCATTTTTGGGTGAACTAACCATATAAGATATGTTTTGATCGATCAGATCACAAGTAAATGAGGGAGACACACCCCAGTGCTTTAATCAGTCTCTTTTGTCCACTTTCAACCACTTCTGTCCTGATTTCTTCAAGGGGAGGGTCTATAGGCGGGTACATTTATAGGCTTTTTCAGATCTTACAATCTAATGGATGAAATAAACTTAGCAATTTGCAATTGAACACGAAAAGAGACGACGGAAGCTTTCCTTTCTGCTCTGACAGACACAAGACCAGCCGAACGCTGTGAGTGTGTGTTAGAAATCAGGAATAGTGAGAGAACATCGCTTGTTATGTTTTTCATCTTCAAACCAAACCTCCGTCTCCAGCCGACTAAGTTTAAAACCCGTCTCGTCCCATAATGTTTAGCATTAGGTCAGGAGGCGGAGAGAAGATGTCTTTTGTGGCTGTTTGAACACATTCGAAACACTACTAAAGCAAACCGGACGAATGCGTTTTCGACTATACCTCTGGAAGTGATTGACAGTGGACAAGCTCAAAACGTTTTAGACCCTGTTTACATATATATATGCCCAAAAAGAGTATTTATTTAATATTATTTTATTGATATTTATAATATTTGATTAACATTTATTTAATTATATTATTTATATTCAATTATGTTTCTTTTTTAAAAGCTAGTAAATAATACAAAATAAAATTAATTTAAAATTACTCATTTTAATGCTTTTGAAATAAGTCTCTTCTGCTCACCAAGGATGCATTTATTTGATCAAAAACAAAGAAAAATAATATTTTGAAATATTATTACAATCTAAAATAATGGTTTCTATTTAAATATACTTTAAAATGTAATTTATTCCTGTGATCAAAGATGGAGAAGAAGGATCATGTGTCACATGATCCTTCACAAATCATTCTCATATGAGGATTTATTATCAATTTTGAAAACAGTTGTGCTGCTTCATATTTTTTTGGAACCTGTGATACTTCTTTCAGGATTCATAGATGAATAAAAAGTTATGAAATATATTAAAATTATTTTAAATTGTAATAAAATTCCACAATATTACTGTTTTTTCTGTATTTTTGATCAAATGAATGCAACCTTGGTGTGCAGAAGACCATTCTTTCAAAAGCATTAAAAATAGTAATGCTTTCAAACTTTTGACCGGTACTGTGTGTATATGTGCACACAATTTTAGCATAATTATTGTTATTATTTATTAGCTTTTTGAAGGCTAGTTCATCACGTGCCATGTATTCAGTTGTTAATCTCTATCCACATATATGTAAATAGTCATATGATAATTCATGTCTTGCTCCAGATTCTGTCGACAGAGTTTAGCTTATATATGATTTCTTGTGGTGTTCAGGTTTAGTTTTAGTCTGTGTGTGTGTTTGTTTGTGCATGCTTTCTGACAGCTATCTAACACCCTGCCAGTCACACACACACTGCACGCAGTCACAACACTATAAAGGTCACATTGCTTTCCGCCACTATCTTTCCCCCCTCCTCCCTTTTCACCCGATGGAAGGATGTGTTACAAACATGCTCAAAATGTTAGTTTAGTGTTGTGTGTGATACTGATTAACATTACACTGAGCTGCCGGATCGACACTTCTTCTGTAACGCTCACACATGCTGTAGAATAAGAGACAAAAGACTGAGACAGACAGACCCTCGATCCTCCAGCATGAGTATTCCCTCACTCCTGAACTCCTCAGCGCTGGGCTTCACAGCAGCATCGGCCTGCGTTTATGATCCGTGTTTGTTCCCACAGGCAGCTGTATGCCGGAGAGACGTCCTGCCGGCTACAGGAGAGAGGACGGGACACACTGAAGGACGCGGGTCTGCAGCCCAACATGTCTAAAGAAGAATACATGAAGATGATGCTGCCTGAAAGCCCACCTGGAGAGAGCGGCCAAAGGAAGGTAAGCCATCAAGAATGCAATACTATGTCAGTCTTCCTACTTCAAAGTGTCGCGTTCAATGTGTTACTTGCCGTTTCTTTGTAATTATTTGTTACATTTACTTGCTAAATTTCTGGGTGAAAATTGTAAAAGTGAATCCTACACATTTTGTCAGTGTATAGGAGTGAAGATGAATGTATAGCTTTATATTATTCATACTAGGGCTGGGCGATATATCGCATGGCATTGTTAAGCGCATCTCGTCAGTAAAGCCGGATCCTTGATTAGTAGTAAATCGCCATCACCTGCTTTCAGATAGAGCGGCATTTACTACACAGAGCCGTAGTTCACTGACAAGCTGAGCCATATCGCATTAATTATCACGGACGTATCGCCTGCGATAATTAATGCGATATGGCTCCGCTCTTCAGTGAACTACGGCTCTGTGTAGGAAATGCTGCTCTATCTGAAAGCAGGTGATGGCGATTTACTACTAATCAAGGAACCGGCTTTACTGACAAGATGCGCATAACAATGTCATGCGATATATCGCCCAGCCCTAATTTATACTTCAGTACATACTGAGATCATGTTTACTAGATCCTAATACTACGGTACTCTGAAATACACCATGGTACTGCTCTTTACATGATACTATAGTAGTATCATGGTACATGTCCGAAATGCCATGAAAGTACTTTTTTTGGTACTATGATAATATCACGTTTTTTGGACCTGATTCTGTGATAATATCATGGTTTTTAGACATTTTTCTATGGTAATACCATGTTTTGTTTTTTTGAAAATGGACCATGGTAATGCGTTTTTGGAGATGACAGTGTTTTTCAGATAAGTGCCATGGTATTACCATCTTGTTTTCGAGATGTACCTAGACAGCACTCTGATGTTTCCCATTTACCATGGTAATGCCATGTTTTTGTACTTGAATGCGTTTTCTTATTAGACTTTTACCATTGTAATACCATACTTTTGTTGTATCATGCTTTTCAGACATAATAATATTTTTTTTTTGGACATTTACCATGGAAATCATGTTTTTTGACTTAACAATTTCATAATATTTATATATGTGGTAATACTAGTAAGAGTGTATCATGGTATTGCAATGTTTTGGAGATAATACCATGTTTTTAGACATTTACCATGGTAATGCCATGTTTTTGATGTTCTATAGCAATGCTTTGTTTTTGAACTTTAATGCGTTTTCTTTTTAGACTTTTACCATTGTAATACCATGCTTTTGATGCATCATGGTTTTCAGACATAATAATACCATGTTTTTTGGACATTTACCATGGTAATACCATGTTTTTAGACATTTACCATGGTAATACCATGTTTTTAGACATTTACCATGGCAATACCATGTTTTTAGACATTTATCATGGTAATCATGTTTTATTGACTTAACAATGTCATAATATTTGTATATGTGGTAAAATATGGTAAGAGTGTATCATGGTAATACCATGTTTTTGGAGAGAATACCATGTTTTTCGGCAGTTACCATGGTAATGCATGTTTTTAGACATTTACCATGGTAATACCATGTTTTTAGACATTTACCATGGTAATCATGTTTTATTGACTTAACAATGTCAATATATTTGTATATGTGGTAATATGGTAAGAGCGTATCATGGTAATACCATGTTCTTGGAGATAATACCATGTTTTTAGACATTTTACCATGGTAATGCATGCTTTTTAGACATTTACCATGTGAATACCATGTTTTTTAGACATTTACCATGGTAATACCATGTTTTATTGACTTAACAATGTCAAAATATTTGTATATGTGGTAATACAGTAAGAGTGTATCATGGTAATACCATGTTTTTGGAAATAATACCATGTTTTTAGACGTTTACCATGGTGTAATGCATGCTTTTTAGACATTTACCATGGTAATCATGTTTTATTGACTTAACAATGTCAAAATATTTGTATATCTGGTAATACAGTAAGAGTGTATCATGGTAATACCATGTTTTTGGAAATAATACCATGTTTTTAGACATTTACCATGGTGTAATGCATACTTTTTAGACATTTACCATGGTAATCATGTTTTTTGACAACATAATGTCATAATATTGTTTTATGTGGTAATACATATATACCTCAATAGTGCTTTGATTTTGGGCATTTACAGCTCTGATTAGTATGTGAGTGCAGTCTCAGTCAGGGCCGTGTCTCACACACACACACACACACACACACACACTCACACTCACACTCACACTCACTCACTCACTCAGGGCTGTAATGCTGATAACCTCAGTGTGTGAAGTGAATGAGGGCTGAACAAACGTGTGTGTTATCAGCCGCTCCTGGACACACACAACATGATAACACGAGTCTCAGACCGAACAGATTCAGATTTGGTAAGCTGATTGACGAGCGCTCGCCGCGTTTCTTCCCTTCGTGTTATGGATTCATGGGAGGAAGTTGTTGGTGGAGCGTCAGTTTTTTGAAGTCCCCTCTGCTCCTGGAGATCGTCTTAATTGCGTTTTCGGGTTCCCGCATCTCTCCCACAGCCCATTATCTGGCAGGAAAGGCTGGAGTAGATGCACAATGCCCTATTTTTAGTGGTTTGTGTCATGTTGCAGTGCCCTCAGATGCAGACGGGTCATTGTGCTCTTAGGGTGAGGTGAGGTGACAGCCTGATATCAGACACGTTACAGCATCTCAACAATCAGTGCTTCATCTGCACTTCTCCACTTTTTTTGCAGATAGTTGCTAGGGTGTTGCTAGGCTGTTGCTTATTGGTCCAAATCAACAGAGCCCACTGAAAGTCTCTCTGACATTCTGGTTTCCTGGGTCCCTCATTTAATATATATTGTTATTGATTTTTTTTGTTTTCATTTTTTTGCTAAATTTAAAATAATGGCATACATAATTATAAATATTATACTGTACATTATTTATTTATATTAATTCATATTTAATTAAATCCTAAAAAATAATCAATTACAATAATTAATTTGAAAATAACAGATCCAAATAAAAGATTTGCCATTGTTATTATTTTTGTTTTAATTTGTAGGATTTTTGCTATGTGCTTTTGTCATTTGTATTATTAATTTTTTTTTAATATTACTATTTATTATATTTCAGTTTTTTTTTTTTTTATTTCAATTTGATAATGTTAGTGCTTCAACCTAAACATATTTCATTTAGCTGCCAAAGCAACATTTCTCATGTTTGTTTAGGTAAAGTTTTTCATGTAATATTAATATTTTAATTTATTTCAGCTTTATTTAAGTTAACGATAATGAACTTGCCGTGAACTGGTTAAATGCGTTATTAAATTATTGAAATATTACCTTAAAATAGAGATTTGACTGCTTTACGGTTTACCATTCCAACCCTTTTTTCCTTACCAAAAGAAATTAAATGTTCTTTTGTAAACATGTTTTATGTGCTGTTTTTTACTGTGCCGTATAACATTAGTTTGTTTGTTTTGTACGAAAGCAGCTGTTATTGGACCGTCACAGATTTCCATCAGCGGAGGGTTTTTATTTTAAAGGCCACACGCTCCCCTGCGGCCCCTCGGTGACAGACCTGTCATTCTGGAGCGCCAGCCGGAATGGAAAACATTGTCAATCTGGTATTTCCAGGCAGAGAGCGGGAGAAGTGAGCGGCCGCTGTAGAGAAGTAGATTACAGACACAGAGAAGATGGAGGCTCATTTTTTCCCCCAAGGAAAGGGATCTGAGTCTGATCTGAAAGATTCATACTTTCAATACTTGCATGATTCTCTCCTCTGGTTATATTTGAACACAACCGAGTGCTGAGCGGACCATTTAAGATCACATACACTACTGTATAGGATCATTTTTTTTGCAAATATTTTTAAAGAAAGTCTCTTTTGCTCACAGGGGCTGCATTTATTTGATCAAAAATACAGTAAAAACCGTAATATTGTGAAATATTTGTACAATTTAAAAGAACTGTTTTCTATGTGAATATATTGTAAAATTTAATTTATTCCTGGGATCAAAGCTGAATTTATCATCATTCCTCCAGTCTTCAGTGTCACATGCCCCTTCAGAAATCATGCTAATATGATGATTTGATGCTCAAGAAACATTTATGATTATTATCAATGTTGAAAACATTTTTTTCAAATCTTTGCTAAATCTTTACTGTCACTTTTGATCAATTGAATGCATGCTTGCTGAATAAAAGTATCTTACTTACACTACAATTCAAAAGTTTGGGGTATCACGGTTTCCACACAAATATGAAGCAGCAAAACTGTTTTGAAGACTGGAGTAATGATGATAAATTCAGCTTTGATCACAGGAATAAATAACATTTTAACATATATTCACATAGAAAACAGTTCTTTTAAATTGTAATATTTCACAATATTATACTGATTTTACTGTATTTTTACTGTATAAAAATGCAGTCTTGGTGAGAAGAGACTAATTAAAAAATAAATAAAAAATCTTAGTTTTAACACCATTTGCTCCCTGTTTTCCAGATGAGTAAATACAGTCGACTGGCTTTATTTGCCCGCTCTGGTTTTATCTTTACGGGTCGGGAGCTGCTTCTCAAATCCCACTTGAGGCTGTTTTAATGCGAGAGGACCATACCGGATCTAGTCGTATAAAGTTGCATGTGTGCGAGAGAACTTGAAGGAAATATTGAGGGTGGTTCATGGTTCAGCGGTGGGATTTGAGTGGGATTTTCGTCTAAAGGAAGTGAAAACAGAGGGCGCGTTTGGGCCCGGAGGCGTCTAGTTTAGCTCAATCCTGTGTGCCATGACGTCTGCTTTCCCTCCGGTGATGGCAATTCAGAAAACTGACGTTTTTGATCAGGTCTCAAATAGTGGAAGACGTATTGTGTGCTATAAATAAAATCAACAGGATCAAGCGACTCCGCTTGGGAATGAACCAACTTCCTCTGGCTCACGCTCCGAATGGAAAACATATACAATGTATCTAAAGAGCTCTGGCACAGTTTAAGCCGGTTAGCTCATGGGTACGTGTTTAACTCTGTGCTCATGCCAGTGATATTTCTGACATATAAGACTACCTGAGCTGCCGACCTAGACGGCATATATTAAGGCTTCACATCTTGATGTGATGCTACCTTCTGAGACACCTTGTTTGGTCCATATTTTATGTCTTTGCAATCCCAGAATGCATTGCAACAAGAAAAAACATGACAATGGTAGACTGTGTTGAGAAATGTTTTCGCCAAGGCTGCATTTATTAAATCAAAAACACTGTGAAATATTATTACAATTTAAAATAACAAATTTCTATGTGATTTATATAGTAAAATGTAATTTATTCCTGTCTTCAGTGTCACATGATCCTTCAGAAATCATTCTTATATGAGGATTTGAAGCTCGAAAGCATTTTATATTATGATCAGTGTTGAAAACAGTTGAGCTGTTTCATATTTTTGTGGAAAGAAACGGTGAAAAAAATGTTTTTCAGGATTTTTTGATGAATATAAAGTTTAAAAGCACAGCGTTTAATTAAAATAGAAATCTTATGCTGTCACTGATCAATTTAACGTACTTTGCTGAATAAAAGTATTAGTATGCTTTAAAAAAAAAAAAACTACATTTGAAAAGTAATGTTTATTAAGTGTTACTAAAATCAGTGCTCGAAGTGGGTCGGTACTCACCGGTACGCAATACCACCACTTCTACTATTTGACTCTTAAGCGTACCTGCACTTTTTCTTGCTAACAGCCACTTCTCGCTTTTATAACAGATCAATTGTCTCTGCAATATGATTGTGACTGAAGCCCAATTGTTTAATGAATTAAGTGGCATGCGAATCACTGTAGGTGCGTTCACCAGCGTGCTCAAAGTGTTAAGATTTGCACAAATAATAAATGTGCATCCCATTTGAATTCTATTGAGAATGTAGTAAAACCCTATGGAGAAAGTCGAACATGAGCTAAAACAGCCACTAAAATGACTGATGAAAAGAGGGGAAGCATCATCCTGCAAGCTTTTTTAACTCATGATGACCACATTTACTACAATTTATCACGTTTTATTGTATTTATTGTGGTACATTTTGACTAGTTGTAGAATTTATAATAGATAATCAGTTAAGGGAATAGATTTTTCACTAAAGATGTAGATTACACCTGTGGTATGTTGCAGCTATAGTTTCTAACTGTGTTGCTATTTTTCATAACAAATGCTATAGATAAAAAAAAAGTTAACATTGGCCTGCATGGTAATGAGGAGCCGTGCCCTTATTGTAACAAATGCTATAGTTAAACAATTATAAGAACTATGTGTTAGTTTTAAGGCTGAGTACAAGTTAGAGAGAGCTTTAAAATATGGACCTTCTTGAATTATTGGCTAAACAATCCCCCCATTACCACACCCCCAAACAAAGCCCCGCCCCCTTTAGTGAGTACCAGCACTTTTATTTTTTCCACTTCAAGCACTAACTAAAATAGTTAAAAGATGTACTATTTTACCAGATTTGTGTGCATAGACCGTGAAAAAAATATGGGCGTAGTGTCCGTGACGTCACCCATAGGATAGGAAGAGCAGTTTTAAAGTGTAAAGTCGGGTCGAGCTGGCCGTCGCCATCTTGTCAGAGCATCACTCCCGGATAACAGAAAATGGGCAAAGAGGCGGGACGTGGGCGGAGCTGAGGTGACGTGATGACTAACAGACAGCAGACAAACGGCAATCCACCTGTCACTCAAAGTGGCCACGCCCTTAATTATGCAGAACTTTAAGACTTTATATAATGTAAACGAATGAGTTATAAAAACATCCCCCCCCCCCCCTCACAGTCGTCATGAAGGGCAAAATTAGCCGTATAGACCAAAACCACAATTTATCCCAGACTGTAAACGTGTTCTTCTGCTGTAAAGTTGGGCATTTTAACATGAGCTCAATGAGATTCTGCTCCTTCTGGAGTCTGTCTCTAGTGGCCAGTCCATGAACTGCAGTTTAAGTCACTTCCGTATTGGCTTCAAGAGAAACTGTGGGAGGTGCCGCTTGATTGTGTGTCATGTATTTTAATGTTTATGTAGTTGACTTGTAACATGCTTACGCCTTTGAAATCAATTGCAAGTGAGTGAGTTTCACGTGAAAAATATTATTTGTGTTATGCATAGTGTGTCCAAATCATTCATTTATGATGCTTCGTTTCAGTTATGCGCAGACGGTGCTCGACTTATCCAAAGCAACTTAGATTGCATTCAAGGTATGCATTTCCATGCATTCCCTGAGAACTGAACCCATGATCTACTGTTTGAGCTACAGGAACCCTTCAAATAGACTAATGTGTGCTGGATAGTGAGCTCTGTGTGATGCACGGGCCCCGGGGCCGCACTTACCCCTCTCATCCAGCTGACCAAGTATGGCTCTGCTTTAGTCACAAGCGGAAGAGCAGCAACACACTCTCAGTAGTGCACAGCTGCAGATAAAGAACAGGCTTTATTTATAACATCCTGCTGTTTAACGACACAAGACGATGAGGATTTTCCACGCATTCAGCCCAAAACAAACGCACAGAGCGATAGAGGAAACTTTGATAGTGCACATTTAGCAAGAGTTTTGCAATGAAACAGCTAATGTTAAAGGGTTAGTTCACCCAAAAATGAAAATTCTGTCATTAATTACTTACCCTCATGTCGTTCGACACCCGTCAGACCTCCGTTCATCTTCAGACACAAATGAAGATATTTTAGTGTAAATCTGATGGCTCTGAAAGGCCTCCATTGGCTCAATGCACGGTTCACTCTCAAGACCCTTAAAAGGTACTAGAGACGTCGTTACAAAGTCCATCTCACTACAGTGGTTCTACAATAACTTTATGAATCGGCGAGAATAGTTTTTGTGTGCAAAAAAAATAACGACAAATAACGACTTATATAGTGATGACGATTTCAAAACAAGGCATCATGAAGCTTCGAAGCGGTATGAATCAGTGAGTAGAATCATGATTCGGATCGCGTGTCAAACCACCAAACTGCTGAAATTTGGCGATCCAAACTGCTGAATCGACTCGCTGATTCATAACGCTTCGAAGCTTCATGAGGCCGTGTTTTGAAATCATCATCACTATATAAGTCGTTATTTAGGGTTTTTTTGCGCACAAAAACTATTCTTGCCGATTCATAAAGTTATTGTAGAACCACTGTAGTGAGATGGACTTTGTAACGACGTCTTTAGTGCCTTTTAAGGGTCTTGAGAGTGTAAAGTGCATTGTGCCAATGGAGGCCTTTCAGAGCCATCAGATTTCAACTAAAATATCTTCATTTGTGTTCTGAAGATGAACGGAGGTCTGACGGGTGTCGAACGACATGAGGGGAAGTAATTAATGACAGAATTTTCATTTTTGGGTGAACTAACCCTTTAATGTAATTTTTCCTTCATGCTTGTTGGGTTATCTGTGGTTGACGTGTTTGGTGTGTGTCTCCTGTCAGGCGTCAGCGGCGGGCAGCCTGTCACCGCGGCGTTCCCTGTACCGGACTCTCTCAGACGAGAGTGTGTGCAGTAATAGGAAGGGATCGTCCTATGCCAGCTCACGGAGCTCCATGCTGGACCAGGCCATGCCTAATGACATCCTGTTCAGCAGCACTCCACCCTACCACAGCACCCTGCCACCTCGCATCAGCCTCAGCCAGCCCACATCCAACCTCAAGAGTGAGTCCTGCACCCTCACACCCTCACACCATCACTGAAACACAGAACACACAGCTGTTGCCAAACCCACTCAGCTGCCTACCTAGATTGTATTTTAGGCGGCACATGCATACTCCTTTTACAATGCATTGCATTACCAAAAAAAAAAATATTGTACATCCTCTATATATATTGTATATCACATATAATATATATATGTGACCCTGTCTGTGAAAACCCATTTTTTTTGTCATTCGCTGTTTTATACATAAAATCATCCTACATAATGTAAAGAACATTCTGTGAAAATATAACCTTGATATCTTTAATATTGACTGAGTAAGATCATGTCAAACGTTAGCTGAATTTCGGCCTCAGAAAATCATGATTTTGAGAAATTCCAATTTTAAAATCAAGCTTATTTTTGAAATTGTAAAACATTTTAACCATTATTATTCTGATAATCTGCCATATACCACATTAAAGCGAAGATTCTCCCATTTTCAGTGATATAGGACACATTTATGGGAAAATTCTTAGTTTTGTAAAACAAGTCTATTTATTATGATGTGCATGTCCAAAAAGCGTGAAACATTGAAACGAATGGGGGCACCACAAGAGCTTGATTTACCAAGTCAGTTCACTCTAATGATTTGTAGGCTATAACTTTATTAGTAAAATGAAATATCAGTAGAAAATGTCATTAATAGGCCTATATATATCCATTAATATATAAAACATCCATAGAAAATCTCACTGTGTAACATTTGGAGTAAATCCAGGGCTAGGCCTAATGCCCTAACAAGTTAACAGGTCAGTCTCAAACTTTGTGCAGATAGTTAGTCATAACTGTGAATCTTCACTTTTCGTCTCACAATTCGATTCGATTATTCATTAGGATTTTTTCATGGCTCATTGTGCTTAATAACTCTTTTAGCCTACATAAAGCACGTCCTGCACTTTATGTTCTCATTCGTGCATGTTCTATTCGTATAGGTTTACAAACCGAAACCAAAACATCAGACGCAAGAGCTTTGCTTCCGAAAGACACACGCAACTTTTTATATTAAAGAGCACCTATCATGGAATTTTGAAATTTACCTTTCATGTAGTGTGTAACATAGATCTAAGTGAACAAAAACATCCTGTGATAGTTTGAAATATGACAGTGCACCGTATATATAGTTATTTTCTTTCAAAAGTAAGAGTCGACTCTGAGTCATTTTTAAGAATCGTTAGAAGACCGAAGCTTTTTCTCTGACTAGATGACGTCAACTTGTCAAGTTATTTGAATACGATACGCCCACTTATTGCGCTCCAAGAAGCCAGTGAAAACTAGAAAACATCATGGCCACGAGACGCCACTCAAAGTGCCACTCAAAAGCAAACTTTTTTCATCTGTCCAAGGATGAGCATTTGAAGACTAAGTGGCTTGAAGACAAACCATACATCGTCGCGATTGAGTGTTTATTATTAGTCGTCAAATGTATGTTTCGCGATCTCAGGAAGCTTTTATTATGGACTTTTATTATGGCACATGGTATCTTCTTCGTCTGTCTGTACCATATATGGACTACATGTGCACAGAGCGCCCTCCGGCTGCCAGTATGAATTGAAAACAACACACAAGAGACTCAATCGCTCATGATTAGTCTATTTCTGCCCATTTTGAGGAAGTATTGAATAAAAAATACTCCTCTGTTTAGAAATTTGACACAGACATATGAGAATCTATCAATATGTCTCCTCATCTGCACACTTTTGAACTAAAAGCCCTGAGGGATGTTGATTTGTCGCGAGTCTTCGTGAGGAGTTTTTTTATGAATGAGATCAGCTGAGGCTCATATTACAATCAAACAGTACCGACGCGGTTTTCATATTCATAACTCCTGACACATATTAACAAATTACTGTCACTATAAAACTTTGATGGGCGTTCCGTTTCCGAGAATATCTGCACAGACTATACCAATCACAACTGACTGGGTCATCGGACCAATCACCGCAGATTAGCGTCACGTAAAGGCGGGGTTTTGAAAAGTGAATCACTAAAGGAATCATTTGAGAATCGCTGTCAAAACAGGTAAAAATAAATGCATATTATAAGAAAACTAAAGTCTTTTTTGTCATTGCATGCATGCAAAACTGTTGTTGGGGACTTCTAAAACAATATTTGGAACATTTTAAAATGCCATGATAGGTGCTCTTTAATATATAATACGGGTTCTTTATTTAGCCTACAAAAAACAGTAGGCCTATATTAATGCTTATTAATTAAACTATCAGCTGTTCTGTTCTGTTTCAGAGATGCGTCACAGGGCAGGTTTGGAGCACAGCAGCCGCTGGTCACTGTAAAACCATTAGAAACCGTACAGGTTTGAGACGATCAATGATGACTAAAGCACATTCATAAACGCCTCCCATCATGATCTGTGTGTTTCAGCCCCATACGGTTAACCAGACAGGGCTATTTCCTGACCAGAGAGGCAGTTACGCCTCGATCAGGAGTGTGTGTGACACAGAACGCAGTGTGAGTCCTTTTATATGGCGTCCTTAATTAAAAGCCAGGAAGAGGAAAATGTCACGGCTGAAGCTGCTCTTGCTCTGCACAGAGAGGACACCTGTCACAGCCACTGAGGATCTGGAGCAGGTTTATGTGTTATTACTGCACCACTCTCAGTATGCAGACGCGTGCAGTTGCTGCTCAAAGTATTTCGGACACTTAAATTACATTGATAAATGTCATTGTATTAGATAAGAAAATATCAAACCGAGAGTCTGTATGTGCTCAAACGCTGCAGAATCTTTTCTCTTCACTTTTCTTCATTTCAAACGGGTGCTTTGGGGATTTTTGTGAATGTTCAGTAAGAAATCAATTACATTTTAAATACATATATATATATATTAGTTATTCATTGTTAATAATAATAATAATAATTATTATTATTATTCATTATAATACTTTATATATAATCTTTATTATAATATTAGTATTAATTATAATAACTGTATTCAATATATATTTATATTTTCTATATTTATATTGTGTTTATATAAATCTAATATTAATTATATTAATTGTTAATAATAAAATATTATTGTTCATTTTAACAGTATTTATTATATTTATAATTATTATTATTTATAATATCTATTTAATATGTATTTATATTTATATTGTTTTTATATTTCATATTAATTAATAATTGTGTAAAAATTGTATTGTTCATTATAATTCTTATATTTATATATAATATTATTATTAATTATAATATCTATATTTAATATATATTTATATTTTTCTATATTTATATTGTATTTATATAAATCTAATATTAATTATATTAATTGTTAATAATAAAAATATTAGTATAGAATTGATTATATTTATATAGTCGTAATTATTATTATTATTATTATTATTAATTATAATTGTATTTAATATGTATTTGTATTTTTCTATATTTATATTGTTTTTCTATAAATATATTTATACTATTTATAATAATTATTTAATATGTATTTATATTTCTATATTTCTATTGTTTTTCTATACATTTTATATGAATTCATAATTGTAAATAATAAAAATATTATTGTTCATTATAATTCTTATATTTATATATAATCTTAATTATAATATTATTATTAATTATAATATATATATATATATATATATATATATATATATATATATATATATATATATATATATATTGTATATACTGTATATATATATATATATATATATATATATATATATATATATATATATATATATATATATATATATATATATATATATATATATATAATATATACTGTGTGTATATATATATATATATATATATATATATATATATACTGTGTGTATATATATATATATATATATATATAATATATTTTATTATTATCCTCAAGGACTCCTCGCACCCAGCCCACAGACTGTTTTCTCTCCTGCCCTCCGGCAGGCGTTTCAGGATCCACCGGACCAGGACCAGCAGACTTAAGAACAGTTTTTTCCCCAGAGCTGTCTCCTTACTGAACTCAAACCCCCGCTGATCCACTCCCCTCATATACTGATAACTCTCCTACCTCACATCCACCTTCATTTTGTTATTTGCACTACCGACTGTTTATTACAGTAACAACTGTTTACTTATTCATTTTGCACTACCACACCGTAACTGGATTATGCTCATTTGCACTGCCGACTGTTATTTACAGTACCTACTGTTTACATTTGTATTTTGCACCGTACTTCTAACCGTAATATGCAATCACTTCCACTGCACTTTTACACTTTTTTTCGGATAGCTTCTGTCCATAATTTATTGCACTACCTTAATCCACTGCCATATTCCTCATTTTAGCCTAACATATCATTGTATACCTCTATCTGTAAAATTCTGTTTATAGTAATAGCCATCTGTATATTATATTATATTATATTCATAGTACATATCCACCTGTAAATTCTGTTTATAGTATTAACCATCTGTATATTATTCACTGTACATATTCACCTGTAAATTCTGTTTATAGTAATAACCATCTCTCTATTTATAGACATATTTATATATACTCAGTACATATCCATGTCCTGCACTTATGCAAACGTTGTATATCCTGCACTTGCTGCTATTGCACTTCTGGTTAGACCTAAACTGCATTTCGTTGCCTTGTACTTGTACTTGTGTAATGACAATAAAGTTGAATCTAATCTAATCTAATATATATATATATATATATTCTATATTTATATTGTATTTATATAAATTTAATATTAATTATATTACTTAAGTGTTGATAATAATAATATTTATTATTATATTACTTATATTTAATATATTTACATATAGGCTTTATAATCAATACTTTAAATATGAATTATTTTTATTAACTAATTATTAACTGTTAATAATATTACTTATAGTTAATATATTTATATATAATCGTAATTAATTATATTATTTATTTATCATTTATAATATGAATATAATGTAAATATTATTGTGAATTATTATTATTATTATTATTATTATTATTATATTAGTATTTATTATTATATTTTTAGGTGTGACTGAAGTCTCTAGATACGCTTTAGGTCCACAGTGACAGTATAAACCCCTCTTTAAGATCCACCCGCCACGGCTTGTCTAAGGGGGTGAAACTTTTTTAGATGTGCCACAAGCGACACATGAAACATAACAGATAAATGCACTTTACACACAATCACATCTCATTTGGTTTAAACTAAAGGACCTCTAATATGAACACATTTAACAGTTTTAATCAGTGTGTGAGCGATGATTCCTTTAGAGCTGGTTTTTCGAGTGGCCCGCGGTGGCTGATTGCTGTCACGCGTGATCAATTTCTGATTGTTTCGACAGATAGCAGTTTGCAGAATTTTTTCCTCTCTCTGCTCATCTAGTGAATGGTCTAATTTGACAGATTGCGTCCCTCTGAGGCTCAAACACACACGCACACACACACAGAGAGAGAGGCACGTTTACCTCCAGCGTTCTGTTTTTCCCTCACATCCTTTTCAGAGCGAGTTCTTTGTGAGATGGGAAAATGTTTATGGCATCAGGCGAGAGAGAGATGTACGATGAGAGGTTTGGACACATGCAATTGATTGAAAAACGAGGCCATGTTTAGGGATCTCCTGCTCTGCTCCTGATCCCAGAGAGCAGTTTCATAGCGCTGACAGGAAGCTCTTTCAACATTGTGCTGCGGCCTAATATGCCTTATTTTGGTGCACGTTTTAAAGCAGCGCCACATTTTGGAGCGCAGTGTCAGGTGGGCTCCAGCCCTTTTCTTTCATGTAGTCTGTCATCCTCATATTTGAAGACTTTCCCAATCTTTAAATGATCTGGCTCTCGTTCTGCTGTCAGTCGTGTTGGAGGGAGACGCCTTTGAGGGCTCATAAAAAGAGCCGTTATGTGGTGGAGACAGCAGGTGACCGATTCATCACGCCGGTCTTTCTCCAGCACTGTCACTCCCACTGCCTTCGTTACAGTGACCTTCATGACCTCCAGACAGATGGACTGAATTGAGCGGCGCGCGCTCCATTTCTGTCCGGTGTAAACCCGAGAGGCCGTTAGATTGACAGTGACGTGTGGCGGCGAGTGTGCGTGTCACTGATCTGTCTCTTTGTGTGTGTGTAAACATCTCTTCAGATGAGTTCTGGTTCTCTGACGGCTCCCTCGCGGACCGGGCGAAGTTCAGCGACCCGGGTCTCATGCCTCTACCAGACACCGCCACGGGCCTGGACTGGTCTCACCTCGTTGACGCGGCGAGGGCCTTTGAAGGTACGTGGAGAAACGCTGTTTGAGGCGAGATGCATCATTAAAGAGCAGCTATTCTGCTTTTTTCCATGTTCATCTGTCTTTAGTGTATAATGTTGCTGTTTGAGTTCTTCTCTACATCAGTGTCAGGGTTTCTGAAACACGAACGAAATTTTAAGAGGAACAAAAACGGAAAAGAAATCAAAATCAATTTGAATCATTCTGAACAGAAATGTTCATTTGAAATGACCATTAACCGGTTAATAACGTTATTGTATCGTTCTCTTTAATATTTTATTTTGGCAGTGACCAATCATGAATTGAGTAGTACAGCATGTGACGTTGACGGATCAAGCGTGAGTGAAATGCCCGCGCACCATCATCTATGAATCTACCGGTACGCAAGTCAGTAGAGCGCGCATTTTCATGCCTCAAGTACATTTCTTTCCCCACTGAGGTCTACAATGAAAGCGCAGGTATTGGAGGACATTCTTTTCGAACGTTTAAATAAGCAGTACGTACTCTAAACTCAAATAGACTGATTTAGGCTAGTTTGTGGATTTTGTTTAAGCCTGTCCAAGTAGGCTACTAGCATCTATCAAACATTTTTGCTATAGTCTTTCAGATTGCCAATACAGGTCAATGTTTTCTATATAGACGGTTGATGCTTCGTATTAAATGGTATGTTATATTGCATTAAATTATCAAGCTTTATTAGCTGACTGAATTTGATTATGTGATGCAAGGACGTGTTGCGCAGTGTTTGCTTTGAAATTACCAGTTGACGATGCATTAAAAGAGCAATGGTTATCCAGTTTATTTATTCTTTATTCATGCAATTTTTATGTTATGTACAAAGAATGTTATCACTCTTCTGAAAATAATTCGGCATAAGAGGGCCACTTTAGATTGTCTAACGCTCCATTAAAACAGGTCCGCTGTTTATGCTTTGTAATTAATGCATGTATTTCTGTTTTTAAAAATGTTGTTTAATTATCATGCGTTATATTATTATTGAGTGAAAATAAGTCTATTTATACATATTTGTTTAAAGTATAGGCTAAATTAAAATAACGTTATTAACCGGTATTTTTTTCATATCAAACCGTTTTCGGAACAGTAATGTTTAATGAGGAACGCAAAAACGGAAACGCTATAATATCGATTCTGCTCGGAGTGAACCGATTGATATTTTTTTCCGTTTTTAAGCCCTGGTTTTAGGTGCATATTAAGGGTGGCACGGTTCACACAACCCACGGTTCGTATCACGGTTTTAGGCTCACGGTTTTCGGTTCTGTTCGGTTCGGTTCTTGTTGTTGTTTTTTCTTTTAATCGTTAACACTCCAGAAATGTACTTCAGTATATGATATTTTGCTTAATTATCCACAATTTAGGATACAGTATTAACAAAATTGTTATATCATGTAATCATGCACAAACTGAATTTGACATTATTGGGACCATCTCTGAGGAAAGCTAGGGTAGATTGTGAAACAGCAAGAGAGTAGACATTGATGACATGCTTTTCATTTATTTGGCAAAAAAAGGAGAATATATAATGCTATCTCTACAGGAACGTATGTGCCTTTTTAGCACACAAAGATTAAGCTGAAGAATTGACTTGCATTTATCAAACTGGCAACTTTTTGTAGGTTATTTTTTAAATTTTTTACTTTTAGCCTTGTTTAAACTCAACGCGTCCGCACGAGCGCGAGGGTGCGCGTGGCAAAAATGACGTCAACGCGGAGCGGGTGGTAGTGTGCGTTGAGTGCGCGAGACCCCATTTCGCTTGGCAGTGTGCAAATTTTGTAACTTTGCGCGCGGCTCCGCAACCGAAGAAGCACGAGCTCCAGGCGAATCTGGCCGAGCATGACGTCTCATCACACCAGCACCCGCGCGTCGAGTATAAACACCCCCCCAAACGGACGAGACGCGCACAGTCAGCGAGAGAGAGAGAGCAGTGTTGCCAAGTCTGGCGTTTTTCCCGCGGAATTGGGCTACTTCAACATTGTTGCCGCGGGCTGTTTTTCATGTCCGCGGGTTGAAGAGGCCCCAATTATGTGATATTTAGCCCCGGGAATGAGAATTTTAGTAGGCAACCATACCAAAAAAACATATTTTACCCCCCAAATGTGATTTTTACCAGGGAAGCCTGGTAAAAGTTCTTCTCTACATCAGTGTCAGTGTTTCTGAACTCATGAAACGCCTCCATTGTAGTCTTGAGTTAATCCGGGAACAAACACGTCACAATATTCCTCATTTAAATAATTAATACGCAGAATAAAGGGGCGGGGCCTGGTTGAGTTAGTTAGTAGTGTGTTGAAACTGCCGGTTATGGTAAGGGACGGGACATTTCCCAAACACGCTGGAAGCGCTTAACCAATCACAACACACTGCTCCAGCCGACCAATCAGAGCACATCGTGGGGCTTCATAGAGACAGGAGACAAGCCCTGATACGCGATTGGGCTTGTTTTGGGCTAGTTTTGAGTAGCAATTGGGCGGGTTTTGTTGTGAAAACCTGGCAACCCTGAGAGAGAGAGAGAGAGAGAGAGATGAGGAAAACAAACAAGCATGCAAATGGAAATTATCGCGTCTGGAAAAATTATGGAGCGCAATTAATTTATTTATTGACTATCGCGACGGCCTAGCCGTTGGTCTTACGACCAAAGACAAGTTTAGCATGATCATCTCACAGTGTGTTTGCTTCTACGCCCTACGTCTACTGGCTAGCCAGTAAAAATGCAACATGAAGTGGCGTATTGATCAACGCGACATGGTGATAAAACTTAAAACTAAGCTCCATTTGCAAAATTTGTATGCCAAGTTAGCCTCTTTTCCCTGGTGATGACCACATCCATATTCTCCTCTTTTGCTTCTTCCTTCCTGCACATAAAAACCACAATCACCAAAGTTCGACTCATCTTGCTCTATTCGTTTCTCACTAGCACACACTGATGACTTTTTATTCTTCTATACTAACTTGCGTCATAGCCTAAGATTCAATAGGTGTCTTCATCATACAGTCTACATATACATTCATATAATATATTTATCCCTATATGTAGGAGTGTGTATTTGAATATAGCATATAAAATGGCAATGCGTTTAGATTACACAGTTTGAACATGCATAAACTAATAATATAATGTGATGTATATTTGTCTGTCATACTTTTATGAAACAGGTCAGATTCCTGTAATAGCGAGTAAATGTGTTTTAAATAAACTATAACCAGGTTTATATTTTTATAATCAATAAATCAAAATAGTTTCAATCTCATATATTTTAACTAATTGATATTGCTTGATCAACAGCATGCCATATTTTAACCATTTTAACTGAATAAAAGTAATTGTTTTCACAATGAACAATTTATGCTGATTCTTAAAGCATATTAAAAACATATAAACAGCATTAAAAGCTAGATTTTTAATAAAGTATGCCATGATTTTTGTCCTGCACCAATTGCTATAATCAGATGCATTTCCTGGGTGCACAATTAGGGAATCTAATCTGCACACAAGTTTAATGAGAAAAAAAATTTCAATACATTTTTCATGCAATTCAAATGCATAAATCTTACATTTAGATCTAAATATTTGTTTGTGTAGACACCCAGAATCACTCACACAAAGACCACCGAGCTGCCAACTACAATTAAACACTCGGCCAGCTTGCTGGGTAATTATTGGCCTGTCCCGCCCTCGGACATTTGCATGTGAACACATGGCCCTGGCACTCAGAAACGTCCTGTGTGGGCCTGTCATTTCTGTAAATGGATTAGTAAGAAGGCCATCATCATTTTGTTAATGGCTGCTGTATTCATTAGAGTCATTTAGCCTGTTTTCACTGTTGAAGGAGGATGTGGCCTCAAGCTGATGCTTGTCAGGAGCTTCTATTTAAGGCTTTTCACGGTCTAGGTTTATCTCAGAAAGAAGACATTTAAACCTGAGGTTCATTAATTGTTTTGCCTATAAACCTATAGCCTGGATGCCAGCCGCACGTAGCCCCGCCCACAACATTTGAGGTTGGGAAGTTCGGTCTGGACTTGATCCGTTGTGGAGCAACTATGCTGGAACCAGAGCCGTTCGGACCAATCAAATCATCAGGGCGGGCTTTAGACGATGATGGACAGATGATCAACAGTAACGTAATCATATCACCAAAGAGCGCTTGGGTTGAATTAGTTTGAATCCGAGTATGACGACGTCAGGCTAAAATACTCTGTGTATCCTTAAATTCTTTTTACAACAGCGGCAAAGATCGTTTACACTCGTCTTCTTCTTCTACTTCTTCCAGTGCGTGTGCAGTCGAGTTCTGTTGACAGCGTCGCTCAACATACATCACTTACTCCGTTGCTCTGATTGGTTGTTGGTCTATCCAATTGAGTGCAGAGGCATTTTCTTTCCTGGTTCGGTTGAAACACCCCATAATCACATCCCAATGGAGTAGGAGCAGACTCATATTCTGACTAGAATTGACGCATTGAGAACGCAGATGCGCAGAGGATAGAGCAAAACAAAACACCGGTCATGAATTCACCCTTTGCTGCAAGTTTGATTGACAGGCGACCTGACCAATCACAGCGCCGAATCTGCCGTTTTGTCCGACAAAGCAGTCAGGAGAGTTAGTAGATTAACGTCGGTGGACTTGAACTTGTAAAAACAGTGTTTACTGACGTCTTTCCGCAGTTGAAACAACATTTATTTTAGTGTTCATTCATGTTTATTTCGTGCTTTTCAATGAACTACAAGGAAGAGATGATCGGTTCACGAGCAGCTTTAACTGAGGCGCTACAGCGATCACAACACATTAAAGAGCCACAAAACGCTATATATTGTTTACATTTCTTTTCTTTTTTTTAAAAGACAATTTCAAAGTTTAGACTTTGTTTCATATCAAAAGTAACTTGCTCTGTCCTTTGTCGGCGTGTTGTCAGTGTCCTCTTTGCTCCGCGATGTATTTTCTCTATGTGAGAACGTGTGTGTGTGGTTTGAGAGCGCGGCTTGTCGGACATAGCAACAGTAACTAAAGGGGGCGGGTCTTTGAGAACGGTCTAAAATGAGAATTTTTAAAGAGAAATGGTGGAGGATTTCGATCCACGAGAGGCATCAAAGCTTGAGATGCTCATGTACATCACATCAGGGGTCACTCTTTTATAGACCAGTCGATTAGCGTAAAGCTGACCGTCGGAAGCTAGTTATTTTAGTCTATAACATTTTAAATATGAATATTTTTCTTACACAAACGCATCACTTCGCTTCAGAAGGCCTTTATTAACCCCCCGGAGCCGTGTGGAGCAGTTATATGATGGATAGATGCACTTTTATGGACTATGAAGCTTGAAAGAGCAGGACAACTCCGATTTTATTTTTCTGAAAGAAGAAAGTCATATACACCTAGGATGGGTTGAGGGCGAGTAAATCATGGGCTAATTTTCATTTTTGGGTGAACTATCCCTTTCCGTAAATCCGTAATTTTCATTATTTATTTCTTAGAGTGTTTGCATGCAGCACATCGATAAAGTCCCAGAATGCATGGATGTATTAACATGGCGACACACAGGAGAAACTCTAGTGTTTAATTACAGACACAGGTTTCTGTGAGGAAACAACACTTGAAAGTGCTGAACTCAGACTCTGGTTTTCATGTGGTCTACCCAAGAATGATGTGGTTTACAATTAGAGCTCTGGGGAGCCGTCGAAAGAGAGACACACAGAGGTTTTATCGTCACGTTTTTTAATGAAAGACTACCAGTTTTGATCAGAAACCTCCTGAGAGACGACCGTAAATTAAACTCTTTACGTTCAGAGTGTTTCCAACAGCAGCGTCTGTCTCCATATGGTGTAATGAGAGCACGTTCATTGATTTGGGAGACGCAATAAAACACAGTTCAGCTGTGTTCTCCTCCTCATCGCCGTCTGTCTGTCTGATAAACGTGCATGTCATTAGGACTTTTACCCATATGTCGCATCTGATGACACAATGGGGACAGATTTACACCCTTGATTGTTCAAGACATCTGCACAACAGTCATTTATGTGGCAAACAGGTTTTCTATCAGGTCTCAGATCCGTTTTTCGTATGTAATTTTGGGTTCGCATCTGGTTTATGTTTGTAATTAGTGAAATGGTGAGACTTTGAGCCCTGAAAAAATGTTAGTCGTCTCAAGGCACCCACTTGTATATGAGCTTTTGAAGTTGTTGAGCATTTATGTATTTTGTTCTACATTTTTTTTAAACGCTTCTTCTCTTCTTGTTGACTTAAGTTTGTGCTCGCTGATGCAAATGGAGGGCAAATATGTTGTAAGCTAAATTTATCTCTCAGTATTTATATGCAGCGAGGTTATTCAGTCACAGTGAGACCCAGAAAAACCATCTCCTCTAAAACTGTAACTTTGTTTCCAAATATTGCATCAGTCTTTAAAGTGTATTTCTGGTACCTGAAGCAGTTTGGTCCTGTTTTGGTCTCTGTTGGAGCGTCAACTGAGGACGACTGTAAAAACAGGGACAGTCGCTCTGAATTTGAACTCTCATCTGAGGCTTCAGTCCCAGATGCTTTTCTAAGCGTTGGGTTTTTTTTCATTTAGGTTTTGATGAGAATGAGATCATTTTAACTTTCGTTTAGTATGTTCACATGTAATGCAGTAAAAGAGAAATTGAATGTGATTTTTTACAGTTTTTTGTTTGTCCACACTGAAAAGGGAAATGCTTGACACGACATAACCATAATCAGCCAATCGGAACATATTTAATGTTGAATGCATAATATAGTTCATTAGTGCCCGCCCACTTTTTCAGCATTGCTGGTTCTGGAAGTATTTTTTGCATTCATTATTCCCATAGGGATTTTTTTAAAGTCTTCGCTAAAGCATTATAAGCCATGAACCAAACCAACCAGCTATGAAGTGAATCATAACATTACAAACTTTGATTTTGAAAAAAGTATTTGAAAATCACGACAGAAAGACGTGTGCTTAACAGTTTTAGTGAGGGGGAAGAACTACATAATCAAATGAAAAATGATGAACAAATATAAAACTACTCTTTTAAAATGTTGCCTATATATGTGAAAAAACAATACATTTTAAGTTTGTTGTAAAATATGCATATACACACTGATCAGGCATAATATTTTGACCTGATATTGCTTTGGTCCCCCTTTTGCTGCCAAAACAGCCCTGACCTGTCGAGGCAAGGACTCCTCTAGACCCCTGAAGGTGTGCTGTGGTATCTGGCACCAAGATGTTAGCAGCAGATCCTTTAAGTCCTGCAAGTTGCGAGGTGGGGCCTCCATGGATCGGACTTGTTTGTTCAGCACATCCCACAGATGCTCGATTGGATTGAGATCTGGGGAATTTGGAGGCCAAGTCAACGCCTCAAACTCTTTGTGCTCCTCAAACCATTCCTGAAGCATTTGTGCTTTGTGGCGGCGCATTATCTGCTGAAAGAGCCACAGCCACCAGGGAAAACCGTCTCCATGAGAGGCTGTACATGGGCTCAACAATGCTTAGGTAGGTGGGACGTGTCAAAGTCACATCCACATGGATGGAGGACCCAAGGTTTCCCAGCAGAACATTGCCCAAAGCATCACTGCCTCCGCCGGCTCGCCTTCTTCCCATAGTGCACCTGGTGCCATGTGTTCCCCAGGTGAGCCACACACACACACACACACACCCGGCCATGCACGAGATGTACAAGAAAACGGGATTCATCAGACCAGGCCACCTTCTTCCATTGCCTCGTGGTCCAGTTCTGATGCTCACGTGCCACTGTTGGTGCTTTCTGCGATGGACAGGGGTCAGCATGGGCACCCTGACTGGTCTGCTGCTGTGCCGCCCCATACACAACAAACTGAGATGCTCTGTGTATTCTGACACCTTTCTATCAGAACCAGCATTAACTTCTTGAGCAGTTTGAGCTCTAGTAGCTCGTCTGTTTGATCGGACCACACGGGCCAGCCTTCACTCCCCACATGCATCAATGAGCCTCGGCCGCCCATGACCCTGTGGCCGGTTCTCCACTGGTCCTCCATGACCCTGTGGCCGGTTCTCCACTGGTCCTCCATGACCCTGTGGCCGGTTCTCCACTGGTCCTCCATGACCCTGTGGCCGGTTCTCCACTGTTCCTCCATGACCCTGTGGCCGGTTCTCCACTGTTCCTCCATGACCCTGTGGCCGGTTCTCCACTGGTCCTCCATGACCCTGTGGCCGGTTCTCCACTGGTCCTCCATGACCCTGTGGCCGGTTCTCCACTGTTCCTTCCTTACAGCACTTTTGATAGAGACTGACCACTGCAGACCGGGAACACCCCACAAGAGCTGCAGTTTTGGAGATGCTCTGACCCAGTCGTCTAGCCATCACCATTTGGCCCTTGTCAAACTCGCTCAAATCCTTACACTCGCCCATTTTTCCTGTTTCTAACACATCAACTTTGAGGGCAAAATGTTCACTTGCTGCCTAATATATCCCACCCACTAACGAGCCGTGATGAAGAGATAAAAGTGTTATTCACTTCACCTTCAGTGGTCATAATGTTATGCCTGACACACACACAAGTATTGAAGTATTTTGAGAGCTTGACTTGATTACATCTCTCACAGTGCTTCATGGGAGTGGGTGGGCCTAATGCGATCGTTTGACACATTTAGCTTTTTTTCGACTGTTGGATTGGTGGAATTTTCTGTATAGCATTATGGGTAATGTAGTTTTTTAAATAAGTTGAAATAATGCACGCTGATGGGTTCAACAGAAGCAAACTCCATTGATCAACAATCTTGTAGCTCACAGCAGGGCTGTCTTTAAAGATTTGAAGTTATTGTTATATACCAGTTTCCCTATAGGGAAAATTAATGGAGTTTTTATTTCCAGAACCCGACTGCTGTGCTCTATTATGTGAACCAATTATTTTGAACCAATGAGATGTCACTGTGGGTGGGGCTTACCAAGCATGACACCACAGAAATAGAAACCACTTACTTCCATTGCTCATTCTTAATGACTAGTATCACTCAGTTTCAGTGTGATGTTAAATCATAAATAATATACATTTGAAATATATTAACATGTTTTATGTTGAATGTTATGGACTTTAAGTAGGAATTGTCACCGTAACACAGCACATTATTCACCGTCACCGTGCTTGGTGCCAATAATTGCACTTAATTAGTCTTTTTTTCCTTCTTTTCCAGTTAAAATATCTAAAACTTCTTGAAATGTGATGCATTTACTTGAGAAGCTCCACTGCATGAGACATTAGGACTTTTTTTTCATCAACTGTATTTTGTCTTGCTCTGGCAGAACTTGCTTTAAGAATAAAATAATTAAAAACAAACTCTTCCAGTGTAGCAAGACAAAATACACTAATATACAAAATACAATGAAAACAAGTCTGGGTTGCTTTTCTAGTAAATGTATCTTGCTTTAAGGATGTTTCGATTTTTGAATTATATAGTTAATAAAAAAAACTTTTAAGATTGATGAAAATGACCCAGGTTGAGCCCAGGACAAATCCTTTGTATGCATGTGTGTGAGGTAGGGATGGAACGATTACCGGTTTCACGATAAACCACGATAAAATGTACTGACGGTTATTAATATCGTTTAAAAATTAATTATCATTAAAACCGTGCGTGATTATCACGATTTTGAAAACTCGCGGTAAATCCTGTGAAGTCAGTCAGTCAGGTGTGCGCAATGCTGTTTTTGAATGAGAAGAAATGGCACTCGGGAGATTTTCCAGCTTTCTAAAAGGACCAAATCTGAGGTGTGGTCATATTTTGGCTTTTACAAAAGTCCTGAGGGAAACTTAATCGAAGATGGTCACCCTGTCTGCAGAACATGCCAGAAGAAAGTGGCTGTAATAGGGGAACACTTCAAATCTGCGAACCAAAGGCTAGTGGACTTTGACCTCAATACCAAAACTACGTCCGGTATTACTGCCACTCACACTAGCCTCTTTGGCGGTTGAACTTATTATAGTCTTCTCAAAAGCCATCTGTTATAATCGCATTGCGCATTATAACCAACCACACATGTTTCTAATAATCAGAGGCGTTCAGATTAGCTGGAGTTTTGTTCAAAGCGCGCACTCACTCGCTGAAATCTGCGCTCAAAACGTGCGATGTACGCAGGAGATTCATTCATCATACAGTGATTGACTGTTTTTGTTCTATTTCACCAGCGAAAATAGTTTCAAACAAACACAGCATAAAGTCGGTTTGACGTTTGAGATTCGCAAATTTAGGGACCGTCTCTAAAGTTACATACAAGATTTGTATACACGTTTCTAAATGACTTGCAGTCATAAAAAACAGCTGTAAAGTGTTCATCTAGGTGTCAGGTATGATGCACACCTTTTGGATTTTTGATATTTAATCAAATAAACTGTCAAATCATATGAAAATATGGATATGCATTACTTCACTAGGATTACTGTTTGGGCTCTTACACAAAATATGCTAGATTTAAATGTGTCTTATAGAACACTGCTTGAGAATATTGCTTGAGAATATATTTACAGAGATAATATTAGAGATTATATTTACAACAAATTATTATTATTTATGCGTTATGCGTTGCTATTGACGACGGGCATTATAAGGAAGGAGATCCCACAGAATAGAATCTAGCTTAAAAACGTGCATAGAGCTGCTTGATTTATTTGTTGTTTGTTGATTTTCAAATATAAAACATGTTGAGATGTTTTAAGTGTGCATCTATTCTTTTTAAACACGTTCATCTCATTTGAAGAAAACCGTGATAATATTGATAACCGTGATTATTTGGGTCACTATAATCGTGATGTGAAATTTCCATACCGTTTCATCCCTAGTGTGAGGTCATAACATATTGCTATCAGATACGGTTCAGTCACAGTCAGCACATGTTGGTGTGACACTGAGAACACTGTCCTGATCTGAGTCTGTCCGATGTGTGCTTGTGTCCAGACCAGCGTGTGGCCTCGTTCTGCACCATGACGGACATGCAGAGAGCCGAAGCGCTGCAGATCTCCCGCGAGCTCACCAGACGCGTGGCGGCCGCGGAGGGGGCGGCACTGGAGGCAGGGTGAGTCCCACACCGCATCAGACACAACACACAATACACCGCTGATGTCTTATATGTAGAGCCTAATATCTCTCTCTCCGTCTTCAGCGATACCTCTCCGGCCACGCTGACGGGCAAAGTCAACCAGCTGGAGGTGATCTTGAGACAGCTGCAGTACGACTTGAAAAAGGTGAACCGTGCTGTCCTAATGCAGAACAATTGCTGTGCTGGGGGCTTTTCCATACGTCTTACTCCGTCTGTTTTGTGAATGCAAGGAAGTACGTCAACTGTGATTGTGACGTCACAGGAGGAAGGGTTTTGAGGGGAAGGATAGGCAAACAATGCGTTGAAGCGTGCCGTAATGGGCACCCAGCATGGAGAATTGCCACCTTGTCGGCCCAATTTAATATCCTGCTTCCTGTCGTTTTAAATCAGCGCTCTCGCTCAATCAGCAGACAGACGGCTGCTGAACAGCCCATGATGCACCTGGTGTAATTGCTAATGTTGCAGTGGTCACACAACGTCAATAAACATACCGTATAGCTGGTGTATGATTACTCGAAATGACTATAAAGGGGCTTATGAACATGAGTTATGAGTCGTTTGAGATGTATATCATCTATATTCATTTTAGGTTTCTAGAACTTAGTGCCATTGCATTGTTTTTTTTAATTTTTCCATCTTTTAAATAACATCTCCGTGCAAATGTAAAATTTGTAAGATACTTTTCAAACTTTAGAGAATTAAAAAAAAAAAAAAAATGGTAATAAATGTAAACATTTTGACACCATTATTGCTTTCACAATATTATTGGGTACTTTAAAAATTGTGTAAAAATAAATAAAAAATAAGATCAAATGTAATAAAAAAATGGCAATATTATTACTTTCGAATTTTACATTACCTCCTTCAAAATATCAGATTTGGACAATATTGGCACTTTAGGAAATGGTTTGTTAAATTACAAAAATAAACATAAGATCAAATATAATTAATTAAAAAAATGTTTTTTCATTTCTAATTTGACAACATTAACTTTGAAAATTGTGTAAAAATAATAATAAAATAAAATGTAATAAATAAATGTCTAATTTGACAACATTACTGCCTTCACAATATTACAGAATTTGACAATATTACCACTGTAAAAATTGTGTTAAAATGACAAATAAATAAAAAATAAGGAAAAGTTAAATAAATAATAGAATACTTTTTAATATAATATATTAAAAACAAATAAAATGTATTTAAAAATAGTGTAAAAATTACAAAAATATTATAAAATGTAATAATAAAAAATGACAGCATTATCCATTCCTAATTTGACAAAATTACTGTCACAATATTACGAAATTTGACAATATTACCACTTTAAAAATAGTGTAAAAATACAAAAATAATAATTAATAAAAAAGTTAAATAAATAAATTACATATTTGACAAATTATAAATAAATAAATTACAAATAATGAATAAAAATATGATAAAATGTAATAAAAAAAGACAGCATTACTGGCTTCACAGTAGTACAACATTTGACAATATTACCACTTTAAAAATAGTGTAAAAAAAATACAAAAATAAGTTAAATAAATAAATAAATGACAAATTATGCATAAATTAATTAATTTAAAATATATATATATTAATAATACAAATATGATAAAATGTATTTAAAAATATTGTAAAAAATTCAAAAAATAAAAATATGATTGATTTCTAATTTGACAACATTACTGTCTTCACAATATTACAAAATTTGACAATATTACCATTTTAAATATTGTGTAAAAAAGTTACAAAATAAGAAACAATTTAATAAATAAACATGACAAATTATAAATAAATGAATAATAATTAATAAAATGATGATAAAATTGAACAAGACAATACCATTTCCTGTTTAACCTGTTTTTGTGTTAGTTACTTTTTTGTAATTATTTTACTAGCAATTAAATGTGTAAATACAACACCATTTTTCCCTCTTCTCATTCCATTCCACCGGTCTGACTCTGCTTTCTTGAAGAATCCCCAAGCTGCTCTTTTCCATATAATGATAGCGTATAAGCAAACACCATCAGAAACTCCGGTTGACTATATCAGAGGTTTGCGTTTGTG
>NC_137111.1:46262144-46369644 GCF_949357685.1 Gobio gobio
ACTGGAGCTGTGCCAGACAGCAGTTATAGTCATCAGCGCCGCGGATTCAAACATCATCTGGCTTTCGTGGAGTAGATTCCCTCATGAAGCTCGACCGCGAGTTTCCGGGTTTATTAAAAGCAGCGCTGATGCTACGGCACAAACCTTCATTAGGCCAGACATGTTTATGACATGGATACAAATTAATACTTTTATTTAGCAAGGATGCGTTAAATTGATCAAAAGTGACTGTCAAGACGCAGTTAGAATATATTTATAAATATATTTATAAAAAGAGTAACCACTTCTCTTGAGACTCCCTGCTTCAGAGAATAGTTAATGATATGCTAAAGCCCGCCCACTTGTTGACGTGATTGGTTACAAGGTAGTTTGTGATGTCGGAAACAACATCGATTTCAAACTGTGTGTTTGGTCCACTGCCGTTTTAAGGAGAAAATACTCAGCAATGGTGTTGACTTGTGCATTTCCACATGGTTTGTCTTAAAGTACATTAAAAACACCACATACAAACGACGACATCCAAACAATATTAAAAACTAATGAAGATTCCTTTAAAAGAAAGTTTTTTTCTTACTGTGAAGAACACTCTACCATTTAAATAACCTTTTTGAACCTTTTGTGCAATGGAAAGCGCCAAGAACCGGGCAAAGTGAGGATGCAAGATGGATGAATCACCAGAGAAAAGTATTATAGCACTGAAAAAAAGAGTTAATAAAAGCGATGTAAACCACAAACTCAATTCGGTACTGATACACACGTTCTGATGTCAGATACTGAATGTGTTCCGTTTAGGCTTATTGCCCTTGAACGATCAAATGCACGCATAATTATGCTTATGTCCATATTGGTGGTTATGTCTTGAGTGAACAAGATTGGGAGACGTGTGTCAGTGTTGAATCTGCTCATTACTGTAGGTCTTAAAGTGAACGCAATCTAATATAGCACAGGCCTATACCCGCTCGTGTCCGTGTCATTCATGTTAATCAAACTACAACAACGGGGAACAGCACTTAAACTTAAAGCTCTGTTTGTATCTGTATCTTTATGTTGTATTTATTTGTCATATTCTGCCCTACAAAGGCAAAGACCTTAACTCGCTAGAGTGTGGATTTTTAGTTGTCCAGGCAAATTATTATAGGCAGGACACTGGAAATCTGGCAATTAGATGTTTCAGTAATGACAATTATCTACATAAAAAAAATATTGAGCTCAAACTTGACTTTTGACCCTATTTTGAAGTTACTGTACTCTGCCTTTGTGTTGTCTGCAAAATGTCACACCAAGGCAAATGGCAGTAACTTCCACATTATCAATATTTGGTTGATGATCACCATTTACAAAATCATGATGGTAACACCTGTACTGTATAAAATCTAGTGACCATGGCATTTATTTTGGATGATTTACCATTGCTTTTTCATATGGAGGAGTTTGGTAGCCTATTCATTGGATAGCTGATTAGACAGTTTATGCTATAGGCTGATAGCTAGCTAAACGAAGTAGATTGCGGTCTATCTAATTTGTTAGTCTAAAATGCATATTTTGTTACACAATTTTTTACCTTGACCACCTTTCAAAGCCACCTCAACCATTCTTAAACGCTTTTAGTAAAAACATCCACTCAACTATTTGTTTTACCTAAACTTTTATTCAGGTATCGTGTGTGCTTCAGTGACAGATGTTTGACACAGGCTACACCGTAATTTAAACACAGCAATCTTTAATGGACAGTAAATCAAAGGCAGAATACCGTAACTCCAGGCCTTTTGCCTTTGTAGGGCAGTATTGTGATTTGTTTAGAAGTTCTTATTTTATTACTGACTGTTTACTTGATTACTCGAGAACTTATATTAGATAATGGTGCTTTGACTTTGATCATATTTCCCACTCTAAGCGGGAACATTTACCACCACAAAACCAGTCATTTTGAACAAAAAAATTAATAATTATATAACTTATTATATAACATATTTAATAAATGTTTTTATTGCATGATATAGGTCTTGCATTTAATTCATAATGGTCTTAAAAAGGTCTTAAAAAGTCTTAAATTTGAGTTGATGAAACCTGCAGAAACCCTGGTAGACAACATCACTCAGTGCTCGACATTAAGCCGGTTCACGTGCTTGTCATTCGGATAAGTAAATCTGTCAGTCACTTGTCTGAGTAAAAAATGTGCTTGTCCGGATGTTTTTTTGTTGTAAATATAATTTGTGCTGAGGCAATTTTTTCACCAGTGTTCAATCAGCTATGACATATTTAAATCTGCATATTTGTGATATTTTTACCTTTTATAAAGGGCATTTTTTCCATAATCTTATTAAATATAGGCTATGCTTCAGATTTTATTTTTTTAATTTGATCTAGAAATTAAATTAGAAGAAGACAGTATAGGGCTGTTACCAATCAAATTAAATTATTTACACACAAAAAATACAACTGCATTAAATAATGTTATGAGATTGTTTTAAATATGTTTGAATATAAAATTAAATAAATAAACTAAACCACTAGTAGGTGGCAGCAGGTGACCGTCTGAGTGACTCATAGAGTCATTAATTTAAATGGATGATTCATTCAAGAATGAGGCAGTCGTTTACAAATAGGTCATTGAATCTTTGATTCAACCGGACAAGTGGACAAGTGTTAATGTCGAGCCCTGTCACTGATTATAATGGGTTTTACTGTCTTTTGTTGCGTTGCATCGCGCCGCTCGCGTCCAGTGTAGACACGGTGTAAGTCCCATGCTTCTCTTTGATTATATCATGCATATAACTTGTTCCATATTTGTTTTTCTGTCTTTCAGACACAGAAACTCAAATGTGCCTGCTCAAAGAAAGGCTACAGCTCTCAGAGGTCTACCTTTTATTTATAACGGAAAAGTCTGGAAACATCCTGAAGACTTGCCTTGTAAGAAGATGTGTGTCATCAGCATATACACTCATACCTGAGATACTTCACCAGATCCTGTTAGAAGATACGTTTTGTCTGTTATAACAAAACTAATCATTAGCTTACTTACTTTCTTTCCAATCACCTTTACTTTCCAAAATGAAGTTACATGAGCACATAAGGTTGAGCATTTATTTATTTCAGTTTGTACTCTAATTTAGTGCATAATCTTTTTTTAATAAATCTTGAAGACTGGAGTAGAACTTCATCACCTTCTTATACATGTAATTCATGCAGACAGAAAATGTGCGGTTTTGCAGAATTGTCAATAATAACAATTTCTGTAATGTATTTTGTATTGTGTTGTATTTACAGTATGAGTTGTACTCCCTGCGTTTGGATTCTTAATGTGAGGGCTATACAATTATCTGGGTGAGATATTTGGAGAAATTGAATCAACTTTAAAAAAATAAAGCAACCAGCAGCAAATCTTGAGTTTACTGAACTTCAGGACCTCTGTAGTTGTGCTTACTCGTTTCTTTGAGTTGGACTGGTAGTTAGATGGATTTACTGAGGAAGGTATAAGGTATTTAGGGTGGGTTGCACCAACAAGGATTAATCTTAAATCTAGATTAAATCAAGGTTTATCTGTTGCGCCAAACTTTAAACCTTGTTTAAAAATAAGCAGGTTTACATTTAAATCACCATTTTGATCCTGGATTTAATTTATATTTAAGATAGATTAACTTTAATCCTGTTGCGCCATAACTTTAAACTCAGATTTAAATCTCAATTAGGGATTCATTTTAAACTTACTTGTGAGGAGGTTTAAATATAATAAAGTGTACCTACAATTAAAATGTGGCTGATTGAACAAAGATAGAAACAGTGGGTGTGTCGTCTCAGAGAGGTGTTTATTACAAATAAAAATAAAGCGCATTGAGCCGGCAGAGTGTGAGGGTCGTGGCAGCCTAGTTTACGCCTAATATCGAGTTTGGGATGCAGATCCGTCACTCAAGCACCTCAGTGTCGAACATAGAAAAGAAGAGAGTAATATATTTAGCATTTAACGGCAGTGGTGATGATGAGGTGAACGCCGGTGATCGCGGCCGTGCCTCGCGTTTCTCATTCCCGCTCCGGGCGATGATCAAACGCAATGGGCGGTGCTGTCAAGAGCGGAGATAGGACAAAACAACTGTCATGATTGGAAAAATGACTAAGTTATGCTGCCACAATAAACTCCATTAATTGATTGGCTACTTTAAATATATTTCAATGCTTATGAAATCCGCACGCGCTGCCACAATGTTTTCATTGCCTGCTTGATCAGTAACGGTCTCTCTACGTAGGTTATGAAGACAGCTGACAAAAACACAAGTTTTTTCCTTTATCGGCAAGAGCTACTTGTGTTAAAGAGTTTCTAGTGGTCAATAAAGAAGGAAATATAATATTAACGTTGTTGCTGACAATGGCGAATCCATCATGGTGGCGAAAATTAACCATAAAATGGAGGTTTTAATCGCAGGTTAAAGGGATAGTTCACCCAAAAATGAAAATTAGCCCATGATTTACTCACCCTCAAGTCATCCGAGGTGTATATGACATTCTTCTTTCAGATGAATAAAATCTGAGTTATATTAAAAAAGTCCAGGGTAATCCAAGCTTTATAATAGCAGTAATAGTTGCTCTGTTTTTGAAGTCCATAAAAATTGCATCTGTCCGTCGAATAACTGCTCCACGCGGCTCTGGGGTGTTAATAAAGGCCTTTTGAAGCCAATCGATGCGTTTGTGTAAGAAAAATATCCATATTTAAAGCTTTATAAAGTGAAGTTCCAGCCGATCGCCTTCCGTATTCAATTTATGGAAAAAGTGTTAAAAGTGCTTCTGCCGATCGAAAGACTAACGCCACCAGGTCCGCTCGTCAGACGCATCTTGAATTGCGAGAGGCACTTTCAACACTTTTCCACTGAAGGCGATCGGCTGGAACTTTACTTGATAAAGTTTTAAATATGGATATTTTTCTTACACAAAAACATTGATTAGCAGAGAAAGTTGGAGAAAGCGCCGCTGTTTTTGTGTGTAATTTGCATCAGGGCTCCATGATGAATCCATACTAGAGGGCGGTTCTTCTCTTTTGGCAGGAGATTGTGGTCGTATGCGTGTGTGATCTGAAGCTAAACCCGAGCGTCTGTGTATTTTGTCTTCATTATCTGCTGTGTTCTGTGTTGATGGCCTCTGGTGCTTCACTGGAGCTTTTTTTTGGACGGTTTCAGGCAAATCCAGGCTGCCAAACCGGCTGGGCTTTACAAAACATGGCCGCGTCAGCAGACATGAGGTGGATCTCTGAGAGTCTCGCTTAATGGAGATGTTTAATCTGTGTCTGGTGTCTCTGCCAGTACAGCAGATGGGATCTCAAACTGCTGGAGGCTTTTCTGATGGGGGTCAGTTTTGCTGGGTCTTCTGGAGCTCAGAGCCGCAGGAGTTTAAACAATGACTAAAGTGGCCGAGTCGAGGCTTTGGCTTCGAGAACAATGTGAGGTTTGGTTTATGATCTACAGGAAGACATGGGAATCGCCCTGTTTCATGATAAATCGATTCCATCCAAATGATGGTCTATGGGAGTATAATCTACCATTCTGTTTTCCATTGATGCCAAAACCATTGGCGATGTTTTCTGTAGGAAACCTCAAATAGTGAGCAATCTCTGGAGAACCCTCAAAGAACTGCTGATGCTTCTGGGTTTTTGTGCACGATGGGATGGAAAAATACAATCTCTTTAAGGTCTCAATTGTTTCTTCTAGATGGCAATGAGATTAAACAGAGGAGTTTTGCTGGAGTTTCCTACTCAGAGTTTGTCAAAAGAAAAAGATCCACGTATAATTTTAAATTTGCAAATGAAATGAAAGAGCAACACCTGAGCAATAAAAATGTTCTGTGAGTTCAAATGAATTCGAATTCTTCTTCTTTAAATTATGTTAGACTGTAACATTCATATTATAGCTCTAATTTTACATTTTCTAGAAACATCTGAGATGTTTACTAGGAAAGGGAACTTCTGAGCAAAAAGGTCCAAAATATTAGACTGGGTAAACAGGTAAAGAGTAAAACTTTTCCGGGAACCAATCACAGACTGGCTTATCCACCTGGTGCCTATTGGCCGGTTTAACACGATGACGGATAGAGAAGCGATGGGTCGTTGCCCGTTGATCACGCCTCTTGTGGTCTGATTGGTTGAAGGACTATCCAATTGCATACAGAGTCATTTAATGTATGCTCGTTCATCACGCCTCTTGTGCAGTAGAAAATACAGAGCAGACTCCCCAGACCAATGTTCAATCTTAAATTGAGCTTGGTCTGGTGATAGCCAGACAAATGCTTCTTCTGAAATAGCACAGAATCTCTGGGTCAAAATACAGGGAAAGAAGCAGCAGAAACAAGTGACAGAAGCATTGCTATCCAATTATTACACCTCTTGTGCAGTAGAAAATACAGAGCAGACTCCCCAGTCTGGTGATAGCCAGACTACCAAAAGATCATTTATAGCTTATATTTTCCTGCAAATATTTTCAAGAAACATCTGACATAGTTGATTGGAGAAAAGGTAACATTTGAGCTTTTGTTCATTAAAGATTTGCTTTCATTTAAAAGTGCCCGGTGAAATATATGTCTTAAAAATAAAGGTTCTTTATTGGCTTTGATGGTCCCAAGAAGAACATGTTTTACATTGCTTTAACTCATCAAAATAAGTTTTTTATACAAGTTTTACAAGATTCAACTCATTTTTAAAGTCAGATTAATTTAATTTAAGTTGAAATGACTTCAACATTCAAGTTTATTACTGAATTTCAGGTTTAAATTTACAAAGAAATCTTTCCATTGCGCAATAGGTTCTTTATAGTGGGAAAAGGTACTTTTAGCATTAAGAAACAAAATGGTTCAAGAACTGTTGACTCAAAGGTTCTTTGAGGAACTAAAAATGGCTTGCATCGCTGCAAAAACACCCTTTGGGAACCTTGATTTGAAGAGTGGAGAAGAGCTTACAAAACCCTCCATGCTGTTGTTTTCTGTAGGAAGCATCATGTGAAGTGTGTGTGCTTATTTTGTGAGTCACCTGTGAGTGCAGCGGGGCGTCAGCAGTGCCAAACACACTCGTCTGAACTAATGCTTTATGAACAGGCTCTCACTCTTTCAATAACAGGTCGAATCCAGATGGCAGCCTGCCTTTCTCACCATCTGTCCATCCGTCCGCAGGACCTCTCGCAGATGTGTCCATGAGAAAGTGAAGGCGTCCTGATGTTGGCTTTGTGTTGTGGTGCTCGTAGAGAAGATGCAGGATGATCCCAGTGAGTTCCTCACACACCCTGATGTGATTTCAGTGTTCTAGTGTCCAGTGCCTGCAACTCCCAATTGACCAATAATAACTGATTGACTGTACGCACTGCAAAAAGGATGTTCTTCCTCTGTATTTTTGTCTTGTTTTTCAGTATATAATTTATTCATTCAAGATACATAATCATGAGAAAAATGACATAAGATAAAACAAGACTTCTCATCTTATGTCATTTTGGATGTAAATGTATCTTGAATGAATGTTTAGATGTCTGTACTAGAGATGCACCGATGTATCGGCCGCCGATATTTATCTGCCAATTTTTGAGCATTTTACAACCATCGGCATTTCAGCTAAAGTATGATAAAGGCTGATATAACAAACCAATGGTTTATTAATGAACTGCGTGAAAGCACTGAGCTGTACGTCTGCTGCATAATCCAATAGTATAATGTAATATTCCTGCTGTCTGTGTTTTAATATTAATCAAACAACAAAAGAATTGATTAAATAACTTTCATAAGGATTCATGGATTCCGCAGACGGAATCCAGTCATAAAAACGGAATTTACTGCATAACGCGGAATGTCACAGAATTTGTGTATATACTAGTGCAGGGGTTTTCAAACTTTCTGATACCAAGGACCCCCAAATATGATTAACCTTTTATGAGGGACCCCCTTCCTAAAGCCCATCTATATATTTTTATGTATGAAAAAACATTTAAACTGTTAGATAAATAGTAAGTGTGACATTATAAATACAACATATCGTTTCTAAACTTAAAGGGGTGAGCAAGATAAAGGGGACTATAGTGAGAAAAACTCACTAGAAAGATATAAAACAAACATATACAATTAGTATGTATACGGCAAAAAAGGAGAGAAACATTTAGAAATGAAACGCTTAGAATTTTCGGTAGACTTTAAACATTTTAGCTTTGTCTTTTTATTTTCTGAAATCTTCTGGGGACCCCTTAGAACCTTCCCCAGTTTGAAAACCCCTGTACTAGTGGATATATATTTGGATATATACTAGTGTCTGTGAATATTAAGGCGAGATACGGCAGGTGAAAACATTGTTTTTTCATGCAGTGGTCAATTTTGAGATTTTGGGCCAGTTTGCTCCCTTAACGTAAGCTTTCATGTCAAAATAAAAAATATGTCAACATTACACATTAAGGTGGTTATTTCATTATATTTTGTCAACTTGCGCCTTTAGATTTCTAGCCGAAATCATCAAAAGTTATTCTAACGTGAGCTCCCGTGCCGTCTCCATTCACAGAAACATGTCATGCTTGGTATCATTATAAAGCTCTCAGTCTCACACACAGCGCTGTCTAATCCAAATATGGGCATTTCCTTTGTAGAACTAACCAATCGCGAAAGTTTGCAGCCGAAAACCACATCTGATTGGTCGATGTGAATTTGTCACTACGTGATACGCGCTGTCGCTTCCTTGTGTTTTCTTCGTAGGGCTGGACGATTAACCGAAAACTAATCGAAACCAAAATTTAGAACCTCTAACCGACGTAATTTTCCCATGTGGGTTATTTTGGTTTTCAAGTGACTCCGCCACGTCAGTCACATCAAGTGCAGTTTGCAGGCACATGGAAAGATGCAGGAGCAGTTATCTTTGTTTATAGATGCTCAGAATTACTATGGTAATTGCATGTTTACACAGTTTATACAGGTCAGTTAATCGCCGTTCTTATATGCACTGATACACACACAGAGACGGCGCGCGCAAGCCCCGAAGCCAGATCACTTTCACTTGCGTCCTCATGAAGTTTGTCAATTAAATGAGTTTAAAGGCTTGCAGTTTGAACATTGAAGTGATTTTAGACCATTAGATGTGTATTATGTTGAACTAATGCCTGATATATTGTGACACACTCAGACAGTAACTCGCACATCACGCGAAGATCGCGCGCAGAGAGCAGCGCAGAAACTCATTGTCAACGACGTCCTGTGATTTATCACTAAAGTATCTTAGAAACTCAACCGTTATAGCATAGATTTTAATACCTTTGAAATAAGTACAAACCACAGCTTCATAATTAATGCATCATTAATTAAAACAAGTGTTGAGAACTTCAGTTGTTTCTTGAAGAATAGACCAGGAGACGTCGGATTTAAGACAGAAGTGATTCTTTTTAATGAGAACTTTCTGTGCTGTAGGTCGTCCGAAAACAGTCTGATTTAACAGTACAAAATAAGGCAATTTATCTACATGTTAGGGGGAGTCGTTACACAGCAGAGGAGGAGACATTCAAACAAAGGAATGCATATGTTGTGTAGGTAAAGGGCACACCCTACTTTGAAATTCCTACCAGTCCCATTGAATCAGCATAACTATTCGCATGCTGATACTAGCCAGGCCAAAGAGCCATTAAAGACAAAAAGGGCAACGTCTGGGCTCCCAAAGTTGGGCTCTCAGTGATCTGACTCATTTAAAACACAATAGAGTAAAACAGGTCTGGCAGGAAAGGAGACTCTTGTTAGAGCCTTTGAAATCAGTAAAACAGGTCTGGAAGATTTGCGTAGCAGACTAATTAATCTGATATCATCATTTTTACCTAAAATGCTAAATGCAATGTACTTTCTAAAATTTGTAATCCCACACAAGCTGACTGTTAACTGTTAAAGATTGCATTCGGAACCGTTCGTTACACACGTGCACCGTACCGAAAGACCTGTACCCAAACGGTTCAGTACAAATACGCGTACCATTACACCCCTATAATGTAAGTATTATTTTTTAAACATAAAAGTTAATTTCCAACCTATTTTGGGTTCATTTTAAGCGAGGAATATAGTAATTTTTAAACAATAGTTGAGTTAAATAAAACTACCCCGCAGGTTGGTCAAACATTTAACCCAATCGCCAAGTTGGGTTGTTTTTAACCCAGTATTTTTTTTAGGGGGAATTAGACTTAACATTTTCAACATACATCCTTAAGTAATGCCAACACAATTTAACATGTAAATCCAACTCACACAGTAGCAGAAACATAACTCAATTGAGTAAGCTATGATTAGACATAACCCAATCGCTGGGTTTGTCCATAATTACCCCAACTTTTTTTTGGAGTGTTGGTCAAAGACAGATTGGCCTCACAAACAATCTAATGCAAATGTGTCTCAAACCAGGATTAGATATTTAACAGTGAAGTCAACGTTTGAAAATTTCCTTGGAACCAACAAAACACGTTTTTAGCAGTTGTTAATATTTTCTCTCTGTGCTATTTTTCTCTTAAGCTTCGTCAATACCAGAACACTCCTTTTCTTATCTTAGCGGTCTTGTCCTCACTTTTCAGTGTTCATTTGGCTGGATTTATAGTCATGTGTTAACAGGATTAAACGCTCTCAGGATGTCTCTATTTTCATCACATAGTGGACCTGATTTCATCATCGAGCTCGTACTGTCTCTCAATGCAAAATCATAAAAGCATCACATTTCCATTACAGTCACATCATGTGATGAAGTGCTACGGATGAATGTTGGTGGACGGATCTGATATCACACAATCAGGTGATAAATAACCACACACATGCTCTGCATTACAAACTAAAGAAATGAAGGAATGTGCAGGGTTATATTTTCATTCAGAGGTTTAGCTCTGTTTTTTTATATAATGTGTAGTTTTTCTTTCCAGCTCAGACTGACAGTTTTCATTTGCACAGAGAAAATGTGTATTGCTCACACACACATATAGGCCTATAATTAAAAAAACATATATTCATATATAAGACGTCGCTTAAAAACACCGTATGTGTCTCTTCATGTCAGATTCAAGCCAAAATGTGCTCCGCAGTCTCTCTCTGCTGTACTCGATTCCAGTCTCTTACTTTACCATTTCCCTTGTGTACGAGATCTTGAAGTGAGAAATGAACTGTATTTGAATTCAAGTGTTTGCATTCTGCGTTTTCATTTCGTCTCAGACAGCTGAGGTCCTCTGACAGCCCAGCTTTGTTTGTATGAAATAATTCTTGCTGTCGGTCCTTAAGCAACAGGGACGTTTATTTGGCCCGTATCTGTCCACTTCATTACGGTGGGAACTCAGTCTCACTCTCGTCTCTACTGTAATGATTCAGAGCCGCGGTGAAACACCACAACCTGCTGATGAGAATTTGGAAAGCAAATAGGAGAGATGTGGCAGGCTCATACTCAGAGACGTGTGGGATAATTTGATCTAGTGAAGTGTCCCGATCAATCAGAGAGCCGTCCGTCTCCAGAAGAGGGTCAACAGCGAATATTGACCTGAAGTGTGAGCTGGTGTTTACACTATAACTAGGCCTATCTGTCTCAGACTAGGAACACAAGCTTTATTTTTTTTACTTTGTCTACTTTCTGAGAATTAACAGGTGTTTATCTCTACTAGATAATTTTGTATATGAAGTCACCATTATGGTGATTAGTGTTTCCTTTATTTGAGCTCTTGACCCTTAACTTTTTATTTGTGTCTTCTCTTGCTGCAGTACAGTAACACCGGGTGACTATTGCTGATAATTAGGGTTGTCAATCGATTAAAATATTTAATCGCAGGATTGTCATGAGTTAACTCACGATTAATAGCAGCTTAATCGCACCTTTTTATCAGTTCTAAATGTACCTTAATGTACCTAAATGTATGTTTATTATTAGTGAAACCATACTCAACAGAGCATGAAGACTTGACATGTATCAAAGGTCATCATTAGTGATGCACCGATCATGATTTTACATGGCCGATTCAGATTTTTTTCAAGAAAACTGGCTGATTCCGATACCGATTTTCGATTTTCTTTTTTACACAATAAAAGAACGAAAGTATACATGAACAAGATGTTTATTTGGTATTTAACAGGTTAAATTGGCTTTTGGCTAATGCAAACAAGTCCGCAATCTGAAATTAAATTGGAAATTAAAAGGCTGAAAGGTGAAATTAAAGGCAACAACTGCATATTCTGCAATACAAACAAAGAAGTTACTTAAATCAGCATTTGTTTTTAAATTCAGTGTAAAGAAAAAAAGTATTTACCAGTGAAATTAAATAAAACCAAAGTATATAATTGTTCCAAAATGTTAAATCAAATAATGTTTAGTGCAACGAAAAAAAACTAAGATGCTACAGCAGGTGCTTTTTAAATCAAATTAAGTCAATGTAATTTTAAGGTAAAATAAAAATGATCATCCTAGGCTACAGAACTGATAGTATTTCATTTCAAAAGTGCATGCATGTTCTTCTTTAGGCTACAAAAATAAGTATTTCGGCTTTCCACAAGTTAGTCTGTTTCGCTCTCATCCGATCCAACACGTGAGAAGCTGAGCTGAACAAACGCTCACTATCTGCTTGTGCAGGGCGGAGAGGTAAGCTCGTGCAACTTCAGCTTGCGCAGGAAAGCGGCTCTTCATTCCCTTCAGCGGATCTCGTCTCTTCCCTAAGTTCTCCAGGTTCCGTTTGTAACACACAAGTGACATGTTCGCAAATGATTGCAATATAGGCGTATGTGCACGCGGGCGCACTTACGGAAAAATCGGCAGAAAAATACAAAGAAAATCGTCCGGTTGCCGATCGCACGCTAGAAGCAAAAACCGGCCGGTTCTGGTTTTTGGCCGGTCAACCGGTGCATCCCTAGTCATCATAGATGTTTTTCATGTCTCTTAAGCCTAAGCTTAAAAATTCAGAATAAGCAGGGATTTCTCTCATTTTAAAAAATAGAAATAAAGGGCATTTTTACACTGGCAGTTTAGTTCAGAACAGGGCACAGTTCGTATGACAAATTTAATGTGAAAGCTGTCATGCGGACCTGGGAGCCCACCACACCTGTGGCCCCTTTAAGAGCTGCGCGCTCCCTGTTGAACTGCCTGCATTTTGTGCGCCAAGCGGCACCTCCCGCAGTTTCTCTTGAAGCCAATACGGAAGTGCCTCAAACTGCAATTCATCGACTGGCCGCTAGGGACAGGATCCAGAAGGAGCAGAATCTCATTGAGCCCCATGTTAAAATGGCCAACTTTAGAGCAGAATAAAACATGTTTACAGCCTGGTACAAATTGTGCTTTTGGTCTATACGGCTCATTTTGCCCTTCATGACGACTGTGAGGGGGGTGCATTTTTTATAACTCATTCGTTTACATTATATAAAGCCTTAAAATTCTGCATAACTAAGGGCGTGGCCATTTCGAGTGACAGGTGGATAGCCATTTATCTGCTGTCTGTTAGTCATCGCGTCACTTAAGCTCCGCCCACGTCCCGCCTTTTTGCCCATTTTCTGTTATCCAGGAGTGACGCGCGATGACGCGCTGCCAAGATGGCTCGTCCCTACTTTGCGCTTCAGAACGGCTCATCAGAATCCTATGGGTGACGTCACGGACACTACGTCCATATTTTTTTACAGTCTATGGTGTGCGCACTGCATCTCGAGCACCCATGTGTGCGGATTATTTTCTGTTTTCTGTTGCTCACATTTAGTTATTTTGTTTTATTTAGTAACGCTGTGAACGGAATGGAGTTTGTGACGCACATAAACTGTGAGCTGTTTAATGTCAATCGCCTCCGTGTTTGCATCAACTCCAGTTAGTTAGCCATCCCTATTTTTTTCATCCGGACACAACGCGTTACAAGGTGCTCTAAGTTCGGTTGCACTCAAACTGTGCTGCGTTTCACGTGAACAGTGTGAGAAACACGGACTCGGGAGTGCTCTTGTTCAGAAAAGTAACCTGCGCATTCGTTTTAGCCGCCTGTAATGTATTTAGTTCAATAAAACACATGTACTGTAAGTGGTGATGGTGTTAATGATTTACCTCGGATATGAGCGAGAGCGAGCTTGCTGTGTATTCGCGCATCGCACTCTGACTTGAACTGAAGCACACGTGACGTTATACAGTTTTTCAGTTAAACAGAAAAAATGGTAGCTTATGTAGGCTATAACTGGACTTGTTTCAGAATAGTAATGTTAATATTAGCCCTTTTCTTTCCCCATTTCTGTTTGCTGCTGCATCCTTTACGTCTATGGCTGATCTTAAATTCTCCAACTACGAGCTAGGCCACGGATCAAACTGAAAATGCGTGCTGCATTAATTGCATGTAATTAGTGCCGTTAAAATGAATTTGCGTTAATAACGCGTTTATTTTGACAGCCCTACTGATAATATAATCATCATAAAGTAGCCTAATTCACTGATAATAAGTGTGTTGTGTTATTAACTCTTTCACCACCAGCGTTTTTTTTTAAGTTGCCAGCAAACACCAGCATTTCTTTTTATAATTTTCACAAAACGTTTCATATTTTGTAGTATGAATATCTGAACATGCAATATATCAAAAGAAAGTTGCTTTAAGAAAAAAAATATATTCTAGCTTCATGCTATTTTTTTTATTAACACCTGAATGTGAGTACGTTTTATAAAAAAAAGCAAAATTTTGAACTAAACTTTTTTTCCCGAAGACTACAAAGTGCTTAAAGGGTTAGTTCACCCAAAAATGAAAATTATGTCATTAATGACTCACCCTCATGTCTTTCCACACCTGTAAGATCTCCGTTCATCTTCGGAACACAGTTTAAGATATTTTAGATTTAGTCCGAGAGCTTTCTGTCTCTCCATTGAAAATGTATGTACGGTATACTGTCCATGTCCAGAAAGGTAACAAAAAACATCATCAAAGTAGTCCATCAGGGGGTTAGTTAGAACTTTTTGAAGCATCGAAAATACATTTTGGTCCAAAAATAACAAAAACTACGACTTTATTCAGCATTGTCTTCTCTTCCGTGTCTGTTGTCAATCTGCGTTCACTGCGGAGTCGTGAAAGCTTCATGGTGCAATGCATGCTGGGTCCAAGAATAAATGATGCAGCCGAGTAGTCCTATTTTCTTTCATTCTTATTATTTGCTTTTATTTTTGCTGATGTTTTTCCGGTGACTTGTTCGTAGCTTGTTTTATGACGTTCAGAGCTGATATGTTTGCGATTATGTAGGTTTGTATGATGAGTGTCGATGTCTAAATGCCCAATTAAAAATGTTGTAGTATCATTAAGAGATTTTTCTGTTATTATGTCTCTTATTATGCTACTGATGCAATACAGTGATCTTTCTATCACAACAGCATCATTAACAGTTCATTAATGTCTCGCCCTTTGGGTAGAAAAACATCAGGGATTAAACCATTTTATGACACTCATTCAAATGTCGAGCGTTCAACTCCAGCTATGTTGTTACTCATTCAGTCTCTTTCTCTAACAACATACTATTGCCTTTAGTAAAACACTATTGCAATTGTTGAAAAGAGCCGAGAGCACATCTAAAGAAACACTGATCACCATAATGGCGACTTTCAAACAAAAGTTTTAATAAACCATCATCATTATCTAGAGCTAAACCAGTTCATTCTCGATGAGAACGTGTATATGAGAGAAATGAAATCCAACTGGTTTGTTATAAGTGAAGCTGGTAAAGCTGTATTTGGTGTTGCTTAATCAGATCTTGAGAGATTTAATGTCGTCTTTTATTTGCAGTTGATTTCATCTGAGGCTGTGGCTGGAAGTCAGTTGTAGTTGTTTCTGCTAGTCTCTTTTTCTGCTCTCTTCTTTCCTTCAGCGATTCTGCTTGTTAAGCTTATTAAGGCTGAGATTACTCTATATATTATATATACAGACTTTGTGGCTCAGATATGGTCCAGTTCTGGTTTATTTCTTTGTTCTTGGCTGACATCATCATTCCACGCGTATCAGGTGTGGGCCGGATCTGGGCCTACATAAATCTAGTAATGTTTCAGAAATAAGTTCCATGAACGATGTATAAATGTGCTGATGTTTAAGAACATTATAAAACACCAGATAACTTTTAATTTTTCTTCACAACTTTGTGAAAACCTTGCCAAGTAGTTCTAAGAACATTCCCATCTAACACAATTCGTGGAAAATTCAGTTATGTAATATATGCATGGCAGTAAATTATAAACAATAAATGTTTTGCACTATTTACAATAGGTTTACACCAAAAAAAAACAGCAGACATATACACTAAACCAGCCATTGCGCTTGATATTTAATGATCATAAATATTATGATTATACAATATAGTATGTAATACCATGCACAATCCATAGAAAACCAGATAATGTCCTGGTAGAAATTTACCAGTACGTTATCTTTTTCAAAAATGTAAAATAACAGAATTTGAGTGTCCTAACCCTTTAAAATGCTGTCTTGCATTGACTGTGTGTGGCTTCTACTTCAAACAAACATGTTACGTCAACACACTGTGATCGTGGTCTTAAGCAGCCATTCATGTCACAAAGGACTGTCAGATCGATTCTGCCATTTGTTTACCCACAGATAAACAAGACAAGATTGTTTGTGAATTACAAGATGTATGGAATTCATTTTGATCCATGTTGGTCCTCAGTGATGATGAATGAAGCACAAATCCTCGGTTCTCTCCAGCCCTGACAAAACACGTCTTAGCATCAGAGAGACATTAAAAGCGGATTTCTCCAGGAACAAAAGCAGCGTGATGTGGGTTTATGATACTGCTCACTGGAGGTGTAGGCCCGTAATGACTCGAATTCAACACAAAGACTCTGCGCTGTTTGGTTGAGATGTGGCTGATATCAGTAATGAAGCGGGATTGATAAGTGTGAATGGCAGGTGCGATCACCTCGGATTACAAAAGAGCTGGAAGGAGGGAAAACAAAACTCCTGTGGAGGCATTCTGTCCAAGCTTCTTATCATCACTAGCACACAAAATGTTTTCTAAGCTGTCAAAACTTTAGGGTAAACATGGCTCCTATATAGCTGTTCAAATCCCGCTCGGAGCAGTGCAAGTAACCGGATGGATTTCACGTTCTAATGACATTACCAAAGAACCTATCACTATATACTTGTATAAATATAGCAACATGAACAGAACATTAAACACTAAGGGGTCATTCGCACAGAATGCATTTGTCCATTCCACTGCTCTACTTTTCCATTGTTTTTCAATGTAAATGCAAGTTTTTCCATTCCACTGCTCTAATTTTCCATTGTTTTTCAACGTAAATATGCGTTTTTCCATTTCACTGAGCAACTTTCCCATTGTTTTTCAATGTAAACATGCGTTTGTCCATTCCACTGTGCTACTTTTCCATAATTTTTCAATGTAAATGCATGTTTTTCCATTCCACTGCTCTAATTTTCCATTGTTTTTCAACGTAAATATGCGTTTTTCCATTTCACTGAGCAACTTTCCCATTGTTTTTCAATGTAAACATGCGTTTTTCCATTTCACTGAGCTACTTTTCCATAATTTTTCAATGTAAATGCATGTTTTTCAATTCCACTGCTCTACTTTTCCATTATTTTTCAATGTAAATGCACGTTTTTCCATTCCACTGCCCTAATTTTCCATTGTTTTCAACGTAAATATGCATTTTTCCATTCCACTGAGCAGCTTTTCCATTGTGTTCAACGTAAATATGCATTTTTCCATTCCACTGAGCAACTTTTCCATTGTTTTTTTATGTAAACGCGCTAGACAGAAAAGTAAATACAGTTTTCCGTTAAATTGAACTACTTTTCCATTGTTTTTCAATGTAAATGCACGTTTTTCCGTTAAACTGAGCTACTTTTCCATTATTTTTCAATGTGTACACACGTTTTTCCATTCCACTGCTCTACTTTTCCATTGTTTTTAAAAAGTGAAAGTGAGTGAAGTGACGTGTGTCCAAGTATGGTGACCCATACTTGGAATTTGTGCTGTGCATTTACCCATCCAAGTGCACACACACAGTAGTGAACACACACACAACGTGAACACACACCCGGAGCAGTGGGCAGCCATATTGCTGGCCCCCGGGGAGCAGTTGGGGGTTCGGTGCCTTGCTCAAGGGTCTCACCTCAGTCGTGGTATTGAGGGTGGAGGAGAGCGCTGGTTATTCACTCCCCACACCGACAATTCCTGCCTGACCTGAGACTCGAACCCGCAACCTTCCAGTTACAAGTCCGACTCTCTAACCATTAGGCCACGACTGCTACCGTGTTTACATTTTTAAATGTAAACACGTGTTTTTCCATTCCACTGAGCTAATTTTCCATTGTTTTTCAACGTAAATATAAGTTTTTCCATTCCACTGAGCTACAGTACTTTCCCATTGTTTTTCAATGTAAACATGCATTTTTCCATTCCACTGCGCTACTTTTCCATTGTTGTTCAATGTTTAAACACGTTTTTCAATTCCACTGCTCTACTTTTCCATCGTTTTTCAATGTAAATATGCGTTTTTCCGTTAAACTGAGCTACTTTCCATTTTTTTTATGTGAACACACGTTTTTCCATTCCACTGGGCTAATTTTCCATTGTTTTTCAGCGTAAATATGCGTTTTTCCATTCCACTGCGCTACTTTTCCATAGTTTTTTTATGTAAACACGCGCTAGACGGACAAGTTTGACCGTTGCGCTTGCATCTCAAGTTTAAAGAAGTTCACCTTTTTTTTTAAACACGTGAAGTGTGTTTTCCCCATTCCACTGCCCGCTTCCCCCATTCCACTGTTTACATTGAAAAACAATGGAAAAGTAGTTCAGTGTGAATGGCCCCTAACACACCTCTCCCTATATTAATCTTGTGCAAAAGCACACAAAATACACTTAATTTCAACATTTATTCTCCTTATATACAGTCTGATGCGAAGCATGCAAGGAACTCGAAATCTGCTGCAAGTTTAGCTTAATATCAGAGTTGACATAACTTTTTCTATTAAGTACAATGAACTTTTAGTAATATTTGGATTCACGTAATTTAAGTAATCTCACTGTTCAGTGCGGATGTCACAGTTTAACTGTAAATAGACTTTGACATTGACGTCAATGTTCTGTTGCAATTTAGAACTTTGTCTATTGGCGCATTGAGGGTTTGTTTTGGTTGAAAAAAATTTGACAAATATTGTTTCATCATTTTATGAGATCATGAACTGTTCCTGTATTGTACATGCATCATGATTATATGAGGACTCATAACCTTCATACCCAACATAGTTGGCACTGTTTCGCATTTCATGTGGCTATGAATCCTGCCAGGCAGTCTTATTAGTAAATTCTTGCCGTGGCTTAGTATCACATCAGTTCTACACCGCTCAAGATGATTACTCATATTTGGGCTTTCCTCCAAATGCTCAGTCAGTAAAAATTGCAGTGTGTTTGTTGGTAATTAGACCAGAGGCTCAGTAATCCATATTTAATTGTGTTATGCTGTTTGGTGTCATACTTCACGACTGCTGGAGGACGGCTTCTCAAAGCGCTTCATTTTCTTCCCATGACACGGTGCCAAAGTATATGAGCTTGTTAGTGAGTAATGGGTAACTGAGGTAACGGATATGATGGGTTTTGGCGAAGTCACTCCACAATGTTTACTGGTCTCATTCTGTATCTTTTAATCAAATCAACATGATTAGTGCTGGAAATAAATCTCTATTATAAAACCTGCTGAGCTGCCATACTTTCACTAGGCAAAAGCATGTTGTTAAGCTAATGATGCAATATTCCAGAAAACAAAAATAGTGGGTAGTGAGAATTCAAAACTAAATATTCTGGGGGCCACGAAAGTTTTGTTAAAATCAAAAATGCTGGTGATGGCTGGCAACTTTGAGAAAAACAAAACAAAAAGAATACATGCAAACATTGTCTTATTTACCAAATATGCTTCAGATGTTTCTCCTAATATTCCACTTAGTTTGAGACATTGAGATTGCTGCTGAAACTCTAGAGGAGATGTGTGTGTGATCTTGTTGGGTCTTTTAATCAGGAGAAACATCTGCATAGCTTGCGGTAGAATCCCATTGTCATCTAGGAGAAACAAATAAGGTATTAAAGAGATTTTCTTTGCTGTGGCTACTTCTATTTTGCCTTGCTATTAAGTGAGAATGTTAATGTATTCCATGCACTGTTGGCCCGATCGCTCTTGGCAAAAAAACACTGCATCTCAATAGCAGACTCCATTGCAGTGGGTCAATGGTAATGCAATACTTTACAACCAGTGAAGAGGCAAAGCTAGAGGTATACAGCAGAGAAGAACAACACATAATTTGCACAGACAGTAGGAGGTGAAGATCCAGATCTGTCACTTTGAGGAAGTGACCTGCACTATTTAGAGACTTTGGGAAATGTGGATATATTCACTGGTGCAGCAATACCTGTGTGAGAATGAATGAACAAGACAAAACACTAGGGTCTGGTTTCACAGACAGTGCTTAGATTAAGCCAGGATTAGACCTGTTAGAGCTGTGCGATATTGAAGAAAAATGCGATATGCGCGATATTCGATATGCGATACGATATTGCTTCAAGTGTGTAAAATCTATTTAAATTCTATTTAAAAAAAAAAAAATTTAAAACTGAGAATGATACAATTTATGTGTTTCACGTTCTTTCTGGGAAAAGAAAGCATCGCTACAACTTCTGAAAGTGGCCAGCAGTGTTTTAGCAAAAATGTATTAATATAATTTTAACATCAATGTTAACAAACAAAAAATTTAATGCCATTATTTAAATACCAAAAACTCTTTGCTTGACTTGGTCATATATATAGTTATATCAACCTAAAACTTCACATCAAGAACATCCAGGTAAACAAAGACACCTGAGCAAGGGGTGGACGATTATTTTTAATTTTATTTTAATTTATCTTTGTTATTAAAAATAAGAACTAAAAACAGCAGTCATTGTTTGACAGACAGCAGCAGGTTTACTGTATTAGCAGGCTGTCACTTTAAGACCTAATGCTTAATAACAGAACTGAAGGGATCACACACTCTCAGTGTGTGCACATTTCAGTGTGTGTCAGACAGCGTGAGACGGCAAGGAATTGTTTTCGCAAGTTATTGTGTTTAATAACTCTCTTTAATGTCAGTTGTGTGCTCAGTCTATTCTCTGCTATATGCGTCAACCTAAAATGTTCACTTTTCACAATGTTGAAGTAGCCTATTAAAATCATTCAGATATTGCATGCCGTTGCGATATGCATATCGTGATATGAACATTTGCGATATTTCGATATATTGCACATCCCTACCTTAGATCAATTAGGACATTTTAGTAGCTTTTTTAAACGTGGCTTTAAAACATAACTGATGTGCATTTTGAGACAAAACAATGGCACTGACATATGTTAAGATATATAAGTGCAAATTGCTTTTAGTTAAAACAGCTCAAACATGCATTTTAGTCTAGGCCTAACTTAAGCCTTGTCTGTGAAACCAGATAAAAAGTGTCTATCAACCTTAAGGAAAATACACAAATGTAAAATGTCCAATACAGTTTAGCATGTTCAGCTTTGTTTAACGCAACCAGAGGTGTCAAGTAACGAAGTACAAATACTTCGTTACCTTACTTAAGTAGAAATTTTGAGTATCTATACTTTACTGGAGTAATTATTTTTCAGCCTACTTTTTACTTCTACTCCTTACATTATCAAGCAATTATCTGTACTTTCTACTCCTTACATTTTAAAAATAGCCTCGTTACTCCTATTCCATTTCTGCATGTTTTCATTACGGCTTGTCATAAAAAAAAAAAAAACTATCCAGACAAATCGCGCCATCCGGACAGAGTGAATTTGATTGTGGTTGGATGAGAAGGATAAACACAAACCATTCCGACACCCTATTGGGTTGTACGCGATCAATCACGCCTGCACCTGCACAAATCACACACCATCTGGCCAGATAGGGCGGGTTCTCACCGACGAGCACGCACTTTCAGCCAATCAGCGATCAGCAGGCAGACGTGCTCAGCCTCATTCATGACTTTAGCCGGGTTTTTAGCGCGATAACTCGTAGCTGTATATTCCAGTGATCGCTATGCCAGTGGCATAAATATACAGTAAGTTGTATCTACAGTAAAGAGTGGGAGAGTGACTCAACTCTCAAACGTGAATTACACCTGTGACACGAAGACTCTTTTTAAATATAACCGCGACTCCTGTCCATCATCATATACACACACTTAGGACATCTGCAACTAGCAACCCCGACAGATGCTGAAAGAGGTTCAAATCAACGATTAATCCATTTTGACTGTGCTAAGTGCATGTGCAATGTACTTCACGAAAGACATACTGTAGTTTTGTCAAAGCAAAGTGCAACACAAAGGTAAGCGCATTGTTATTTATTTGTTGACGGATTATTGTACAGTATAAATGAATTACGCATTTTGACATTGGTGTGTGCATTAACGTGTGAAATGCCTGTTAATTACATTGCTTTTTCCAATCTCTATATTGGGCACTTTTTGCAAGTAAATATGCTTCTTACTGTTGACATTGAAAATCTTGTGTTTTTCTAAGGGATAGCTGTTTTGACAGTTTCTACCTGGACATATAGTCATATTTGAACCATTGTACTGGGATTTTTTTTTTTTTTTTTTTAATCATCAATGTTATGCTTTAAGGAGATAAAATGGTAACTTACTTATCAACATTGATTGGTATGGCAATAAAATAATATCACATTATTTTGGCAGTTAAAGTTTTGGGTTTTTTTCTTGGAGTGACTAGTTGCCTATATTGTAAGAGGTGCAAAATTGTTATCAATAACCAGGCATGTTATCAATAACCATTTTTAAAAAATATATATATAAATGTACATTTGGTGAGGTTTTTGGGCTGGAAATTGTTGACCCAATCTGGCCACACTGATCACACATTCAAAAAATGGTTATTGATAACATGCCTCTGAATTTTGACTTTTTGCACCTTTACAATATTTATAGGCAACTAGTCATCAAATCTTCCACTCCATGAAACACGTTAATGCTCAGTAGTACACAATATGGTTCTTTAATGTATTTGCATTGTCCTAAAATGCGTTCATTTTCAATGGGAATATATGCGGCTGAAACGCGTAGCCAAGTGCATCTAAAAATGTTCAACATTAACTTTTTAATATAACATTATAGTCATTATGGCCTTCAGAAAAATGTTTTTTTGAGGAGGTGGGGTATGCACTGTGGCGCGGCCTAATCTTTTGTCCTTAAAGGGATACTTCACCCAAAAATGAAAATTCTGTCATCATTTACTCACCCTCAAGTTGTTCCAAACCTGCATGAGTTTTTGTTCTGAAGATATTTTGAAGAATGTTTGTAACCAAGCAGATAGAGCAACCATTGACTGCCATAGTAGGGGCAAAATGCTATGGCAGTCAATGGTTGCATATAATCTGCTTGGTTACAAAAATTCTTCAATCTTCAGAACAAAGAAACTCATACAGGTTTGGAACAATTTGAGTAAATTATGACAGAATTTTAATTTTTGGGTGAACTACCCCTTTAATGGCATTTTTTCCCCTTACATTACTTTTACTTTTATACTTTAAGTAGTTTTGAAACCAGTTACTTTTACACTTTTACTTGAGTAAAAATCTTGAGTTGATACTTCAACTTCTACAGAAGTCTTTTTAAACCCCAGTATCTATACTTCTACCTGAGTAATGAATGCGAATACTTTTGACACCTCTGAACGCAACTATAAACATTACATTTAAAAATGTATTTAAATAATGTTGGTTTTGAAACTTTCATTTGGGTTTTGCTTTAGATGTGCTCTTGATCCTTGACTTGTCAAGTTAATTCTCTTTCAACAATTGCAATAGTGTTTTACTAAAGGCAAATGTATACTGTTACAGAAAAAAATTGAAGGAGAAGCATAAACAGATCAACAGAAATGATATTTGAGTGAGTGATGGTTTAATCACTGATGTTTTACTCAAATATTGAGATGCGTAATATTGAACTGTTAATAAAGCAATTGTGACAGAAAGATCACTGTAATGTACCAGTATTATAAGGTGAACTGCATCTCTATATGATAAAATACATTTGTACAAAAACATTAAACTGAGCATTGAGACACATTTAGACATCAACACTCATCATACAAACCTCACCAATGACAAACAGATCAGCTCTGAACATCATAAAACAAGCTACTAATGCAAGAAAGTCACAAGAAAAACAACAGCTAAAATAAAACCAAACAGTAAGAATTAAAGAAAACAACAGGACAATTCAGCTGTATCATTTATGCATGCTGCAATGCATGATAGGAGATTTGTACTATGCTGGAACCCAGCATGCATTGCGGCATGACACTTTTTGTTGATTGCCACCATTGTTGAGATTCATACGCTGATTGTTGATGTCTGGATGATACAGTAGTTAGTACTCTAAAGCACTCTACAGTAGTCAAAAATCCCCCATTAATAGAGTGGATGACGTCAGAACACGGAAAACTAATTCACCGCTGGTTCCTTTTATATTGGGGTTTTACGATTTATGTGTAAAATAAAGCCTGTGGTAAACATAACATAAATTGATACTATCATGTTTTGTTCTACAACATAAATTACACACCCATAGCGAAAATAGCAAATTTTTAAGCAGTTGTTCATTTTTGAAAACGTATGTTTTAAGTATCTAGATAAGGCAGTTTGGGGTGTGAGTGTGTGCAGTGTATGTTGTACACACTGTTACAGCCAGTGTTGGGGAAAGTTACTTTGAGCATTACAATATTGCGTTACTCCTTTAAAAAGTAACTAATTGAGTTACTTAGTTACTTTTTAAGAAAAGTAATGCGTTACATTACTTTTTGCGTTACTTTTTCTCACCTGGGCTGGGCTTGTTTTTGTTTTTGTTTATAACAAAAAAATTATATTTTTGTGCAACAGTAAAGACCTCTTCATACCAAAATTTAAATAATAAGCCCCATGCTGAGATAAAAATGCAAATTCACGCATGAACAGTAGAGGGCGCAGCTCTGCTGCCATTCTGGAGAATGGGAGAATAGGATGCAGGAGAAATAAAGTTTTACCAATAAAAACTAAAAATCTAGTAATTTTCATCATCAAAGGTCAGCAGCAAGACATTGGTAAATTAAATATAAAGGTAGATTATGCACAAAAATAGTTGCTTTATTTATAATTTAATTATTGGAGGTTTGCATAGTACTCTGATTTTGCATTTGACTGATTTTATTCATGTTGAGGAGTACAGTATCTTTATTGTGCAAGTGAGATAAATAAATGCTCACTTTTAGTCTAGAACTACAATAACCCTCATGTTTACACACACGCCTCCGCACTTATTTTTCTCAACATGGTGGCAGGAGAGCTGTCAGTCAAATTAATGTGAAAAAGTAACTCAGATATTTTGTTGTAAATTTGAAAAGTAATGCGTTACTTTACTAGTTACTTGGAAAAACTAATATTATTACGTAACTCAAGTTACTTGTAATGTGTTACCCCCAACACTGGTTAGAGCAGCCAAAGAAGACCAAAAAAAACCTCAAGGGCTCAACTAATGGAATACTGAAAAACAAATGAAAAACAAACAGAGCTTAAAACGCTGTTAATTCACAATAAGAACTTTTCTAGACGTATGACAGAAATGAAATCAAACTGGTTTGTTATAAGTGAAGCTGGGAATGCTGTTTTTGGAGTTGTTTAATCAGATCTTGAGAGATTTAACGTCGTCTTTTATTTGCAGTGGATTTCATCTGAGGCTGTGGCTGGAAGTCAGTTGTGGTCGTTTCTGCTTGTCTCTTTTTCTGTACACACATACATTCATTCATACATACATACTTTCAACATGAGATATTTTTGATGTCATTGTCGCAAACAATACACTAAGAGCAAAACAGCTGAAAACAATTTATAAAAATGCCAGCAGACTGGAACTAAATATCTGTGACTAAACGGCTCAACAATGGTAACACACACAATGTATTCTACACAACATGTGACCTGATTTACAAATTCGTTTCACATAATTCCACAGTCTCTTCAAGTGATTTCACACAAACCTGATCAGAACTCACCTGGACATAAAGCATAAAGCAACTACTATATTTTTGCATGTACTACTTTTCATTTTCTTTCATTTCAATTGATTTAATGTTCTAAGATGTTTTTCCAGGATCACTGAACTTGTAATTTTGTACATGCAAAAATATAATAGTGTTTCTTGTGTAATCATCATCACTTGAGAGAGGTTTTCTAGTGATTCGTTTTGCTGTGGCCATATGTGCACTATTAAGTGTGGTTGCACAGCTTTCCTAATCTCTGCCTGTGACCATGTGTCTTCCTCCTCCACAACGCTGAGATTTGGTTTATTTACCTTTATGCAGCTGTAGAAAGGGAGATGTCTGGAGCACTGGCTTGTGCTAAAAGCTGACTGATTCATTAGCATTTTTGTTTGCTCGACTGTTTTTTGACGGCTAAACCAGAGCGTTCCCAGAGCCTTTGCGTTTGTTTGGGGTAAAGAGGTCTTATACTTCCTCTGCGTAGGATGAGATGAGTTTCCTGTTAAAACACAAAAGAAAACAAATTAGCTGTTAGCATTGGCTCAAACGCCACAGAACACTGTTAGCAGCGGAAGGGAGAGGAGCTCATTATGTGTTTGTTTGTCGTCTGGACATGTCTGGAACAGAGGCCCGATTATTCAATGAAATGCAAAATAAACGACGGGGCTATTCCAATGTGATTACATTTATTAGTTGGCAGTTGTTTTTACTCAAAACATTTACAGTGCATTCAAGGTTCGTATTTCCTAACGCTACCAGTTCAACTACAGGAGCTCTTACTGATCACAGTCCAGCGCAATGACGCTGATCAAGACAACATGAGTCCCACATGGCTTTAGGAGGGGACATTATTCCTACCGTTAGTGTACTGTAAATTGCTTTGCATAAGCTATAGCATCACTAATATGCCCTCTGTGCCTGCATCTTATATGAAAATCTTTTGTGGAACCAATAAATGCACATGCAACTATACAACAACAAAGATAAATGGCCCAATCTTCAGTCATCCTTCCTATTTCTCATTTCACAGTGGAATTAATGCTCCGCTGGAATACAGTACCTTGTTTCACTGTAATATCTTTCACCTGTGTCATGCTGTTTTATAAGCTTATGAGCTTGAACAGATGATGAATGGCACACAGCGATATGCAGTGATTCTCCTGTGTTTACACAGATGAAACTCATCTAGTCTTTTGCTGCCTTCAAGTGCTTGTCAGATGATCCTACTTCTGAAGTCGTTTGGTTTTGGATGCTTGCTACTGTGCAATATGCTATAAATTGCCCAATACTCACTTATTATCGATGTAAAAAATGTGCAATATGCAAAAAATGCATTGGGCAAATGTATAAGACTGGGAAAAAGTTGTATTTTTGAAAAAGAAATAATTTCTAGCCATTCACTGCTTAAGTTATGGGACACCCCAACTAGGAAACTCATCAAAGTGATGTACGACTACAAAAGTTACAAAAGTTTGGAAAAATGTAAGAGTATTTTTAGGGGCCAAGCACTAATCGTTAGTGTTCTCCTTCTTCTTCCATGGCAGTCCATAGAACCACTTGCAGAAAAGTTGATATTTGGCACACTGATAGAGGACAGTCTGAACTGTCACCATAGCTAATTTGGAGTCTAACTCAATCACTCTAGCACCACCGACTGTCTAAATTTACACTGTTATATTAACTTTTTTACCGTAAGGGCTAGAAACTAAATATTTTTTTTCCTCTGATTCGATTGCCTAGCCCAGTGTTTCCCAACCTTTTTTCGGTCATGGCACCCTTTGAAAATGTTCTCCATTTTGTGGCACCCCCTCGCATACGTTACGCTAGGGGTTTAACGGTACAGATTACTCACGGTTCGGTTTGATTCACGGTTTTAGGTTCACGGTTTCGGTACGGTTCGGTATTTGCTATGTTCAGGGAAAAAAGGACTACTGTCAAAAAAAAAAAAAAGAAAATAAGAAAAAATAATTTAAATACAAGCAGCAGCACAAATAAATACTATTGAGCAAAGATACTAATAAAATAAACTATGCTTTTCAGGTTTTTCAGGTACATCTAACATTAGTTTTCAGGTACAGAAATTGATCAAATGTAAAATAACATTACATATTTGACTGTATAAGTGAAAGATTAATCCTATTAAACTTACAAAAGCTATTCAATCAAGAGCAGTGAGTGATGTCCTTGTCTTTTGTTGTTTGACATTAAACAGACAGCAGTAAAGGCTACTGCCCCTTTAAGACCTAATGCTCGGATATGCGTCGTCTTTCTCGACTGTATAAAGTTTACTTAAGGCATATACAGACTATGTCTGCTAGAGTACTCATCGAGATGGACATGTTGACATACTTTTTGTGTGAGTTTGTCCGTTCAAGAGCAAGACTTGAAAGAGAACTCAATATTTGCGCGCTGTGAGACGTGTGCGCGCTTTCGGATGAGTGCACAGAGACAAATTTTCTCACAGTGCACTGGTGATGACGGCGAAAATGACTGGTCATATTCGAACATACGGCAGCACTCGCATACATTGAACATAGTTTACAAAGAGAGAAATAATTTGAAAAAATTGAAGAAAAAAAAATATATTTGAAGGACTTTTACACGGCAACCCTGCTCTCGTCAGATGGCACCCCGGTTGGGAAACACTGGAGTAGCCTATGCCCATTTGAACTCCTCCTAGAACGTTGCTACAATTTTTAGGAAAATTTTACCAAATCATCGTCAGACCTTGCTGACAAAAAGTTATGGAATTCAAGGTGATTCGTCAAACCGTTCTCAAATAACATGCAAACGAATTCGACAAAGTGCCCGCCAAAATGAACGTGAGGCTATATCTCCGCAGCGCTTTAGCGTATTCTGACCAAACTTGGTGTGTGTTATGACAACCATGACCTCTGACTACCTGCACAGTTTCAGCGCAGTGCCACCTGGTGGCCAGGAGATATGGAAAATTTGAGGGGGGCGCTACTGTAAAAAAGAATGTGGGTACAACTTGCGGTGAGGCGGCGGAAGTAGTATACCACTGGTATTTTGTGTGCTAGTTAGTGTTTTTCGGATCATTGGCAAGGTTTCAAAATGATAATTTTTACAATTTTTTTATCAGATGGTGCCACAAAGATTAAGTGAAGGTGAAGCAACATTTGCAACATGAATGACGCACACTAAACATTTCAGTTAAGCACATTTATTAGTTAATAATATCACCATACAATAAACAATACAATTTTCGTGTCCTTAATTGTCCTTACTTTACTGACCTTCCACAAAAGTTCTGCTGCATGACTACAACAGCGTCCTGGCCCTAATACATGAACAACCCGCTGTCTGTACTTCACCTGTCACTGATGCTAGCACCCATGCCTTGTGATGGGATGGCTCAGCTCAATGTCCGCTTTTAGATCGTTTCCGACAGATACTGATACGCCTCTGAGCTTTTCAAATTGCTCATCGCCTTACCATCAAGCAACTGAATCTAGAAAATAGATAAAAACGCTACCATACGTGATACGAGGCCACTTCTTCACGTCATCCTCCCAACCCACTACTGCGGAGGGTAAAGAAAGGTACTGTTGTTTCACCCTTTTGAAAGTTCGTTGAGGTTGTGTTCCCACATCGTTAGCAAATTTGGGTAGCTTGAATGACTGTCAACTGTTGAATATCAATAAGCTATGTTTCCATCCACCTATTTATGCGCATTTTGGGATATCGCATCAAAAAAATGCTGAATGGAAACGCCAAGATGCACATGAATTCTATAAATGCGCATAAAAAACGTATGTGCTCGTTTGAGTCTGATACATTTTCTATCGGATACGAAAACGTGTGCATAAAAACCGATGGAAATGCATGAAGTCCTGCTTGATTACTTCGAACCAGGAGACACTCCCACTTTTGACGCAAGGCTTCATGAGGCGTAGGAAACTTGTGGATAGCAAAAGATTTAGATTCGGTGCAGCATGCCGAGTTGAACGTTACCCAATTTTCACATATCAGCCATTTTGAATTTTGATATAAAATGCTGTATTTTACACACACATTGGCGTATTGTTACGAAACTCTGTAAGTGTGTTAGCCTGGCGTGGCCATACTCAATTCTAGTCAGAATATGAGTCTGGTACCGCTCCATTGAGCTTTGATTATGGGGCGTGTTTCAACCGAGCCAGGAAAGACCTCAATTGGATAGACCCACAACCAATCAGAGCAACGGAGCGACGCGTAACGTTAGATGTCAAATGTCAACAGAACTCAACTGCACTGTTATCAAGTCCGTGTTTTTCTCCATGTCCGCGGGTTGAAGCGACCCCAATTATGTGATTATATAAACCCAGGAATGCGAATTTTAGCAGGCAACCTTGCCAAAATAACATATTTTGCCAACCAAACGCCATTTTTTTCCGGAGAACCCCCCGGAAAGTTATAGTTTTGGGTTATAGTTTTGAGTAGCAATTGTGCGCGACATTGCAAAAACACTTGGAAACCCTGTCTGCACGCATGCTGGATTAAGTAACGTTACAAGAAAAAGATGAGTGTAAACGATCTTTGCCAGTAATAAAATAATTTAAGGATACACAGAGTACTTACCAACACGATCATCGTTTCTGAGAGAAATAGTGAAGGTGAATGCATATACGAACAAGTTCTCCGTTTAGCATAAGAGCAAATTCAACCCAAGAGCCTTCGATGACGTGGATGATTACGTTACTGTTGATCATCTGTCAATCATCGTCTAAAGCCTGCCCTGACAATATCATTGGTCCGAACAGTTTCTGTTCGGGCATAATTCCTCCTCTATGGAGCGAGTCCAGACCGAATTGCCCGAGCAAAACATTTTGTGGGCGGGGCTAAATTCGGCTGGCATCCAGGCTATAAGTGTGTAACAGTGCCATGATCTGTGCAATGTTTTAGTGGGTGTTGATTTCTTCCTCACCACCAGGGGGTCCTAGTGTGCTGCCTGGGTGTGATAAAATGATGAGGCAGTAGTAGAGTAAGACAGAGGACAGCATGGTGTGCCTTGTTAACTATCCTTGTTGAGAAACTGGTTTGCTGCTCAATTTGTAAGTAACGTTTGATTGTAACCACTAATAGTCTACTCTAAAGAGCTTAGACTTTGATAGTTGTTTGTAAATGTGAAATGTAGTTCCACTGATAAGACTTTTTTGTGATTTACCTCATTTATGGGTTGTTGATTTCAACTATTGTTTTTCTTTTGTTTTGTTTGATTTCAAGATTTCAAGAGTTTTATTTGTCACATACACAGTTATATACACAATATACAACTGGCAGTGAAATGTAAACAGGTCCGCTCCATGGACAGTGCAAATAACAGTTACAAGAACACAAGGGGAAATTAAAATAGAAATAGAATAAAATTAGAATAAAAAGTATTAACATAAGTAGAGTTATAAATAAATCAAGTAAGATAAAAATAGGAAATAAGATAAAAATAAAAAAATAAAAATATAAAATAAGTGGATATGATAAGTGAGAAACTGTAGACTTAAAAATAAGTGGTTAACATAAAATATATATATATATTTATATATAGAGAAGTATGATGTGCATGCAATAGGTATAATTGCAAATGGAGTATAATGTGCAAACAGGAGTATGATGTGCAAACAGGTTATTACAGGTTGTTACACAGTAACAATAGGAACGTAAAGTGCAGTGCAATGGCAGTATGTGGATGTTAATGTTTAAACTGGATGTTTATGCGTGTGCGGGGTGAAGTGAATTCATGTGACTGAGTTCAGGAGTCTGATGGCCTGGGGGAAGAAACTCCTCCTGAGTCTTTCAGTCTTTGCCATCAGGCTACGGAAGCGTAGCGTAGCGTTTGTTGGAAGCGTTTGTTGGAAGCGTTTGTTGGTTTGTTTGATCATTGTTTGAACTGGTTAAGTCCTGATAAGAAGGTCTGCTCAAATATGTGTTATTCATATATGGTGTAGATGGAAATCTCTGAGGAATCAAGTCATTGATCAGTGTGGCCCTTGCAAATGTCATTTTGCATATAAACAAGAACTTAATGAACAAACAGGTTTGGGAAAAGTCTTTATTGATGTAGCTGAGTATATTTTAAAATAATACTGTTGATCCCTCCTTTATATATTTGTATAGCTGTTTTTTTTGTTTGAGAGCTATTGAATGAGTTAAGTGTCATCGTCGCCAACGCCATCCCCTGACAGTATTCAAAACGTTAAGAGACATCGCCACCTTGTGATCAAAAGTTATAACAAGATTTCCAAAAATACTAATAACTTTTGATTAAATTATCATATGTTAAGTAAGGAATAATTGACGACGGGCCGTTGAATTATTCGAAAAATAATGCACAAACGAGGAGGTAATGTGGTCACGACGTGAAGCGGAGTGTGCATTATATTTAATAATTCAACGGCCCAGAGTCAATTATTCCGCTACAGTTACCACACTTCAAAACATTGTTCACATGATTTGTTTCAAGACATTAGTCAGGTTTTGTCTTTAAAACGCTTGTGTGCAGGACTAATTTCTTACGCATCTTAACCCAAGCCTCCATTACTAATTCCAATCGTCATTTTAGAGCTCGTCACGGAGGCTTGCGCCACTGATAGCAGAATAATGCAATAATTACAGGTTTACCGAATTGGCCGAAAACACATTTCATGAAACCATCACTCATTTTCTCACAACATTAAACGCATCCAAATCCTCAAACTACATTCACAAAACCCCTGACTCTCAAACAATTACCTCAAAACTATTTCACCTGTTCTCAAAATCAAACAAAGCTTTCAGATCATACAAACATGAGTCGATTATAAGCACTACAGTTCATTCATTAGACACTACATCAAATCATGGAGAACACAGCATCCAGAACATGAGCTTACAGAAACAAAACGTATATTGCATGCAGTAAAAAAAGTACAGTAATCAAAAGCTAGATATGGTGAATGTATTGTATACTGTCAGTACCGTCGCTGTGCCAAGTGTGCGACCGCACAGGGCCTCGCGCAAAAGTGAAGACGACACCTGACTTGATGATGTAAAGCCAATAGTTAAAGTTCATGTTTTTTGTCCTTCAAAATACTATAATAGTAGAATAAAACATAGCTAAAGGTGTGTATCGTGATGCTTTATTATTCTGCTTGTTAAAAATGTATTATGCAGTAACTTGCAATAGCTTATTTCTCTGTGCATGTGACTGATTCATGCGCAAACATTTCAGTCAGCGCGGCATCGCACGTCACGTTCATAGAGCTTTATTCACAGTCCATTGAAATTTCTGATTTTGGCCATCTCTGAAATGGGTCAAACCATAGATATTGCCTAAAAAGTTCAAGTAAATGGGGGGGGGGGGGGGGGGGGGGGGGGGGGGGTTACAGGAAATACAAATTGACGCAAAAAAACTGCCTACCTTACCAGAGCATGTAAGCAACCGCCCACCGGTAAAATGACGTGCGCTCAAATCCCGCTCCGATATGACATTTCTCTGTAGCCTACTATAGGCCTACTTGTAGCCAGTGTTGGGTAAGTTACTCTAAAAAAGTTATGAATTAGGCCTACTAGTTAATAATTACATCTTCAATAGTGTAATTTGATTAGCCTACTGTAGCTACAAATTACTCTCTCCAAAATGTATTTAATTACTTATTACTAAGGCTACTTCCCAAATCTATATCAACCTCGACTGCGATTCAAGGATAGACTTGAAACGGTTCTTTTAATTCATTAAAATAAATAATATAAAACTACATCAATTATTCTGACCAAAGTATTACAAATGTTAGAAGGATACATAAAAACATGCATTTTAAAGTTAGACTTTAAATGTTGATGTTAATTCCATTATTGTATTATATATAATTTTATTTAGTATTTAGTTCAATTACTTCAGAAGTAGCCTAACTGTAATTAAATTACAGAAAAAATAAGAGTAATCCCTTTTCTTTACTTTTTCAAGGGAAAATTACAGTAACTAATTACTTAGTTACTAGTTACACCCAACACTGCTTGTAGCCATTAAAACACGTATTTAGTTTCAGTTTAAATATTATAATGTTATTTTTTTATTAAATGTAGGCTACGTTGAAAAGTGAACAGGACACATAAGATGCATAATAGCCTTTATCAGAAGACGGGGGTCTTCAATAAGTTAAATAATACTGCAATAAGTTTTGTTTTGTTGAAAGCCTTACATTGAATTTCGTTTTGTATACATTGTATCTTCATTTAAATAAATATTTGATCAACCAAATTGCCCGGATTTAATAAATAATAAGCAAATAGCCTATAACAGACAATGACATGGAGGCGGCGCGCTGCGTGAACAACGGCTTAAATGAACAACTAGCCTACTAGAAAAAAAAATAATAAAATAAAACCTTAGTCTGGGGCAGCCCTATTTCAGATAGGCCTATATTTGATCAAGAATGTCACAAAGGGAGTTCTGGGTTGAGCGCGTGGTGCTGAGCGGAATGAGCTTCAGAAATCAACGGAATCTCCAGAAAGGCGGAAATATTACCGCTCTTTCTAAACGCACACACCGCAACGGTCACAATATGACCTCATTTAGGCTATGTTTTAAAAACATAATTCAACATATAAATAATACTTTTTAATGGGCCACTTAAAATGTTTATTACAAATAAATGATTAAATCCTAAAAATGAATAAATGTAAATGAACAAAAATGTGCATTGCAATCCTTTGAAACCAGGGGGTGCTGCAGCACCCTCAGCACCCCCACTTCCCGCACCCCTGCGTATGACCCATTCATAATTTAGAACAAAATTTTAGCATCAAAATGTGCGCACTGCGCAGTTAAGTTACACGGTTTAACTTCTTGATAATGCTGTTAAACTGAATATACGATTTTTTATTTTCTTAAATATCCATTTAAACAGCAAATTGTTCGTCACTATAGCAACAGTAGACCAATCACATGATGTGAACGGCTTCACTCCAGAATGAACTGTCAAGTTACATGAAGTAGAAACATTATGAATGAAACTGACTTGACACTTGCTTTAACATTGTATTGAAGAAAATACGGTTAAATAATGCAGTTGTCAGTACACGTCAGGCTTTTCTTGCGATATTATTGCCGCCCGTCATGTGTACAGAAGATCATTTTCATGCATGAGACGCACTTTCAAACCCTGACACGCAAGTGGCTGCTGCGGATGCGGTAACGAACAACAATACCGTAACGTGCTGGCGTATATAGTCTAACTTATTTGAGGAAATCTGTTTATAATAGGCTTTTAGGTCTGAACTTATTGGTCCTGCGCTGCTTATTGATTCAGTTCATTTGAATGAAAATCGTATGTATATCAGATATGATCTATTTTTAGTGGCATTCAGTGTAAGGATTTGACTGTTCATAGATTAGGTCAGTTCTCTTGCGGCGCTGTTTCACTATCATCGTCTGCATCGGGAGTTAATGCAGTTTGAGCAGCGGCTCGCATTGATAACGCTCTGGGTCTGTGTCTACAGACAATTCACCCTCCTCCACTTCAGGTGAAGATGGGGGAGAATGACCGCTCTGTTGCAAAGCTGGCGTCACTCCAGTCATTCTCCATCTTTGCGACTCGCGAGTTAGACAGCTGTCAATCAACCCGTCACTGCGGGTCTCAGGTGCACACCCTCCGCTCAGTCCCGCCCTCGGTTCGTCCCCTCTGTCTCCGCTGGGCTCTGCCCACTTTTCCAGCATTTTTCAAAAATTGCCAGTGGGTGGAGTTAAGCTCTGAGCAGGGGTTTAGTTACCCTTTAATAGGCTATACCCCCGGGCCTCGCACAGGAAGCTGCACGTTTCCCTGAAAATAATTGCACACCTTAGAACATTTGTCAGCCAATCAGATTCAAGCATTCAACAGCCCAATAGTATATAATGAAACTTAATAGATTCCTTGGGTCACGCTGAGAACATAGAATACCAATTTTTTTTTCAGGCATTAAAATCATGTTTTTAGTTGCTCACTGTTGCAGTTGGTCTGACGCTCCCAGCCATGCTAGCATGACTTATCGTGCCTTCTTTGTGCTTGACTCCTTAATTGCTGCTTGCAGTTATATTTATAATTCAGATTACTACGGAGCCCGGCACGTCACCTATAGGAGAAAAAAAAACAATCCGTGCCGGCGGTTTTGCAATCCGTTCCCTCAGTTTGTAAACCGTGATCACGAAATCTTAAACTGTTCCCTCGGTTTAACAAATCGTGGCCATGGATTAATAAACCGTACCCACGAATTTCCAATCCGTGCGCTCAGATTTTGCAAACCTTACCCTCGGTTTTTAAATCCGTTCCCACAAATTCATAATCCGTGCACACGCTTTAACAATCCGTGCTCACGGGTTTGTAAAAACTTTACTCACAGATTCATTATAGAAGAAGAACAGCAAACTCTCAGGTAGCCTACGTGTTAACGAATCTTATTGTTTTATTGTGTATTATTCATCAAATTATATTAACTGCAGTGATTCTCTATAAACGGGTGGCGGAATACAACGATTTAATAAGAATTACGTGCGTCAAAATCTTGTTTAACTGTAATAATCTTAGCACTTTATTATTATTGCCTAATAAACCTTGCATTGTGTATTATGACTGACTTTTAATTTATTTGTTCCTGTTTTCTTCTTTTAAATGCATGTAGCCTAAATGCAACAATATGCACCACACACCCTCTTCCTGATTAAAAAATATATATCCGGGATAAAGATATAAAAATGTTTCTCTTCAAACTACGCAGAACAATAATAATTAATAATTTATTCGACATATAAAAAAATATAAACATAAGAATCACTGCGACGCCCCATGAACGTCGCTGTGCCTTGCAGAGCCGTGACTTATGGCGGACCCTGGTGCAGCCACAAATATCATAACTAGCCTAGGCCTACTGTAATTAAGACATATATTCAAAAAAATGTATCAAAAAAAGAAAGACGGGCTTAGACTACTCAAAGGCTGCGGAAACAGGCCAGTGGGTTCGTACGCAGGTCAATACATTCCCGACGATCTTGGATTGCTTCTTATTTATTAAATATAGGCTACAGCCATTTAGTGGATGAAACTCAAAATTAAAATACAATTTATAGAAAACGAAATTCACTTTAAAGAAATGAATTCTGTAAAACAAGACTCAATAAAAATCATGCCTGACCCCACTCCATGTCTCCAGACATATTGCGCATCTTATAGCCTATCTTACTCATGCTGTTCACTTTTCATCATCAACATATGCAATTTGCATATGTTGATGATGAAAAGTGAACAGCATGAGTTTTAATTGCATAATCCAATTAAAATAATAATATAATAGGCTAATATTTAAACATATAGCCTAACTATGAATCTAAATAGGCTATGTTTTGCATGTAGCCTACTCCACTCCAAACGCTTCAAAAATGTATTTTCTTTATTAAACGCAAAGTTTTTATTTTCAAATTTAATTTCTAAATTCAGTTCATATTTCCAACAAACGAAATTCCGAGCCAAAATAACGAAGTGGTACAAAAAACTGCAAAAATGATAAATATTAAATAATTTGCGGGCGCTTTTGTCGGCATGAGTAAGATAGGCTATAAGACGTGCAATATGTCCGGAGACATGGAGTGGGGTCAGACATGATTTTTATTGAGTGTTGTTTTGCAGAAATAATTTCTTTAAAGTGAATTTCGTTTTCTATAAATTATTTTAATTTTGATCAAGGTTTCATAAACTAATTGCCTGTAGCCTATATTTAATAAATAAGAAGCTAAATAAGAACGCTGGGAATTCGGATTAACGTGCATAACGAACCCACTGGCCTGTTTCCGCGGCCTTTGAGTAAGGCTGAAAGCATCTTTCTTTTTAATACATTTCTAGAATATATGTATTACAGTATAACATTCAATATATTACACAAACATTTCTAAAACTGTAAAAATGTTTTTTTTTTTTAAATAAAGCATTCATTAATTATTTTATGATAAACGTATACTGTTTTAATTGCACTCATTTATAGTCATACATTAAAAATAAGTGATAAATAAATACATTTAAAAAAATCAATACAATAAATAATAATAATTGTTGTTGTTGTTATTGTTATTATTATTATTATTTGCCTATGGTTGCATTTAGGCTACATGCATTTAGAAGAAGAAAAGAGGAACAAATAAATTAAAAGTCAGTAATAATACACAATGCAAGGTTTATTAGGCAATAATAATAAAGTGCTAAGATTATTACAGTTAAACGAGATTTTGACGCACATAATTCTTATTAAATCGTTGTATTCCGCCACCCGTTTATAGAGAATCACTGCAGTTAATATAATTTGATGAATAATACACAATAAAACAATAAGATTCGTTAACATGTAGGCTACCTGGGAGTTTGCTGTTCTTCTTCTATAATTAATCAGTGAGAAATTTTTTTTTGACAAATCCGTGCGCACGGATTGTTAAAGCGTGCGCACGGATTATGAATTTGTGGGAACGGATTTAAAAACAAAGGGTACGGTTTGCAAAATCTGAGCCCACGGATTGGAAATTCGTGGGTACGGTTTATTAATCCGTGGCCACGATTTGTTAAACCGAGGGAACAGTTTAAGAATTTGTGATCACGGTTTACAAACTGAGGGAACGGATTGCAAAACCGCCGGCACGGATTGTTTTTTTTTCTCCTATAGGTGACGTGCCGGGCTCCGTAGTACGCAAATAAAAGCAGCATTGAATAAAACAAAAACAAAAAAAAACAACAACTAATGCTTACATTTAAGATGATTTGGCAGCAAAATGTACAGTGTTTCCCCTACATCCTTGGACAGGTGGTTATGGATGGATGTGATCATCTCACAATATTTCCTTTCTGCTCTTGGTTTTAAAGAAAAACCAACAAGTGACCAGAGAGGAAATGAGAAATTCGAGCTGTACAGTAATTAGTTGTGGTCTGGTTTAGCCACTAATGGCATTATAATGGTGGTTTTCTGTGTGGGCAGAACAACCAACAGACACTGTTGAGGAAGCATTGCTAATCTATGAGGAGTCATTATTATTTCAATGATATGATTTTGATGATAATATCATTTGTTAATGATGGTTTTGGGTTTTAGATTTGGGATAATTAATCTAAATACATGGTCTATGCTAATTAATTCAAAATGAAACTTAACACACCTGGAGTGTTGCTTGTATGAGCAAAAAACCCTGCTTAATTTTTTTTGAGTGGCATACATGCTTCAATAACATGCAACTAGATAGTAACGTTTGCATGGATGGATGTAATAAGAAAGACCACACTTTGTTGTTTAATAAAGAATGTTTTAAGCAAAAGACCACACATGCATATATACATACAGACATCCATCCACGCATACATGCATACATACATAATGCATGCATTAGGGGTGTAATGGTACACGTATTCATACCGAACCGTTTCGTTATGGGGCTTTCGGTTCGGTGCACGCGTGGTTTCCGAATACAATCTTTAACAGTTAACAGTCGGCTTGTTTTGCGCAGAACACACTTCAATCCGAGTTCCCACACTAACATATTAAGTATTCAGTCCATTTTATCACGGAATTCAAACACTAAATGCCGTTTTTACGCTCTTTAATATGACGTGACTGATCACCGATCAAGCGGCCGCGCGACACTAAAGATCTCTTCCTAAAGAATAAACATGAATGAACATCTGAAGGTATATTGAGGATACATTACAACTAACTGTCACATATCTTGTTGTGTAATCGCTCAATCACTGTTTCAACGGCGGAAAGACCTCAATATAACTGCTGTAAACTAAACAATGTCATGTAGCATCACATTTACCTCAGGCAGTCATTCAGTGTCCACAGCTGTTAGTTCACTAGAACAATCAACTCTTTCACTAAATATATGCACTATATTAGCCTATATTTATTCATTATATTCTACTAAACCTGTTAGTGATGTCTTGATTATTTAATGTATGTTTAAATAAAACTGTCATGAAAATGACTGTCACTGTGTAAATGATTATATTTCAACAATGAATTGGAGAAAAAAACTATTTAATAATTAGATTTAGGAGATATTTTGCCTAATGTGAAGTTTACATGGTTACATGTGTTATTTGAGTGTTGATTATTAAACCTAAAAATAAATAGCAACTGAATTTAGGCTAATAGTTTGGGCTCTGTTGTTAACCTTTAATACTAATGTGCAAGTGCTTGCTCCTTATATAGTTTACAGCAATATCTTCAATAAACTTTATAATTGAATTAATTTAAGGACAGACTTTTTTTAACATTTACATAAAAGATACTATTACATAAAAGTGGAAATTATTAAATGATTACATAAAGTCTTTATTGACAAAAAATCTAAATTACAACAGTGGATACTATTACATAAAAGTGGAAATTATTCAATTAAGTCATTATTGACAAAATTATGACATTGTTTACTAGGGCTGCACGATTAATCGAACCGCAAGCGCGATTTGGCTTGTGTGCGATTATGAAAGCACCAAGGCTGCGATTTTTGATGAAATAAATAAATGATCAGCGTGTCAGTGAATGTCTCTGTGATCAGGAGTAAACGCTGCTCCGTCTGAAAGACTGCGAGTTTGAGTCGTTTATTATAACGTGCGCTTGAAAAAACGTGTCAAACATCTTCACAAACTAGTAATGTGAAGCGTTCATAAACCTGTTGTCCAACAAAATACAACGTTTAATAACATGTTTTAACTCACTTCATATCGTCAGTCGAGCTGATGTGGCTTCTTATCACAGAATGTCAATCAGCACTGCATACTTTATTATGAAAATACCCGAGAGGACTTGAACAACTCAAATACACCATATCTTGCTGCAGTGGTGTTAATTGTCGTCATTTTTAATCAAAGCGTTTCTATCTTCGTTTTATTCAGTTTCATTTCACATTAGGGATTTCCGGAACACGATTACTTCTCTGGTAAATGTGGAGTTTCTGCTCAAGGGTGCCCTCTGGCTTCCAGTATGAATTAAACTTTTGGGTAGAAAATAAGAAAAATAATACTTCTAAATAAATGTATATGACAATCCATAAGTTTTTCTTCAATGTAGCCTACAGGACTTTTAATCCCCCACAGTAGATGCATAAGAGGCTCATATTTCATATTAAAGACATAGACTTTAAGAAATTATCACAGATAAAAAGCACATTTTTATAATATTTTTTTTTTTTTTACAATAAATCCTTAGACCTTTCTAATGATTTTTAGTCATAGGCTGTCTGCATATAAACAGGTAACCCATAATCTTTAAGTTTTCTGTAAAATATAAATATTATTTTTATACTGTTATATTTATTATTAAATTCTCTATTTAATTTTTTAAATAATGAATGTTATTGTAATAATAATATTTCTTATTTTTATTTAGCAATAATAATAATCATAATTATTATTAGTAATATTAATATATAAAAACTGAATGTAATATACACACTTTTCATTTGTTAAATAAATAATCACATTTTAAATCGCAATTTTAGCCAGAATAATCGCGATTAGATATTTTCCCCAAATCGTGCAGCCCTAGTGTGTTCTATTACATAAAAGTTAAAATTATTACGTCATTACATTAAGTCAAAATGGACCAAAAATTCAAAATTACCACAGTGGATACTATTACATAAAAGTGGACATTTTTCAATTATTACATTATGTAATAGTATATACACTGTCGTTATTTTGAATTTTTGTCCATTTTGACATAAGGTAATAATTGAAAAATGTCCACTTTTATGTAATAGTATACACTTTCGTAATTTTTAAATTTGATCCATTTTGACTTAAAAGTGTAAATTATTCAATTATTACATTAAGTCAAAATGGATAAAAATTCAAAATTACGACAGTGTATACAATTACATAAAAGTGTAAATTATTCATTTAAGTCAAGATGGACAAAAATTCAAAATTACGACAGTGTATACTATTACGTAAAAGTGTAAATTGTTCAATTATTACATTATTTACACTTTTATGTAATAGTATACAAAGTCATTATTGACAAAAATTTTAAATTACGACTGGATACTATTAAATAAAAGTGTAAATAATGTAATAATTGAACAATTTACACTTTTACGTAATAGTATACACTGTCGTAATTTTGAATTTTGTCAATAATGACTTTGTAATAATTTAATAATTTACACTTATGTAATAGTATACACTTTCGTAATCTAAAAATTTTGTCCATTTTGACTTAAAAGTGTAAATTATTCAATTACAAAGTCATTATTGACAAAAATTAAAAAATTACGACAGTGGATACTTTTAAATAAAAGTGTAAATAATGTAATAATTGAATAATTTACACTTTTACGTAATAGGATCCACTGTCGTAATTTAGAATTTGTCAATAATGACTTTGTAATAATTGAATAATTTACACTTTTATATAATAGTATACACTTTCGTAATTTTAAAATTTTGTCCATTTTGACTTAAAAGTGTAAATTATTCAATTACTACATTAAGTAAAAATGGACAAAAATTCAAAATTACAACTGTATACTATTACATAAAAGTGTAAATTATTAAATTACATTATGTAATAGTATACACTTTCGTAATTTTACACTTTTAAGTCAAAATGGACAAAATTTTAAAATTACGAAAGTGTATACTATTACATAATGTAATTGAATAATTTACACTTTTAAGTCAAAATGGACAAAATTTTAAATTATTCAATTAAGTCAAAATGGACAAAATTTCACAATTACGACAGTGTATACTGTTACATAAAAGTGTAAATTATTCAATTAAGTCAAAATGGACAAAAATTCTAAATTACGACAGTGTATACTATTACGTAAAAGTGTAAATTATTCAATTAAGTCAAAATGGACAAAAATTCAAAATAACGACAGTGTATACTATTACGTAAAAGTGTAAATTATTCAATTACATTGAGTAAAAATGGACAAAATTACGACAGTGTATACTACTACATAAAAGTGAAAATTATTCAATTACTACATTAAGTCAAAATGGACAAAAATTCAAAATTACGACAGTGTATACTATTACATAAAAGTGAAAATTATTCAATTACTACATTAAGTCAAAATGGACAAAAATTCAAAATTACGACAGTGTATACTATTACATAATTGAATAATTTACACTTTTATGTAATAGTATACACTGTCGTAATTTTGAATTTTTGTCCATTTTGACTTAATTGAATAATTTACACTTTTACGTAATAGTATACACTGTCGTAATTTAGAATTTTTGTCCATTTTGACTTAATTGAATAATTTACACTTTTACGTAATAGTATACACTGTCGTAATTTAGAATTTTTGTCCATTTTGACTTAATTGAATAATTTACACTTAAGTCAAAATGGACAAAAATTCAAAATTACGACAGTGTATACTATTACATAATTGAATAATTTACACTTTTATGTAATAGTATACACTGTCGTAATTTTGAATTTTTGTCCATTTTGACTTAATTGAATAATTTACACTTTTACGTAATAGTATACACTGTCGTAATTTAGAATTTTTGTCCATTTTGACTTAATTGAATAATTTACACTTAAGTCAAAATGGACAAAAATTCAAAATAACGACAGTGTATACTATTACGTAAAAGTGTAAATTATTCAATTACTACATAAAGTCATTATTGACAAAAATTCGAAATTACGACAGTGTATACTATTACGTAAAAGTGTAAATTATTCAATTATTACATTAAGTCAAAATGGACCAAATTACGACAGTGTACACTATTACATAAAAGTGAAAATTATTCAATTATTACAATAAGTCAAAATGGACAAAATTTTAAAATTACGACAGCGTATACTATTACGTAAAAGTGTAAATTATTCAATTATTACATAAAGTCATTATTGACAAAATTGTGTATACTGTTACATAAAAGTGTAAATTATTCAATTATTCAATTAAGTCAAAATGGACAAAATTTTAAAATTACGACAGTGTATACTATTACGTAAAAGTGTAAATTATTCAATTATTACATTAAGTCAAAATGGACCAAATTACGACAGTGTACACTATTACATAAAAGTGAAAATTATTCAATTATTACAATAAGTCAAAATGGACAAAATTTTAAAATTACGACAGTGTATACTATTACGTAAAAGTGTAAATTATTCAATTATTACATAAAGTCATTATTGACAAAAATTCGAAATTACGACAGTGTATACTATTACGTAAAAGTGTAAATTATTCAATTAAGTCAAAATGGATAAAAATTCTAAATTACGACAGTGTATACTATTACGTAAAAGTGTAAATTATTCAATTAAGTCAAAATGGACAAAAATTCTAAATTACGACAGTGTATTCTATTACGTAAAAGTGTAAATTATTCAATTACTACATAGTCATTTTTGACAAAATTGTGTATACTGTTAAATAAAAGTGTAAATTATTCAATTACTACATAAAGTCATTATTGACAAAATTTCAAAATTGCGACAGTGTATACTATTACGTAAAAGTGTAAATTATTCAATTACATGAGTAAAAATGGACAAAATTACGACAGTGTATACTACTACATAAAAGTGAAAATTATTCAATTAAGTCAAAATGGACAAAATTTCTAAATTACGACAGTGTATACTATTACGTAAAAGTGTAAATTATTCAATTACTACATAAAGTCATTATTGACAAAATTGTGTATACTGTTACATAAAACTGTAAATTATTCAATTACATTAAGTCAAAATGGAAAAATTTCTAAATTACGACAGTGTATACTATTACGTAAAAGTGTAAGTTTTTCAATTACTACATTAAGTCAAAATGGACAAAAATTCGAAATTACGACAGTGTATACTATTACGTAAAAGTGTAAATTATTCAATTAAGTCAAAATGGACAAAAATTCTAAATTACGACTGTATACTATTATATAAAATTGTAAATTATTCAATTATTACATTAAGTAAATATGGACAAAAATTCAAAATTACGACAGTGTATACTATTACGTAAAAGTGTAAATTATTCAATTAAGTCAAAATGGACAAAAATTCAAAATTACGACAGTGTATACTATTACGTAAAAGTGTAAATTATTCAATTACATGAGTAAAAATGGACAAAATTACGACAGTGTATACTACTACATAAAAGTGAAAATTATTCAATTAAGTCAAAATGGACAAAATTTCTAAATTACGACAGTGTATACTATTACGTAAAAGTGTAAATTATTCAATTACTACATAAAGTCATTATTGACAAAATTGTGTATACTGTTACATAAAACTGTAAATTATTCAATTACATTAAGTCAAAATGGAAAAATTTCTAAATTACGACAGTGTATACTATTACGTAAAAGTGTAAGTTTTTCAATTACTACATTAAGTCAAAATGGACAAAAATTCGAAATTACGACAGTGTATACTATTACGTAAAAGTGTAAATTATTCAATTAAGTCAAAATGGACAAAAATTCTAAATTACGACTGTATACTATTATATAAAATTGTAAATTATTCAATTATTACATTAAGTAAATATGGACAAAAATTCAAAATTACGACAGTGTATACTATTACGTAAAAGTGTAAATTATTCAATTAAGTCAAAATGGACAAAAATTCAAAATTACGACAGTGTATACTATTACGTAAAAGTGTAAATTATTCAATTATTACATAAAGTCATTATTGACAAAAATTCGAAATTACGACAGTGTATACTATTACGTAAAAGTGTAACTTATTCAATTAAGTCAAAATGGACAAAAATTCTAAATTACGACTGTATACTATTATATAAAATTGTAAATTATTCAATTATTACATTAAGTAAATATGGACAAAAATTCAAAATTACGACAGTGTATACTATTACGTAAAAGTGTAAATTATTCAATTAAGTCAAAATGGACAAAAATTCAAAATTACGACAGTGTATACTATTACGTAAAAGTGTAAATTATTCAATTACTACATAGTCATTATTGACAAAATTGTGTATACTGTTAGGTAAAAGTGTAAATTATTAAATTACTACATAAAGTCATTATTGACAAAAATTCGAAATTACGACAGTGTATACTATTACGTAAAAGTGTAAATTATTCAATTATTACATTAAGTAAATATGGACAAAAATTCAAAATTACGACAGTGTATACTATTACGTAAAAGTGTAAATTATTCAATTAAGTCAAAATGGACAAAAATTCAAAATTACGACAGTGTATACTATTACGTAAAAGTGTAAATTATTCAATTATTACATAAAGTCATTATTGACAAAAATTCGAAATTACGACAGTGTATACTATTACGTAAAAGTGTAAATTATTCAATTAAGTCAAAATGGACAAAAATTCTAAATTACGACAGTGTATACTATTACGTAAAAGTGTAAATTATTCAATTACTACATAGTCATTATTGACAAAATTGTGTATACTGTTAGGTAAAAGTGTAAATTATTAAATTACTACATAAAGTCATTATTGACAAAAATTCGAAATTACGACAGTGTATACTATTACGTAAAAGTGTAAATTATTCAATTATTACATTGAGTCAAAATGGACAAAAATTCTAAATTACGACAGTGTATACTATTACATTAAAGTGTAAATTATTCAATTATTACATTAAGTCAAAATGGACAAAAATTCTAAATAACGACAGTGTATACTATTACGTAAAAGTGTAAATTATTCAATTACATTGAGTAAAAATGGACAAAATTACGACAGTGTATACTACTACATAAAAGTGAAAATTATTCAATTACTACATTAAGTCAAAATGGACAAAAATTCAAAATTACGACAGTGTATACTATTACGTAAAAGTGTAAATTATTCAATTAAGTCAAAATGGACAAAAATTCTAAATTACGACAGTGTATACTATTACGTAAAAGTGTAAATTATTCAATTATTACATTAAGTCAAAATGGACCAAATTACGACAGTGTACACTATTACATAAAAGTGAAAATTATTCAATTATTACAATAAGTCAAAATGGACAAAATTTTAAAATTACGACAGTGTATACTATTACGTAAAAGTGTAAATTATTCAATTATTACATTAAGTCAAAATGGACCAAATTACGACAGTGTACACTATTACATAAAAGTGAAAATTATTCAATTATTACAATAAGTCAAAATGGACAAAATTGTAAAATTACGACAGTGTATACTATTACGTAAAAGTGTAAATTATTCAATTAAGTCAAAATGGACAAAAATTCTAAATTACGACTGTATACTATTATATAAAAGTGTAAATTATTAAATTATTACATTAAGTAAAAATGGACAAAAATTCAAAATTACGACAGTGTATACTATTACGTAAAAGTGTAAATTATTCAATTAAGTCAAAATGGACAAAAATTCTAAATTACGACAGTGTATACTATTACGTAAAAGTGTAAATTATTAAATTAAGTCAAAATGGACAAAAATTCTAAATTACGACAGTGTATACTATTACATTAAAGTGTAAATTATTCAATTATTACATTAAGTCAAAATGGACAAAATTTTAAAATTACGACAGTGTATACTATTACGTAAAAGTGTAAATTATTCAATTATTACATAAAGTCATTATTGACAAAAATTCGCAATTACGACAGTGTATACTATTACATAAAAGTGTAAATTATTCAATTCAGTCAAAATGGACAAAAATTCTAAATAACGACAGTGTATACTATTACGTAAAAGTGTAAATTATTCAATTACTACATAAGGTCATTTTTGACAAAATTGTGTATACTGTTACATAAAAGTGTAAATTATTCAATTACTACATAAAGTCATTATTGACAAAATTTCAAAATTGCGACAGTGTATACTATTACGTAAAAGTGTAAATTATTCAATTACATTGAGTAAAAATGGACAAAATTACGACAGTGTATACTACTACATAAAAGTGAAAATTATTCAATTACTACATTAAGTCAAAATGGACAAAAATTCAAAATTACGACAGTGTATACTATTACATAAAAGTGTAAATTATTCAATTAAGTCAAAATGGACAAAAATTCAAAATAACGACAGTGTATACTATTACGTAAAAGTGTAAATTATTCAATTACTACATAAAGTCATTATTGACAAAATTGTGTATACTGTTACATAAAACTGTAAATTATTCAATTACATTAAGTCAAAATGGACAAAATTTCTAAATTACGACAGTGTATACTATTACGTAAAAGTGTAAATTATTCAATTAAGTCAAATGGACAAATTCAAAATTACGACAGTGTATGCTATTACGTAAAAGTGTAAATTATTCAATTAAGTCAAAATGGACAAAATTTCTAAATTACGACAGTGTATGCTATTACGTAAAAGTGTAAATTATTCAATTAAGTCAAAATGGACAAAATTTCTAAATAACGACAGTGTATACTATTACGTAAAAGTGTAAATTATTCAATTACTACATTAAGTCAAAATGGACAAAATTTCTAAATTACGACAGTGTATACTATTACATAAAAGTGAAAATTATTCAATTACTACATTAAGTCAAAATGGACAAAAATTCAAAATTACGACAGTGTATACTATTACATAATTGAATAATTTACACTTTTATGTAATAGTATACACTGTCGTAATTTTGAATTTTTGTCCATTTTGACTTAATTGAATAATTTACACTTTTACGTAATAGTATACACTGTCGTAATTTAGAATTTTTGTCCATTTTGACTTAATTGAATAATTTACACTTTTACGTAATAGTATACACTGTCGTAATTTAGAATTTTTGTCCATTTTGACTTAATTGAATAATTTACACTTAAGTCAAAATGGACAAAAATTCAAAATTACGACAGTGTATACTATTACATAATTGAATAATTTACACTTTTATGTAATAGTATACACTGTCGTAATTTTGAATTTTTGTCCATTTTGACTTAATTGAATAATTTACACTTTTACGTAATAGTATACACTGTCGTAATTTAGAATTTTTGTCCATTTTGACTTAATTGAATAATTTACACTTAAGTCAAAATGGACAAAAATTCAAAATAACGACAGTGTATACTATTACGTAAAAGTGTAAATTATTCAATTACTACATAAAGTCATTATTGACAAAAATTCGAAATTACGACAGTGTATACTATTACGTAAAAGTGTAAATTATTCAATTATTACATTAAGTCAAAATGGACCAAATTACGACAGTGTACACTATTACATAAAAGTGAAAATTATTCAATTATTACAATAAGTCAAAATGGACAAAATTTTTAAATTACGACAGCGTATACTATTACGTAAAAGTGTAAATTATTCAATTATTACATAAAGTCATTATTGACAAAATTGTGTATACTGTTACATAAAAGTGTAAATTATTCAATTATTCAATTAAGTCAAAATGGACAAAATTTTAAAATTACGACAGTGTATACTATTACGTAAAAGTGTAAATTATTCAATTATTACATTAAGTCAAAATGGACCAAATTACGACAGTGTACACTATTACATAAAAGTGAAAATTATTCAATTATTACAATAAGTCAAAATGGACAAAATTTTAAAATTACGACAGTGTATACTATTACGTAAAAGTGTAAATTATTCAATTATTACATAAAGTCATTATTGACAAAAATTCGAAATTACGACAGTGTATACTATTACGTAAAAGTGTAAATTATTCAATTAAGTCAAAATGGATAAAAATTCTAAATTACGACAGTGTATACTATTACGTAAAAGTGTAAATTATTCAATTAAGTCAAAATGGACAAAAATTCTAAATTACGACAGTGTATTCTATTACGTAAAAGTGTAAATTATTCAATTACTACATAAAGTCATTATTGACAAAATTTCAAAATTGCGACAGTGTATACTATTACGTAAAAGTGTAAATTATTCAATTACATGAGTAAAAATGGACAAAATTACGACAGTGTATACTACTACATAAAACTGTAAATTATTCAATTACATTAAGTCAAAATGGACAAAATTTCTAAATTACGACAGTGTATACTATTACGTAAAAGTGTAAGTTTTTCAATTACTACATTAAGTCAAAATGGACAAAAATTCGAAATTACGACAGTGTATACTATTACGTAAAAGTGTAAATTATTCAATTAAGTCAAAATGGACAAAAATTCTAAATTACGACTGTATACTATTATATAAAATTGTAAATTATTCAATTATTACATTAAGTAAATATGGACAAAATTTCAAAATTACGACAGTGTATACTATTACGTACAAGTGTAAATTATTCAATTAAGTCAAAATGGACAAAAATTCAAAATTACGACAGTGTATACTATTACGTAAAAGTGTAAATTATTCAATTATTACATAAAGTCATTATTGACAAAAATTCGAAATTACGACAGTGTATACTATTACGTAAAAGTGTAAATTATTCAATTAAGTCAAAATGGACAAAAATTCTAAATTACGACTGTATACTATTATATAAAATTGTAAATTATTCAATTATTACATTAAGTAAATATGGACAAAAATTCAAAATTACGACAGTGTATACTATTACGTAAAAGTGTAAATTATTCAATTAAGTCAAAATGGACAAAAATTCTAAATTACGACTGTATACTATTATATAAAATTGTAAATTATTCAATTATTACATTAAGTAAATATGGACAAAAATTCAAAATTACGACAGTGTATACTATTACGTAAAAGTGTAAATTATTCAATTAAGTCAAAATGGACAAAAATTCAAAATTACGACAGTGTATACTATTACGTAAAAGTGTAAATTATTCAATTACTACATAGTCATTATTGACAAAATTGTGTATACTGTTAGGTAAAAGTGTAAATTATTCAATTACTACATAAAGTCATTATTGACAAAAATTCGAAATTACGACAGTGTATACTATTACGTAAAAGTGTAAATTATTCAATTATTACATTAAGTAAATATGGACAAAAATTCAAAATTACGACAGTGTATACTATTACGTAAAAGTGTAAATTATTCAATTAAGTCAAAATGGACAAAAATTCAAAATTACGACAGTGTATACTATTACGTAAAAGTGTAAATTATTCAATTATTACATAAAGTCATTATTGACAAAAATTCGAAATTACGACAGTGTATACTATTACGTAAAAGTGTAAATTATTCAATTAAGTCAAAATGGACAAAAATTCTAAATTACGACAGTGTATACTATTACGTAAAAGTGTAAATTATTCAATTACTACATAGTCATTATTGACAAAATTGTGTATACTGTTAGGTAAAAGTGTAAATTATTAAATTACTACATAAAGTCATTATTGACAAAAATTCGAAATTACGACAGTGTATACTATTACGTAAAAGTGTAAATTATTCAATTATTACATTGAGTCAAAATGGACAAAAATTCTAAATTACGACAGTGTATACTATTACATTAAAGTGTAAATTATTCAATTATTACATTAAGTCAAAATGGACAAAAATTCTAAATAACGACAGTGTATACTATTACGTAAAAGTGTTAATTATTCAATTACATTGAGTAAAAATGGACAAAATTACGACAGTGTATACTACTACATAAAAGTGAAAATTATTCAATTACTACATTAAGTCAAAATGGACAAAAATTCAAAATTACGACAGTGTATACTATTACGTAAAAGTGTAAATTATTCAATTAAGTCAAAATGGACAAAAATTCTAAATTACGACAGTGTATACTATTACGTAAAAGTGTAAATTATTCAATTATTACATTAAGTCAAAATGGACCAAATTACGACAGTGTATACTATTATGTAAAAGTGTAAATTATTCAATTAAGTCAAAATGGACAAAAATTCTAAATTACGACAGTGTATACTATTACGTAAAAGTGTAAATTATTCAATTATTACATTAAGTCAAAATGGACCAAATTACGACAGTGTACACTATTACATAAAAGTGAAAATTATTCAATTATTACAATAAGTCAAAATGGACAAAATTTTAAAATTACGACAGTGTATACTATTACGTAAAAGTGTAAATTATTCAATTATTACATTAAGTCAAAATGGACCAAATTACGACAGTGTACACTATTACATAAAAGTGAAAATTATTCAATTATTACAATAAGTCAAAATGGACAAAATTTTAAAATTACGACAGTGTATACTATTACGTAAAAGTGTAAATTATTCAATTATTACATTAAGTCAAAATGGACCAAATTACGACAGTGTACACTATTACATAAAAGTGAAAATTATTCAATTATTACAATAAGTCAAAATGGACAAAATTTTAAAATTACGACAGTGTATACTATTACGTAAAAGTGTAAATTATTCAATTAAGTCAAAATGGACAAAAATTCTAAATTACGACTGTATACTATTATATAAAAGTGTAAATTATTAAATTATTACATTAAGTAAAAATGGACAAAAATTCAAAATTACGACAGTGTATACTATTACGTAAAAGTGTAAATTATTCAATTATTACATTAAGTCAAAATGGACCAAATTACGACAGTGTACACTATTACATAAAAGTGAAAATTATTCAATTATTACAATAAGTCAAAATGGACAAAATTTTAAAATTACGACAGTGTATACTATTACGTAAAAGTGTAAATTATTCAATTATTACATTAAGTCAAAATGGACCAAATTACGACAGTGTACACTATTACATAAAAGTGAAAATTATTCAATTATTACAATAAGTCAAAATGGACAAAATTTTAAAATTACGACAGTGTATACTATTACGTAAAAGTGTAAATTATTCAATTAAGTCAAAATGGACAAAAATTCTAAATTACGACTGTATACTATTATATAAAAGTGTAAATTATTAAATTATTACATTAAGTAAAAATGGACAAAAATTCAAAATTACGACAGTGTATACTATTACGTAAAAGTGTAAATTATTCAATTAAGTCAAAATGGACAAAAATTCTAAATTACGACAGTGTATACTATTACGTAAAAGTGTAAATTATTAAATTAAGTCAAAATGGACAAAAATTCTAAATTACGACAGTGTATACTATTACATTAAAGTGTAAATTATTCAATTATTACATTAAGTCAAAATGGACAAAATTTTAAAATTACGACAGTGTATACTATTACGTAAAAGTGTAAATTATTCAATTATTACATAAAGTCATTATTGACAAAAATTCGCAATTACGACAGTGTATACTATTACATAAAAGTGTAAATTATTCAATTAAGTCAAAATGGACAAAAATTCTAAATAACGACAGTGTATACTATTACGTAAAAGTGTAAATTATTCAATTACTACATAAGGTCATTTTTGACAAAATTGTGTATACTGTTACATAAAAGTGTAAATTATTCAATTACTACATAAAGTCATTATTGACAAAATTTCAAAATTGCGACAGTGTATACTATTACGTAAAAGTGTAAATTATTCAATTACATTGAGTAAAAATGGACAAAATTACGACAGTGTATACTACTACATAAAAGTGAAAATTATTCAATTACTACATTAAGTCAAAATGGACAAAAATTCAAAATTACGACAGTGTATACTATTACATAAAAGTGTAAATTATTCAATTAAGTCAAAATGGACAAAAATTCAAAATAACGACAGTGTATACTATTACGTAAAAGTGTAAATTATTCAATTACTACATGAAGTCATTATTGACAAAATTGTGTATACTGTTACATAAAACTGTAAATTATTCAATTACATTAAGTCAAAATGGACAAAATTTCTAAATTACGACAGTGTATACTATTACGTAAAAGTGTAAATTATTCAATTAAGTCAAATGGACAAATTCAAAATTACGACAGTGTATGCTATTACGTAAAAGTGTAAATTATTCAATTAAGTCAAAATGGACAAAATTTCTAAATTACGACAGTGTATGCTATTACGTAAAAGTGTAAATTATTCAATTAAGTCAAAATGGACAAAATTTCTAAATAACGACAGTGTATACTATTACGTAAAAGTGTAAATTATTCAATTACTACATTAAGTCAAAATGGACAAAATTTCTAAATTACGACAGTGTATACTATTACATAAAAGTGTAAATTATTCAATTATTACATTAAGTCAAAATGGACAAAATTTCACTATTACGACAGTGTATACTATTACATAAAAGTGTAAATTATTCAATTATTACATTAAGTCAAAATGGACAAAATTTCACTATTACGACAGTGTATAATATTACGTAAAAGTGTAAATTATTCAATTACTACATAAAGTCATAATTGAATAATTTACACTTTTTATACACTGTCGTAATTTAGAATTTTTGTCAATAATGACTTTATGTAGTAATTGAATAATTTACACTTTTACGTAATAGTATACACTGTCGTAATTGTGAAATTTTGTCCATTTTGACTTAATGTAATAATTGAATAATTTACACTTTTTATACACTGTCGTAATTTAGAATTTTTGTCAAAGTCAAAATGGACAAAAATTCTAAATTACGACAGTGTATACTATTACGTAAAAGTGTAAATTATTCAATTATTACATTAAGTCAAAATGGACAAAATTTTTAAATTACGACAGTGTATACTATTACGTAAAAGTGTAAATTATTCAATTAAGTCAAAATGGACAAAAATTCTAAATAACGACAGTGTATACTATTACGTAAAAGTGTAAATTATTCAATTACTACATCAAGTCAAAATGGACAAAAATTCTAAATTACGACAGTGTATACTATTACGTAAAAGTGTATATTATTCAATTAAGTCAAAATGTACAAAATTTCAAAATTACGACAGTGTATACTACTACGTAAAAGTGTAAATTATTCAATTATTACATAAAGTCATTTTTGACAAAAATTCGAAATTACGACAGTGTATACTATTACGTAAAAGTGTAAATTATTCAATTACTACATTAAGTCAAAATGGACAAAATTTCTAAATTACGACAGTGTATACTATTACATAAAAGTGTAAATTATTCAATTACTACATAAAGTCATTATTGACAAAAATTCAAAAATTACGACAGTGTATACTATTACATAAAAGTGTAAATTATTCAATTATTACATAAAGTCAAAGTGTGCCTCGTCTCATGTTCATCCTTCTGAGTCCTCTCCGTTCCAGTCTGTCTCCAGCCCGCTCATCTGCAAGTACAAGGACAGTGTGATTCAGTCATCCTCTTCAATCTTCTGGATTATCCATATTCACTCACCTGTACCGCCGTTGATTCTTCTGGTTGTTCAATAAACATTCCATTACCTGCTTCATCTGTCTCAGTCCCTTCTGTACTGTAACATTACAATTTACATAAAAGTGGACATTTTTCAATTATTCAATTAAGTCAAAATGGACAAAAATTCTAAATTACGACTGTATACTATTATATAAAAGTGTAAATTATTCAATTATTACATTAAGTTAAAATGGACAAAAATTCTAAATTACGACAGTGTATACTATTACGTAAAAGTGTAAATTATTCAATTAAGTCAAAATGGACAAAAATTCTAAATTACGACAGTGTATACTATTACGTAAAAGTGTAAATTATTCAATTACTACATAAAGTCATTATTGACAAAATTGTGTATACTGTTACATAAAACTGTAAATTATTCAATTATTCAATTAAGTCAAAATGGACAAAATTTTAAAATTACGACAGTGTATACTATTACGTAAAAGTGTAAATTATTCAATTAAGTCAAAATGGACAAAAATTCTAAATAACGACAGTGTATACTATTACGTAAAAGTGTAAATTATTCAATTACTACATAAGGTCATTTTTGACAAAATTGTGTATACTGTTACATAAAAGTGTAAATTATTCAATTAAGTCAAAATGGACAAAAATTCTAAATTACGACAGTGTATACTATTACGTAAAAGTGTAAATTATTCAATTACTACATAAAGTCATTATTGACAAAATTGTGTATACTGTTACATAAAAGTGTAAATTATTCAATTATTCAATTAAGTCAAAATGGACAAAATTTTAAAATTACGACAGTGTATACTATTACGTAAAAGTGTAAATTATTCAATTACTACATTAAGTCAAAATGGACAAAATTTTAAAATTACGACAGTGTATACTATTACGTAAAAGTGTAAATTATTCAATTATTACAATAAGTCAAAATGGACCAAATTACGACAGTGTACACTATTACATAAAAGTGAAAATTATTCAATTATTACAATAAGTCAAAATGGACAAAATTTCTAAATTACGACAGTGTATACTATTACGTAAAAGTGTAAATTATTCAATTATTCAATTAAGTCAAATGGACAAATTCTAAATTACGACAGTGTATACTATTACGTAAAAGTGTAAATTATTCAATTAAGTCAAAATGGACAAAATTTCTAAATAACGACAGTGTATACTATTACGTAAAAGTGTAAATTATTAAATTACTACATAAAGTCATTATTGACAAAAATTCGAAATTACGACAGTGTATACTATTACGTAAAAGTGTAAATTATTCAATTAAGTCAAAATGGACAAAAATTCAAAATTACGACAGTGTATACTATTACATAAAAGTGTAAATTATTCAATTACTACATAAAGTCATTATTGACAAAAATTCTAAATAACGACAGTGTATACTATTACGTAAAAGTGTAAATTATTCAATTACTACATTAAGTCAAAATGGACAAAATTTCTAAATTACGACAGTGTATACTATTATGTAAAAGTGTAAATTATTCAATTTCTACATAAAGTCATAATTGAATAATTTACACTTTTTATACACTGTCGTAATTTAGAATTTTTGTCAATAATGACAATGTAATAATTGAAAAATTTTCACTTTTATGTAATAGTGTACACTGTCGTAATTTGGTCCATTTTGACTTAATGTAATAATTGAATAATTTACACTTTTACGTAATAGTATACACTGTCGTAATTTCGAATTTTTGTCAAAAATGACTTTATGTAATAATTGAATAATTTACACTTTTACGTAGTAGTATACACTGTCGTAATTTTGAAATTTTGTACATTTTGACTTAATTGAATAATATACACTTTTACGTAATAGTATACACTGTCGTAATTTAGAATTTTTGTCCATTTTGACTTGATGTAGTAATTGAATAATTTACACTTTTACGTAATAGTATACACTGTCGTTATTTAGAATTTTTGTCCATTTTGACTTAATTGAATAATTTACACTTTTACGTAATAGTATACACTGTCGTAATTTAAAAATTTTGTCCATTTTGACTTAATGTAATAATTGAATAATTTACACTTTAATGTAATAGTATACACTGTCGTAATTTAGAATTTTTGTCCATTTTGACTTTGACAAAAATTCTAAATTACGACAGTGTATAAAAAGTGTAAATTATTCAATTATTACATTAAGTCAAAATGGACAAAATTTCACAATTACGACAGTGTATACTATTACATAAAAGTGTAAATTATTCAATTACTACATAAAGTCATTATTGACAAAAATTCAAAAATTACGACAGTGTATACTATTACATAAAAGTGTAAATTATTCAATTATTACATAAAGTCAAAGTGTGCCTCGTCTCATGTTCATCCTTCTGAGTCCTCTCCGTTCCAGTCTGTCTCCAGCCCGCTCATCTGCAAGTACAAGGACAGTGTGATTCAGTCATCCTCTTCAATCTTCTGGATTATCCATATTCACTCACCTGTACCGCCGTTGATTCTTCTGGTTGTTCAATAAACATTCCATTACCTGCTTCATCTGTCTCAGTCCCTTCTGTACTGTAACATTACAATTTACATAAAAGTGGACATTTTTCAATTATTACATTAAGTCAAAATGGACAAAATTACGACAGTGTATACTATTACGTAAAAGTGTAAATTATTCAATTAAGTCAAAATGGACAAAAATTCTAAATTACGACTGTATACTATTATATAAAAGTGTAAATTATTCAATTATTACATTAAGTTAAAATGGACAAAAATTCAAAATTACGACAGTGTATACTATTACGTAAAAGTGTAAATTATTCAATTAAGTCAAAATGGACAAAAATTCTAAATTACGACAGTGTATACTATTACGTAAAAGTGTAAATTATTCAATTACTACATAAAGTCATTATTGACAAAATTGTGTATACTGTTACATAAAAGTGTAAATTATTCAATTATTCAATTAAGTCAAAATGGACAAAAATTCTAAATTACGACAGTGTATACTATTACGTAAAAGTGTAAATTATTCAATTACTACATAAAGTCATTATTGACAAAATTGTGTATACTGTTACATAAAAGTGTAAATTATTCAATTATTCAATTAAGTCAAAATGGACAAAATTTTAAAATTACGACAGTGTATACTATTACGTAAAAGTGTAAATTATTCAATTACTACATTAAGTCAAAATGGACAAAATTTTAAAATTACGACAGTGTATACTATTACGTAAAAGTGTAAATTATTCAATTATTACATTAAGTCAAAATGGACCAAATTACGACAGTGTACACTATTACATAAAAGTGAAAATTATTCAATTATTACAATAAGTCAAAATGGACAAAATTTCTAAATTACGACAGTGTATACTATTACGTAAAAGTGTAAATTATTCAATTATTCAATTAAGTCAAATGGACAAATTCTAAATTACGACAGTGTATACTATTACGTAAAAGTGTAAATTATTCAATTAAGTCAAAATGGACAAAATTTCTAAATAACGACAGTGTATACTATTACGTAAAAGTGTAAATTATTAAATTACTACATAAAGTCATTATTGACAAAAATTCGAAATTACGACAGTGTATACTATTACGTAAAAGTGTAAATTATTCAATTACTACATTAAGTCAAAATGGACAAAATTTCTAAATTACGACAGTGTATACTATTACATAAAAGTGTAAATTATTCAATTACTACATAAAGTCATTATTGACAAAAATTCTAAATTACGACAGTGTATACTATTACATAAAAGTGTAAATTATTCAATTATTACATTAAGTCAAAATGGACAAAATTTCACTATTACGACAGTGTATACTATTATGTAAAAGTGTAAATTATTCAATTTCTACATAAAGTCATAATTGAATAATTTACACTTTTTATACACTGTCGTAATTTAGAATTTTTGTCAATAATGACAATGTAATAATTGAAAAATTTTCACTTTTATGTAATAGTGTACACTGTCGTAATTTGGTCCATTTTGACTTAATGTAATAATTGAATAATTTACACTTTTACGTAATAGTATACACTGTCGTAATTTCGAATTTTTGTCAAAAATGACTTTATGTAATAATTGAATAATTTACACTTTTACGTAGTAGTATACACTGTCGTAATTTTGAAATTTTGTACATTTTGACTTAATTGAATAATATACACTTTTACGTAATAGTATACACTGTCGTAATTTAGAATTTTTGTCCATTTTGACTTGATGTAGTAATTGAATAATTTACACTTTTACGTAATAGTATACACTGTCGTTATTTAGAATTTTTGTCCATTTTGACTTAATTGAATAATTTACACTTTTACGTAATAGTATACACTGTCGTAATTTAAAAATTTTGTCCATTTTGACTTAATGTAATAATTGAATAATTTACACTTTAATGTAATAGTATACACTGTCGTAATTTAGAATTTTTGTCCATTTTGACTTTGACAAAAATTCTAAATTACGACAGTGTATAAAAAGTGTAAATTATTCAATTATTACATTAAGTCAAAATGGACAAAATTTCACAATTACGACAGTGTATACTATTACGTAAAAGTGTAAATTATTCAATTACTACATAAAGTCATTATTGACAAAAATTCTAAATTACGACAGTGTATACTATTACATAAAAGTGTAAATTATTCAATTATTACATTAAGTCAAAATGGACAAAATTTCACTATTACGACAGTGTATACTATTATGTAAAAGTGTAAATTATTCAATTTCTACATAAAGTCATAATTGAATAATTTACACTTTTTATACACTGTCGTAATTTAGAATTTTTGTCAATAATGACTTTATGTAGTAATTGAATAATTTACACTTTTACGTAATAGTATACACTGTCGTAATTGTGAAATTTTGTCCATTTTGACTTAATGTAATAATTGAATAATTTACACTTTTTATACACTGTCGTAATTTAGAATTTTTGTCAAAGTCAAAATGGACAAAAATTCTAAATTACGACAGTGTATACTATTACATTAAAGTGTAAATTATTCAATTATTACATTAAGTCAAAATGGACAAAATTTTAAAATTACGACAGTGTATACTATTACATAAAAGTGTAAATTATTCAATTAAGTCAAAATGGACAAAAATTCTAAATAACGACAGTGTATACTATTACGTAAAAGTGTAAATTATTCAATTACTACATAAAGTCATTATTGACAAAAATTCGAAATTACGACAGTGTATACTATTACGTAAAAGTGTAAATTATTCAATTACTACATTAAGTCAAAATGGACAAAATTTCTAAATTACGACAGTGTATACTATTACATAAAAGTGTAAATTATTCAATTACTACATAAAGTCATTATTGACAAAAATTCTAAATTACGACAGTGTATACTATTACATAAAAGTGTAAATTATTCAATTATTACATTAAGTCAAAATGGACAAAAATTCTAAATTACGACAGTGTATACTATTACATAAAAGTGTAAATTATTCAATTATTACATAAAGTCATTATTGACAAATTTGTGTATACTGTTACATAAAAGTGTAAATTTTTCAATTAAGTCAAAATGGACAACATTTCTAAATTACGACAGTGTATGCTATTACGTAAAAGTGTAAATTATTCAATTAAGTCAAAATGGACAAAATTTCTAAATAACGACAGTGTATACTATTACGTAAAAGTGTAAATTATTCAATTACTACATAAAGTCATTTTTGACAAAAATTCGAAATTACGACAGTGTATACTATTACGTAAAAGTGTAAATTATTCAATTACTACATCAAGTCAAAATGGACAAAATTTCTAAATTACGACAGTGTATACTATTACATAAAAGTGTAAATTATTCAATTAAGTCAAAATGGACAAAAATTCTAAATAACGACAGTGTATACTATTACGTAAAAGTGTAAATTATTCAATTACTACATTAAGTCAAAATGGACAAAAATTTTAAATTACGACAGTGTATACTGTTACGTAAAAGTGTAAATTATTAAATTACTACATCAAGTCAAAATGGACAAAAATTCTAAATTACGACAGTGTATACTATTACGTAAAAGTGTATATTATTCAATTAAGTCAAAATGTACAAAATTTCAAAATTACGACAGTGTATACTATTACGTAAAAGTGTAAATTATTCAATTATTACATAAAGTCAAAGTGTGCCTCGTCTCATGTTCATCCTTCTGAGTCCTCTCCGTTCCAGTCTGTCTCCAGCCCGCTCATCTGCAAGTACAAGGACAGTGTGATTCAGTCATCCTCTTCAATCTTCTGGATTATCCATATTCACTCACCTGTACCGCCGTTGATTCTTCTGGTTGTTCAATAAACATTCCATTACCTGCTTCATCTGTCTCAGTCCCTTCTGTACTGTAACATTACAATTTACATAAAAGTGGACATTTTTCAATTATTACATTAAGTCAAAATGGACAAAATTACGACAGTGTATACTATTACGTAAAAGTGTAAATTATTCAATTAAGTCAAAATGGACAAAAATTCAAAATTACGACTGTATACTATTATATAAAAGTGTAAATTATTCAATTATTACATTAAGTAAAAATGGACAAAAATTCAAAATTACGACAGTGTATACTATTACGTAAAAGTGTAAATTATTCAATTAAGTCAAAATGGACAAAAATTCTAAATTACGACAGTGTATACTATTACGTAAAAGTGTAAATTATTCAATTAAGTCAAAATGGACAAAAATTCTAAATTACGACTGTATACTATTATATAAAAGTGTAAATTATTCAATTATTACATTAAGTAAAAATGGACAAAAATTCAAAATAACGACAGTGTATACTATTACGTAAAAGTGTAAATGATTCAATTACTACATAAAGTCATTATTGACAAAATTGTGTATACTGTTACATAAAAGTGTAAATTATTTAATTATTCAATTAAGTCAAAATGGATAAAAATTCTAAATTACGACAGTGTATACTATTACGTAAAAGTGTAAATTATTCAATTACTACATAAAGTCATTATTGACAAAAATTCTAAATTACGACAGTGTATACTATTACATTAAAGTGTAAATTATTCAATTATTACATTAAGTCAAAATGGACAAAAATTCTAAATTACGACAGTGTATACTATTACATTAAAGTGTAAATTATTCAATTATTACATTAAGTCAAAATGGACAAAATTTTAAAATTACGACAGTGTATACTATTACGTAAAAGTGTAAATTATTCAATTATTACATAAAGTCATTATTGACAAAAATTCGAAATTACGACAGTGTATACTATTACATAAAAGTGTAAATTATTCAATTAAGTCAAAATGGACAAAAATTCTAAATAACGACAGTGTATACTATTACGTAAAAGTGTAAATTATTCAATTACTACATAAAGTCATTTTTGACAAAATTGTGTATACTGTTACATAAAAGTGTAAATTATTCAATTACTACATAAAGTCATTATTGACAAAATTTCAAAATTGCGACAGTGTATACTATTACGTAAAAGTGTAAATTATTCAATTACATTGAGTAAAAATGGACAAAATTATGACAGTGTATACTACTACATAAAAGTGAAAATTATTCAATTACTACATTAAGTCAAAATGGACAAAAATTCAAAATTACGACAGTGTATACTATTACATAAAAGTGTAAATTATTCAATTAAGTCAAAATGGACAAAAATTCAAAATAACGACAGTGTATACTATTACGTAAAAGTGTAAATTATTCAATTACTACATAAAGTCATTATTGACAAAATTGTGTATACTGTTACATAAAACTGTAAATTATTCAATTACATTAAGTCAAAATGGACAAAATTTCTAAATTACGACAGTGTATACTATTACGTAAAAGTGTAAATTATTCAATTAAGTCAAATGGACAAATTCTAAATTACGACAGTGTATACTATTACGTAAAAGTGTAAATTATTCAATTAAGTCAAAATGGACAAAATTTCTAAATTACGACAGTGTATGCTATTACGTAAAAGTGTAAATTATTCAATTAAGTCAAAATGGACAAAATTTCTAAATAACGACAGTGTATACTATTACGTAAAAGTGTAAATTATTCAATTACTACATAAAGTCATTTTTGACAAAAATTCGAAATTACGACAGTGTATACTATTACGTAAAAGTGTAAATTATTCTATTACTACATTAAGTCAAAATGGACAAAATTTCTAAATTACGACAGTGTATACTATTACATAAAAGTGTAAATTATTCAATTACTACATAAAGTCATTATTGACAAAAATTCAAAAATTACGACAGTGTATACTATTACATAAAAGTGTAAATTATTCAATTATTACATTAAGTCAAAATGGACAAAATTTCACTATAACGACAGTGTATACTATTACGTAAAAGTGTATATTATTCAATTACTACATAAAGTCATAATTGAATAATTTACACTTTTTATACACTGTCGTAATTTAGAATTTTTGTCAATAATGACTTTATGTAGTAATTGAATAATTTACACTTTTACGTAATAGTATACACTGTCGTAATTGTGAAATTTTGTCCATTTTGACTTAATGTAATAATTGAATAATTTACACTTTTTATACACTGTCGTAATTTAGAATTTTTGTCAAAGTCAAAATGGACAAAAATTCTAAATTACGACAGTGTATACTATTACATTAAAGTGTAAATTATTCAATTATTACATTAAGTCAAAATGGACAAAATTTTTAAATTACGACAGTGTATACTATTACATAAAAGTGTAAATTATTCAATTAAGTCAAAATGGACAAAAATTCTAAATTACGACAGTGTATACTGTTACGTAAAAGTGTAAATTATTCAATTACTACATCAAGTCAAAATGGACAAAAATTCTAAATTACGACAGTGTATACTATTACGTAAAAGTGTATATTATTCAATTAAGTCAAAATGTACAAAATTTCAAAATTACGACAGTGTATACTATTACATAAAAGTGTAAATTATTCAATTACATTGAGTAAAAATGGACAAAATTATGACAGTGTATACTATTATGTAAAAGTGAAAATTATTCAATTAAGTCAAAATGGACAAAAATTTAAAATAACGACAGTGTATACTATTACGTAAAAGTGTAAGTTTTTCAATTACTACATTAAGTCAAAATGGACAAAAATTCTAAATTACGACAGTGTATACTATTACGTAAAAGTGTAAATTATTCAATTATTACATAAAGTCAAAATGGACAAAAATTCAAAATTACGATAGTGTATACTATTACGTAAAAGTGTAAATTATTCAATTAAGTCAAAATGGACAAAAATTCAAAATAACGACAGTGTATACTATTACGTAAAAGTGTAAATTATTCAATTACTACATTAAGTCAAAATGGACAAAATTTTAAAATTACGACAGTGTATACTATTACGTAAAAGTGTAAATTATTCAATTATTACATTAAGTCAAAATGGACCAAATTACGACAGTGTACACTATTACATAAAAGTGAAAATTATTCAATTATTACAATAAGTCAAAATGGACAAAATTTCTAAATTACGACAGTGTATACTATTACGTAAAAGTGTAAATTATTCAATTATTCAATTAAGTCAAATGGACAAATTCTAAATTACGACAGTGTATACTATTACGTAAAAGTGTAAATTATTCAATTAAGTCAAAATGGACAAAATTTCTAAATTACGACAGTGTATGCTATTACGTAAAAGTGTAAATTATTCAATTAAGTCAAAATGGACAAAAATTCAAAATAACGACAGTGTATACTATTACGTAAAAGTGTAAATTATTCAATTACTACATAAAGTCATTATTGACAAAATTGTGTATACTGTTACATAAAACTGTAAATTATTCAATTACATTAAGTCAAAATGGACAAAATTTCTAAATTACGACAGTGTATACTATTACGTAAAAGTGTAAATTATTCAATTATTCAATTAAGTCAAATGGACAAATTCTAAATTACGACAGTGTATACTATTACGTAAAAGTGTAAATTATTCAATTAAGTCAAAATGGACAAAATTTCTAAATTACGACAGTGTATGCTATTACGTAAAAGTGTAAATTATTCAATTAAGTCAAAATGGACAAAATTTCAAAATAACGACAGTGTATACTATTACGTAAAAGTGTAAATTATTCAATTACTACATAAAGTCATTATTGACAAAAATTCGAAATTACGACAGTGTATACTATTACGTAAAAGTGTAAATTATTCAATTACTACATTAAGTCAAAATGGACAAAAATTCTAAATTACGACAGTGTATACTGTTACGTAAAAGTGTAAATTATTCAATTACTACATTAAGTCAAAATGGACAAAAATTCTAAATTACGACAGTGTATACTATTACGTAAAAGTGTAAATTATTCAATTAAGTCAAAATAGATAAAAATTCTAAATTACGACAGTGTATACTATTACGTAAAAGTGTATATTATTCAATTAAGTCAAAATGGACAAAATTTCAAAATTACGACAGTGTATACTATTACATAAAAGTGTAAATTATTCAATTACATTGAGTAAAAATGGACAAAATTATGACAGTGTATACTATTATGTAAAAGTGAAAATTATTCAATTAAGTCAAAATGGACAAAAATTAAAAATTACGACAGTGTATACTATTACATAAAAGTGTAAATTATTCAATTAAGTCAAAATGGACAAAAATTCAAAATAACGACAGTGTATACTATTACGTAAAAGTGTAAATTATTCAATTACTACATAAAGTCATTATTGACAAAATTGTGTATACTGTTACATAAAACTGTAAATTATTCAATTACATTAAGTCAAAATGGACAAAATTTCTAAATTACGACAGTGTATACTATTACGTAAAAGTGTAAATTATTCAATTAAGTCAAATGGACAAATTCAAAATTACGACAGTGTATACTATTACGTAAAAGTGTAAATTATTCAATTAAGTCAAAATGGACAAAATTTCTAAATTACGACAGTGTATGCTATTACGTAAAAGTGTAAATTATTCAATTAAGTCAAAATGGACAAAATTTCTAAATAACGACAGTGTATACTATTACGTAAAAGTGTAAATTATTCAATTACTACATAAAGTCATTTTTGACAAAAATTCGAAATTACGACAGTGTATACTATTACGTAAAAGTGTAAATTATTCTATTACTACATTAAGTCAAAATGGACAAAATTTCTAAATTACGACAGTGTATACTATTACATAAAAGTGTAAATTATTCAATTACTACATAAAGTCATTATTGACAAAAATTCAAAAATTACGACAGTGTATACTATTACATAAAAGTGTAAATTATTCAATTATTACATTAAGTCAAAATGGACAAAATTTCACTATAACGACAGTGTATACTATTACGTAAAAGTGTATATTATTCAATTACTACATAAAGTCATAATTGAATAATTTACACTTTTTATACACTGTCGTAATTTAGAATTTTTGTCAATAATGACTTTATGTAGTAATTGAATAATTTACACTTTTACGTAATAGTATACACTGTCGTAATTGTGAAATTTTGTCCATTTTGACTTAATGTAATAATTGAATAATTTACACTTTTTATACACTGTCGTAATTTAGAATTTTTGTCAAAGTCAAAATGGACAAAAATTCTAAATTACGACAGTGTATACTATTACATTAAAGTGTAAATTATTCAATTATTACATTAAGTCAAAATGGACAAAATTTTTAAATTACGACAGTGTATACTATTACATAAAAGTGTAAATTATTCAATTAAGTCAAAATGGACAAAAATTCTAAATAACGACAGTGTATACTATTACGTAAAAGTGTAAATTATTCAATTACTACATTAAGTCAAAATGGACAAAAATTCTAAATTACGACAGTGTATACTGTTACGTAAAAGTGTAAATTATTCAATTACTACATCAAGTCAAAATGGACAAAAATTCTAAATTACGACAGTGTATACTATTACGTAAAAGTGTATATTATTCAATTAAGTCAAAATGTACAAAATTTCAAAATTACGACAGTGTATACTATTACATAAAAGTGTAAATTATTCAATTACATTGAGTAAAAATGGACAAAATTATGACAGTGTATACTATTATGTAAAAGTGAAAATTATTCAATTAAGTCAAAATGGACAAAAATTTAAAATAACGACAGTGTATACTATTACGTAAAAGTGTAAGTTTTTCAATTACTACATTAAGTCAAAATGGACAAAAATTCTAAATTACGACAGTGTATACTATTACGTAAAAGTGTAAATTATTCAATTATTACATAAAGTCAAAATGGACAAAAATTCAAAATTACGATAGTGTATACTATTACGTAAAAGTGTAAATTATTCAATTAAGTCAAAATGGACAAAAATTCAAAATAACGACAGTGTATACTATTACGTAAAAGTGTAAATTATTCAATTACTACATTAAGTCAAAATGGACAAAATTTTAAAATTACGACAGTGTATACTATTACGTAAAAGTGTAAATTATTCAATTATTACATTAAGTCAAAATGGACCAAATTACGACAGTGTACACTATTACATAAAAGTGAAAATTATTCAATTATTACAATAAGTCAAAATGGACAAAATTTCTAAATTACGACAGTGTATACTATTACGTAAAAGTGTAAATTATTCAATTATTCAATTAAGTCAAATGGACAAATTCTAAATTACGACAGTGTATACTATTACGTAAAAGTGTAAATTATTCAATTAAGTCAAAATGGACAAAATTTCTAAATTACGACAGTGTATGCTATTACGTAAAAGTGTAAATTATTCAATTAAGTCAAAATGGACAAAAATTCAAAATAACGACAGTGTATACTATTACGTAAAAGTGTAAATTATTCAATTACTACATAAAGTCATTATTGACAAAATTGTGTATACTGTTACATAAAACTGTAAATTATTCAATTACATTAAGTCAAAATGGACAAAATTTCTAAATTACGACAGTGTATACTATTACGTAAAAGTGTAAATTATTCAATTATTCAATTAAGTCAAATGGACAAATTCTAAATTACGACAGTGTATACTATTACGTAAAAGTGTAAATTATTCAATTAAGTCAAAATGGACAAAATTTCTAAATTACGACAGTGTATGCTATTACGTAAAAGTGTAAATTATTCAATTAAGTCAAAATGGACAAAATTTCAAAATAACGACAGTGTATACTATTACGTAAAAGTGTAAATTATTCAATTACTACATAAAGTCATTATTGACAAAAATTCGAAATTACGACAGTGTATACTATTACGTAAAAGTGTAAATTATTCAATTACTACATTAAGTCAAAATGGACAAAAATTCTAAATTACGACAGTGTATACTGTTACGTAAAAGTGTAAATTATTCAATTACTACATTAAGTCAAAATGGACAAAAATTCTAAATTACGACAGTGTATACTATTACGTAAAAGTGTAAATTATTCAATTAAGTCAAAATAGATAAAAATTCTAAATTACGACAGTGTATACTATTACGTAAAAGTGTATATTATTCAATTAAGTCAAAATGGACACAATTTCAAAATTACGACAGTGTATACTATTACATAAAAGTGTAAATTATTCAATTACATTGAGTAAAAATGGACAAAATTATGACAGTGTATACTATTATGTAAAAGTGAAAATTATTCAATTAAGTCAAAATGGACAAAAATTAAAAATTACGACAGTGTATACTATTACGTAAAAGTGTAAATTATTCAATTACTACATTAAGTCAAAATGGACAAAAATTCTAAATTACGACAGTGTATACTAATACATAAAAGTGTAAATTATTCAATTAAGTCAAAATGGACAAAAATTTAAAATTACGACAGTGTATACTATAACGTAAAAGTGTAAATTATTCAATTACTACATTAAGTCAAAATGGACAAAAATTCTAAATTACGACAGTGTATACTAATACATAAAAGTGTAAATTATTCAATTAAGTCAAAATGGACAAAAATTCAAAATTACGACAGTGTATACTATTACGTAAAAGTGTAAATTATTCAATTATTACATAAAGTCAAAGTGTGCCTCGTCTCGTGTTCATCCTTCTGAGTCCTCTCCGTTCCAGTCTGTCTCCAGCCCGCTCATCTGCAAGTACAAGGACAGTGTGATTCAGTCATCCTCTTCAATCTTCTGGATTATCCATATTCACTCACCTGTATCGCCGTTGATTCTTCTGGTTGTTCAATAAACATTCCATTACCTGCTTCATCTGTCTCAGTCCCTTCTGTACTGTAACATTACAATTTACATAAAAGTGGACATTTTTCAATTATTACATTAAGTCAAAATGGACAAAATTACGACAGTGTATACTATTACGTAAAAGTGTAAATTATTCAATTAAGTCAAAATGGACAAAATTTCAAAATTACGATAGTGTATACTATTATATAAAAGGGTAAATTATTCAATTATTACATTAAGTCAAAATGGACCAAATTACGACAGTGTACACTATTACATAAAAGTGTAAGTTATTCAATTAAGTCAAAATGGACAAAAATTCTAAATTACGACAGTGTATACTATTACGTAAAAGTGTAAATTATTCAATTACTACATATTCATTATTGACAAAAATTAAAAATTACGACAGTGTATACTATTACGTAAAAGTGTAAATTATTCAATTACTACATTAATTCAAAATGGACAAAAATTCAAAATTACGATTCAATTATTACATAAAGTCATTATTGACAAAATTGTGTATACTGTTACATAAAAGTGTAAATTATTCAATTACATTAAGTCAAAATGGACAAAATTTCTAAATAACGACAGTGTATACTATTACATAAAAGTGTAAATTATTCAATTACAATAAGTCAAAATGGACAAAATTTCAAATAACGACAGTGTATACTATTACATAAAAGTGTAAATTATTCAATTATTACATAAAGTCATTATTGACAAAATTTTATATACTGTTACATAAAAATTTAAATTATTCAATTATTACATTAAGTCAAAATGGACAAAATCACGACAGTGTATACTATTACATAAAAGTGTAAATCGTTCAATTATTACATTAAGTCCATTTTGACTTAATGTAATAATTTAAACTTTTACGTAATAGTATACACTGTCGTAATTTAGAATTTTTGTCCATTTTGACTTAATGTAATAATTGAATAATTTATACTTTTTTGTAATAGTATACACTGCCGTAATTTTTAATTTTTGTCCATTTTGACTTAATGTAATAATTTAATAATTTATACTTTTTTGTAATAGTATACACTGCCGTAATTTTTAATTTTTGTCCATTTTGACTTAATGTAATAATTGAATAATTTACACTTTTATGTAATAGTATACACTGTCGTAATTTAGAAATGTTGTCCATTTTGACTTAATGTAATTGAATAATTTACACTTTTAAGTCAAAATGGACAATTTCAAAATTACGACAGTGTATACTATTACGTAAAAGTGTAAATTATTCAATTATTACATTAAGTCAAAATGGAAAAAAAAAAAAATTACGACAGTGTATACTATTACATAAAAGTGTAAATTATTCAATTATTACATTAAGTTAAAATGGACAAAAATTCAAAATTACGACAGTGTATACTATTACATAAAAGTGTAAATTATTCAATTACATTAAGTCAAAATGGACAAAATTTCTAAATTACGACAGTGAATACTATTACATAAAAGTGTAAATTATTAAATTATTACATAAAATCAAAGTGTGCCTCGTCTTGTGTTCATCCTTCTGGGTCCTCTCCATTCCAGTCTGTCTCCAGCCCGCTCATCTGCAAGTACAAGGACAGTATGATTCAGTCATCCTCTTCAATCTTCTGGATTATCCATATTCACTCACCTGTACCGCCGTTGATTCTTCTGGCTGTTCAATAAGCATTCCATTACCTGCTACATCTGTCTCAGTCCCTTCTGTACTGTAACATTACAATTTACATAAAAGTGGACATTTTTCAATTATTACATTAAGTCAAAATGGACAAAATTACGACAGTGTATACTATTACATAAAAGTGTAAATTATTCAATTAAGTCAAAATGGACAAAAATTCAAAATTACGACAGTGTATACTATTACGTAAAAGTGTAAATTATTCAATTACTACATTAAGTCAAAATGGACACAATTTAAAATTACGACAGTGTATACTATTACGTAAAAGTGTAAATTATTCAATTATTACATAAAGTCATTATTGACAAAAATTATAAAAATTACGACAGTGTATACTATTACATAAAAGTGTAAATTATTCAATTAAGTCAAAATGGACAAAAATTCAAAATTACGACAGTGTATACTATTACATAAAAGTGTAAATTATTCAATTATTACAAAGTCATTATTGACTAAATTGTGTATACTGTTACATAAAAGTGTAAATTATTCAATTACATTAAGTCAAAATGGACAAAAATTCAATATTACGACAGTGTATACTATTAAATAAAAGTGTAAATTATTCAATTACATAAAGTCATTATTGACAAAATTGTGTATACTGTTACATAAAAGTGTAAATTAATCAATTATTACAAAGTCATTATTGACAAAAATTCAAAATTACGACAGTGTATACTATTACGTAAAAGTGTAAATTATTCAATTATTACATGAAGTCATTATTGACAAAATTGTATATACTGTTACATAAAAGTGTAAATTATTCAATTATTACATTAAGTCAAAATGGACAAAATTACGACAGTGTATACTATTACATAAAAGTGTAAATCATTCAATTATTACATTAAGTCAATTTTGTCTTAAAGTAATAATTGAATAATTTACACTTTTACGTTATAGTATACACTGTCGTAATTTAGAATTTTTGTCCATTTTGACTTAATGTAATAATTGAATAATTTATACTTTTATGTAATAGTATACACTGTCGGAATTTTGAATTTTTGTCCATTTTGACTTAATGTAATTGAATACTTTACAGTTTTAAGTCATAATGGACAAAAATTCAAAATTACGACAGTGGATACTATTAAATAAAGGTGTAAATTATTCAATTATTACATTAAGTCAAAATGGACAAAAATTCAAAATTACGACAGTGTACACTATTACATAAAAGTGTAAATTATTCAATTATTACAAAGTCATTATTGACAAAATTGTGTATACTGTTACATAAAAGTGTAAATTATTCAATTATTACAAAGTCATTATTGACAAAAATTCAAAATTACGACAGTGTATACTATTACATAAAAGTGTAAATGATTATATTAAGTCAAAATGGACAAAATTTCAAAATTACGACAGTGTATACTATTACATAAAAGTGTAAATGATTACATTAAGTCAAAATGGACAAAAATTCAAAATTACGACAGTGTATACTATTAAATAAAAGTGTAAATTATTCAATTATTACATAAAGTCATTATTGACAAAATTGTGTATACTGTTACATAAAAGTGTAAATTAATCAATTATTACAAAGTCATTATTGACAAAAATTCAAAATTACGACAGTGTATACTATTACGTAAAAGTGTAAATTATTCAATTATTACATGAAGTCATTATTGACAAAATTGTATATACTGTTACATAAAAGTGTAAATTATTCAATTATTACATTAAGTCAAAATGGACAAAATTACGACAGTGTATACTATTACATAAAAGTGTAAGTCCATTTTGACTTAATGTAATAATTGAATAATTTACACTTTTACGTTATAGTATACACTGTCGTAATTTTGAATTTTTGTCCATTTTGACTTAATGTAATAATTGAATAATTTATACTTTTATGTAATAGTATACACTGTCGTAATTTTGAATTTTTGTCCATTTTGACTTAATGTAATCATTTACACTTTTATGTAATAGTATACACTGTCGTAATTTTGAAATTTTGTCCATTTTGACTTAATGTAATTGAATTCTTTACAGTTTTAAGTCATAATGGACAAAAATTAAAAATTACGACAGTGGATACTATTACATAAAAGTGTAAATTATTCAATTATTACATAAAGTCATTATTGACAAAAATTCAAAATTACAACAGTGGATACTATTACTTAAAAGTGTAAATTATTCAATTATTACATTAAGTCATTATTGACAAAAAAATCTAAATTACGACAGTGGATACTATTCATAAAAGTGTAAATTATTCAATTATTACATAAAGTCATTATTGACAAAATTACGACAGTGTATACTATTACATAAAAGGGTAAATTATTCAATTATTACATAAAGTCAAAGTGTGCCTCGTCTCGTGTTCATCCTCCTGAGTCCTCTCCGTTCCAGTCTGTCTCCAGCCCGCTCATCTGCAAGTACAAGGACAGTATGATTCAGTCATCCTCTTCAATCTTCTGGATTATCCATATTCACTCACCTGTACCGCCGTTGATTCTTCTGGTTGTTCAATAAACATTCCATTACCTGCTTATCTGTCTCAGTCCCTTCTGTACTGTAACAACTATTACATAAAAGTCGTAATTATTCAATTATGACATGAAGTCAAAATGGACAAAATTACGACAGTGTATTCTATTACATAAAAGTGGACATTTATTCAATTATTACATAAAGTCACACACGTGTCATGCATCCATCTATGCATCCATACATACACTCATAAGACAAAGACCACACTTTGTTGTTTAAAACGTTTTATTGAGAATTTTGTATGCAAAAGACCACACGTTTATCCATCCATGCCTACATCCATCCATGCTTGCATCCATGCATACATCCATCCATGCATACATACATACTTACATCCATGCATACATTTATACATACTTACATCCATCCATACTTACATCCATGCATACATACATACTTACATCCATCCATGCATCCATACTTACATCCATCCATGCATACATACTTACATCCATCCACACACACATCCATCCTTCCATCCATCCATGCATCCATACTTACATCCATGCATACATACTTACATCCATTGATACATCCATCCATCCATCCATCCATCCATGCATGAATGCATACATCCATCTGCATGAATGGATGTATGCATGCATGGATGGATGCAAGTATGTATGCATGTATGTATGTAAGTATGTATGGATGGATGCATGGATGGATGGATGCATGTATGGATGGATGTATGGATGGATGGATGCAAGTATGCATGGATGTATGCATGCATGGAAGTATGTATGCATGCATGGAAGTATGTATGCATGGATGGATGTACGTATGCATGCATGAATATAAGTATGTATGCATGGATGGATGGATGGATGGATGCAAGTATGCATGCATGAATGTAAGTATGCATGCATGAATGTAAGTATGTATGCATGGATGGATGGATGGATGGATGTATGCATGGATGTATGCATGCATGGATGGATGGATGGAAGCATGTATGCATGCATGGATGGATGGATGGATGGATGTACGAAGTATGCATGCATGGATGTAAGTATGCATGCATGAATGTAAATATGTATGCATGGATGGATGGATGCAAGTAAGTATGCATGGATGGATGCAAGTATGTATGCATGCATGGATGGATTCAAGTATGTATGCATGTATGTATGTATGGATGGATGTAAGTATGTATGCATGGATGGATGTAAGTATGTATGCATGGATGGATGGATGTAAGTATGTATGCATGGATGGATGTAAGTATGTATGCATGGATGTATGTATGTATGCATGCATGGATGGATGGATGTAAGTATGTATGCATGGATGGATGTATGTATGCATGGATGTAAGTATGTATGCATGGATGGATGTAAGTATGTATGCATGGATGGATGTAAGTATGTATGCATGGATGGATGGATGTAAGTATGTATGTATGTATGGATGCATGTACGTATGTATGCCTATATGTATTTATGGATGGATGGATGCACGCACGTGTGGTCTTTTACTTAAAACATACTTAATAAAATTTTTGAAACAACAAAGTGTGGTCTTTGTCTTATGAGTGTATGCATGGATGGATGGATGTATGGATGAATGCAAGTATGTATGCATGGATGGATGTAAGTATGTATGCATGGGTGGATGTATGTATGCATGGATGGATGTAAGTATGTATGCATGGATGTATGTATGTATGTATGTATGCATGGATGGATGTAAGCATGTATGCATGGATGGATGTAAGTATGTATGTATGTATGTACCACTCGCCGCTCGCATCAAGTTTAAGGCGCTGACGCTTGCCTACAGAGCCACCACGCGCTCAGCTCCTGCATACTTTGACTCGATTCTACGACTCCACACCCCCACCAGAAGCCTTCGTTCAGCCAAGGAGCGAAGGCCTGTAGTACCATCACAGAGAGGCAAAAAGTCCCTTTCCAGAACATTTGCATTCAACGTTCCCAGCTGGTGGAACGATCTTCCCACCGCCATCCGAAACGCTGATTCGTTGACAACATTCAAAAGTCAACTAAAAACTCATCTCTTCCATGAGCACTTAACCTCTTTATAAAAAATAAAAAAAAAACACAAAAAAAAAACCTTTCCTTTCCTCTTTCTCCTCCTCTTTCCCTCCCTCCTCTAGCCTGTGCTACACTGAGAAATGTACACGGACTAAGTATTTCAGGCACTTGTTGCGCTCACTCGACTCTTCACGACCAATCGCTTATTGTACCCCCACGTTGTAAGTCACTTTGGATAAAAGCGTCTGCTAATGCATAAATTTAAAATGTAAAATGTATGGACGGATGCATTTATGTATGCCTATATGTATTTATGGATGTATGCACGTGTGGTCTTTTACTTAAAACATTCTTAATAAAAAAACATTCTTAATAATGGTCTTTGTCTTACGTGTGTATGTATGGATGGATGGATGGATGTTTGCATGTATGTATGTATGTATGTATGTATGCATGGATGGATGGATGTTTTAGCACAATTGTTAATGTTTTAACATGTTGCTTGCTAGAATGATTTAGTATGTTGCTAGCATGTTTCTAGCCTATTTTAGCACATCCCTAACATTATTTAGCCCATTGCTAGCATCATTTAGCAAATTGGTAACATGTTTCAGGAATCTAGCATGTTTTAGCCCTGTATGTTTTAACATGTTGCTGCTAGCATGATTTGACACTTAGGTACATCCCAACTCACGTACTTATGCACTATTCTATGATGTTTTGTTTTGGGTGCGCATAAGTGTTTTGGTCTGGTTCTCAATTGAGCACCTGGAGATGCTGCTTTGTGGTCACACTTTACACGGCACACTTACCCTACAAAGCTGCCGAAATGTAAAATAACACTATTTGTTCAATGTAGAAATTAAATATAGGTTCATCATTGTTAAAGCTGTATTTCTTTATTTTATTAACATTAAAGCTACACTGTGTGATATTTTCCCCCATATAGTGGTGAAAAGGTATATGACCATCCAGTGAATTTTAGTTTCTGTTCCTCTCAATTCCGATTTCATTTTAACTCCTACGGTGGCCGATTTAGTCCAAGATTAACATGAATTCCAGTTCGACCTCGTCCACATTCGACACGGTGCCTGTGGGATATTCTGTGCGCAGTGGGATGGTTGGAACTCAACTGGTCTAATTATTCGGCTAGAAAGAACTGCAGCTAATCCAGAGTGAACTTTGATGATAGTAATGTTTATTCAGTCATCCAATTGCAAGGCATAAACAGGTTTGCATGGATATGTGCATAAATGTGGTTTCTGTGAGAGAACAAGGATGGTAAACATACATGATAATGACATGACAGAAGATACACAGTTAAGAACTGTATAACTATACTTATAAGTTACATTTGTATAATGTAACCGTAAACCAGAGTTTATTGTACCATATATAGGCGCTAAATGCAGCTGCATTAAAAGGAGCGGAGCAGCGCCGCTGCTGCTGCTAACAAGCGGTGTCGGATTACAAAAGTGTGTGCGCAGCTTTAGTCAAGTCAAGTCAACTTTATTTATATAGCGCTTTTAACAATGTAGATTGTTTCAAAGCAGCTTTACAGTGTTAAACAGGAAAATAATGCAGCATAATTTTATTCAGCTGTATAGCCATTCTGGAAAAATTTCAAGTATCATACAGTGACAGTGTGGGCTTTAGATTAATAATTTGATCAGTAATTTAGTTTAAATGGTTAATTTAGTTTATTATTTAGATGTATTTTGATGTTTAGTTGAAAAATTTAGTGTCCCCAACTGAGCACGCCAAGCCAGAGGCAACAGTGGCAAGGAAACCAAAACCCCATTAGGTGACCTAATGGAGAAAAATAAACCTTGGGAGAAACCAGGCTCAGTCGGGGTGCCAGTTCTCCTCTGGCCAATTAACAAACAGCGTATTATTATTATTATTCTGGCAGTTTTACAGCTCGGAGGTCATAATAGATCAGAATATTCGAGGGACCGGGGGCAACATGCTGGAGACGGGTTTATTGAGGATGATGTTGATTAAATAATTATTAAAGTGCAATATTCGAATGATCGGAGGCAACACGCAGGAGACGGGTTTATTGAGATGCCGTGTCGATGAGGCAGTTTCAGGGGGAGTCTAATCACGGTCTCCCAGACACTTCGGGGTCCTGTGTTGGTCTTCTCTGGGCGCAGGTCCACCATCTGATCTGGATACGGCCCGGATCCAGCTGACTGCAGTAAACCTCGGGATAAAACAGAGAGACTAACATTAGCGTAGATGCCATTCTTCTGATGATGTAACGAGTACATCAGGTGTTATGGGAAGTGTTCCCGGTTCCGGCTGACCTAGTTAATGCAGCCTAACAATCATTTCATTGAAAAAGTGTTTTATGTGTATGCCACAGTAAAGAGATGTGTTTTTAGTCTAGATTTAAACTGACAGAGTGTGTCTGCTTCCCGAACAATGTTAGGAAGACTGTTCCAGAGTTTAGGTGCTAAATAGGAAAACGATCGACCGCCTGCAGTTGATTTGGATATTCTCGGTATGATCAACTGGCCAGAATTTTGAGACCGCAGTAGACGTGATGGAGTATAATATGTTAAGAGCTCGCTCAAGTATTGGGGAGCTAAACCATTTAGTGCTTTGTAAGTAATAAGTAAGATTTTAAAATTTATGCGATGTTTAATAGGCAGCCAGTGCAGTGTTGACAGAACTGGGCTAATATGGTCATACTTCCTGGTTCTAGTAAGAACTCGAGCTGCTGCGTTTTGGACCAGCTGGAGTTTATTTATTAAGCGAGCAGGGCAACCACCCAGTAGAGCATTACAATAATCTAACCTTGAGGTCATGAACGCATGAACTAACTGTTCAGCATTTTGCATTGAGAGCATGTGCCGTAATTTAGATATATTTTTAAGATGGTAGAAAGCAGTTTTACAGATGCTAGAAACGTGGCTTTCAAACGAAAGATTGGTATCAAAGAGCACACCCAGGTTCCTCACTGACGACGAGGACTTGACAGAACAGCCATCAAGTGTTAGACAGTATTCTAGGTTACTACTTGTGGAGCTTTTTTGTCCAATAATTAAAAATTCAGTTTTTTCTGAATTGAGTTGCAGGAAATTACCAGTCATCCAATGTTTTATATCAGCTATGCATTCCGTTAATCTTGTGGATTGGTAAGTTTCTTTAGGGCGTGAAGAAATATAGAGCTGAGTATCGTCAGCATAACAATGAAAACTAACGCCATGCTTCCTAATGATATCTCCCAGTGGTAGCATGTACAGGGTGAAGAGTAGCGGTCCTAGCACTGAGCCTTGCGGTACTCCATACTGAACTTGCGATCGGTGTGACATATCTTCATTTACTACTACAAACTGATAACGGTCGCATAGGTATGATTTAAACCATGATAATGCAATTCCACTAATACCTACATAATTTTCGAGTCTATTCAAAAGAATGTTGTGGTCGATAGTATCAAATGCAGCGCTAAGATCGAGTAACACTAATAGAGAGATACAGCCACGATCGGATGATAAGAGCAAATAATTTGTAACTCTGACGAGAGCAGTCTCAGTGCTATGATACGGTCTAAATCCTGACTGGAAATCCTCACAGATACCATTTCTTTCTAAAAAGGAACATAATTGTGAAGACACTGCCTTTTCAAGTATTTTTGACAGAAAGGGTAGATTTGAGATTGGTCTATAATTGACTAAATCTGTAGGATCAAGTTGCGGTTTTTTAATAAGTGGTTTAATAATTGCCAACTTAAAAGTTTTCGGTACATATCCTAATGACAAAGATGAATTAATGATATTAAGAAGAGGATCTATGACCTCTGGTAGCATCTCTTTTAATAGCCTAGTTGGTATAGGGTCGAGCATACATGTTGTCGATTTTGATGATTTAACGAGTTTAGCCAATTCTTCTTCTCCTATAGCAGTGAATGAGTGTAATTTTTCCTCAGTGACACTACAATGCTCTGTCTGATGTGATGCTGTATTAGACGGCTGCATGGTTAAAAATTTTTTCCTAATATTATCAATCTTACATGTGAAGAAGTTCATAAAGTCATTACTGCTGTGCTGTTTACAATCATCAGAAGTTGAAGCTTTATTTTTGGTTAATTTAGCCACTGTATCGAATAAATACCTTGGGTTGTGTTTGTTTTCTTCCAAGAGAGTTGAGAAATAAGCAGATCTAGCAGTTTTTACAGCCTTTCTGTATGTGATCATGTGCTCTTTCCACGAATTACGAAATACCTCTAATTTTGTTTTCTTCCAGCTGCGCTCCATTTTTCTGGCTGCTGTTTTAAGGGCCCGGGTGTGCTCGTTGTACCACGGCGTTGGACTATTTTCTTTAATCTTCTTTAAGCGCAGAGGAGCAACTGTGTCTAAAGTACTGCAAAAGAGAGAGTCAATAGTTTCTGTTGCAACATCGAGTTCTTCTATACTATCTGGGATGCTGAGCAGATGATACTGATGAGGGAGATTATTTAAAAAGCAATCTTTAGTAGCGGCAGTGATTGTCCTGCCATTTTTAAAGCGAGGGGGCGGCTTTGCAACCTTAGCTAAATTAAGTATACATGATACTAAGTAATGATCTGAGATGTCATCGCTCTGCTGCAGAATTTCAACGGTATCAACATTTATTCCATGTGACAATATTAGGTCTAAAGTATGATTATGGCGATGAGTGGCTCCTGACACGTGTTGCCTAACTCCAATAGAGTTTAGTGTGTCTTTAAATGCTAATCCCAATACGTCTTTTCCGTTGTCAACATGGATATTAAAATCACCAACAATTAGTACTTTATCTACGGCCAGTACTAACTCTGATAGAAAATCAGCAAATTCTTTGATAAAGTCTGTATTATGCCCAGGTGGCCTGTATACAGTAGCTAACACAAATGTTGAACGGGTTTTATCATGTACACTACATAGCGTTACATAAAGCACCAAAACTTCGAAGGAATTATATTTGAAACTAGACTTCTGAGTAATACTGAAGATATTATTATAAATTACAGCGACCCCTCCCCCTTTACCTTTCAGACGCGGCTCATGTTTATAACAATAATCTTGGGGGGTGGACTCATTTAAGGTAATGTAGTCGTCAGGTTTTAGCCAGGTTTCTGTCAAACAGAGCACATCTAGATTATTATCTGTAATAATATCATTAACAATAAGCGCTTTTGGGGAAAGGGATCTAATATTCAGCAACCCAAGCTTTATCAATTGTTCATCTGTATTATATATTTTGTTTATTTGTTGGACGTCAATTAAATTTTTACTGTTGAATGGTTTTGATGTTTTTTTGTATTTACTAATTCGGGGAACAGACACAGTCTCTATATGATAATATCTAGGTGAAAGAGTCTCTATGTGCTGGGATTTATCTGACTCCGGTAACGTGAGACAGCTAGCAGACGGTCGGTTTAGCCAGTTTGTCTGCTTCCTGACCTGGGCCCTAGTGAGTCAAGGCTTTAGCACTGCAGTGCGCTCTGTATAACAATTGTAAATATGCCGATCAGACCTGATACATATTTCCATCAACCTACATTACAAGCAAATATTTTCTATAAACGAATAAACATTGTTGATAACAAAATAACTGAATGATTATTCAATCATGAGCATTACGCTATTGTATGTTGACACAAAAATACTTCTGAGGTGACATCAACTGAATTACACGATGACACACTCTGAAACACATCTACAATGACAATAACTATTATTACTTACGGAGTTATTAACGCACAGAAATACCACACAAGGAAAAACGTCTCGGTTACGTATGTAACCCTCGTTCCCTGAGGAGGGAACGGAGACGTACGTTAGTGACTAACGAATGGGGGTTTCGCTTAGAAGCCAATCATCTCCGAGAATTCAACAGCGCCCAATGGCAGTGCCAATGCCATGGGCATGCGGAATTTGCATGCGTAACTCCGCCCCACCTCGTGGGTATATAAGGAAGTACGCTGGCAACATCGCATTATGTTACTGCTGCAGGAGCCAAGACTGAACTCCGCGTTCCAGGCAGCACAGCTGACATGGCAAAGGAAACGTACGTCTCCGTTCCCTCCTCAGGGAACGAGGGTTACATACGTAACCGAGACGTTCCCTTTCATTCAGTCACTACGGCGTACGTTAGTGACTAACGAATGGGGGTTCCAATACAACAACGCCACTCAGCTGTCATCCAGTGCCCTGCGTAAGTGTGAGTACCCTGTCGTAAGACTAGTACGGACGAAGGACTCCCACTTATCACAGGATTACCAAGGTACACTGGGAAGCATATCCCAGTGAGGGAATGCCAAGATGCCTACCCGTAGGGAGGGCTTAAGAACACACATATGACCCGCTAAGGGCTGCATATGGAAGATCTCTAGGGTACCAGCCGAAGGTGGATTTTTAACCCTAGGGGCGGCAGGGACTTGCCAAGGGAAAGACACCTGCTCGCTGAGGAGGCTTACGGTGGAAATACTCGTGTGGGGGTCGCCGGAGGGGAACCATGCACACGGAGCACCTGGCCGGACATGAGGGTCTGGGCTCGAAAGGGCAGACTGAACTGATGTCGGCGTAAGCAGTGCTGGAGGAGCTCAGGGCTCTCGGGGAGCTCACCTGAGGGAAAATATCGCACGTATCCAGTCCTTGGAGTGGAATGGCGAGCAAGCGAAGACACCTGAGCCTGGCCCATTACCGGCCACCCGTAGGGGCGAGTACATAGTTGGACACTGGCTCCACTCGGAGATTGTAGAATCTGGCGAATGTGTTGGGTGTCGCCCAGCCTGCAGCTCTGCAGATGTCTGTTAGCGAGGCGCCATGCGCTAGAGCCCAAGAGGAGGCCACACTCCGGGGACATGGTCGACCTTGCTGTTGGTAAGCCAAAACAATGGTGTCCACTATCCAGTGAGACAACCTCTGCTTTGAGAGAGCACTTCCCTTCCGCTCTCCACCATAACAGACAAAGAGCTGGTCTGAGGTCCTGAAACATCGCGTACTGTCTACATAGGCACGGAGAGCGCGTACTGGACAGAGCAATGCCAAGGCTGGGTCTGCCTCCTCCAAAGGCAGCGCTTGCAGGTTCACCACCTGATCTCGGAATGGAGTGGTGGGAACCTTGGGCACATATCCGGGCCGGGGTCTCAGGATCACGTGAGAGTTAGCCGGCCCGAACTCAAGGCACGCTTCGTCAACCGAGAATGCTTGCAGGTCCCTGACCCTCTTAAGCGAGGCCAATGCGGTCAGCAGAGCCGTCTTCATAGACAAGAACTTAATCTCAGCCGACCGCAAAGGCTCAAAGGGAGGCCTCTGCAGAGCACTTAAGACTACTGAGAGGTCCCAAGAGGGAACGAGAGGAGAGCGAGGAGGATTCAGTCTCCTCGCCCCCCTCAGGAACCTGATGATCAGGTCGTGCTGACTTACCTTTTTGTCTCCCAGGAGATCGTGGTAGGCAGATATTGCGGCCACATACACTTTAAGGGTGGAAGGAGACAGCCTTCGCTCCACCCCCTCCTGGAGAAACGATAGCACGGACCCGATCGGGCATTTCCAGGGGTCTTCTTGGCGGGAAGAACACCATGTGACGAAGAGCGCATAGAGACGTCGCGTAGACTCAGCTCTAGCGGAAGTGATGGTAGCGGCCACCGCAGGTGGAAGACTACTCAAACCTGCCGCGTCCCGTCCAGAAGCCACACGTGGAGCTTCCAGAACACTGGACGCGGGTGCCAAAAGGTGCCCCGTCTCTGAGTGAGGAGGTCCGGTCTCAGAGGAATAGGCCAGGGAGGGGCTGTCGCAAGGAGTAGAAGTTCTGGGAACCAGGTCTGGCCGTGCCAATACGGGGCGACCAACATGACCTGCTCCTTGTCCTCCCTGATCTTGCACAGTACCCGTGCAAGGAGGCTCCCTGGGGGAAACGCATACTTGCGTAGCCCTGGCGGCCAGCTGTGCGCCAGTGCATCCGTGCCAAGGGTGCCCTTGGTCAGGGAATAATACAGGGAGCAATGGGAAGAGTCCTGGGAGGCAAACAGATCTACCTGTGCGTCGCCGAACCGTTCCCATATCAGCTGGACCGTCTGGGGGTGGAGTCTCCACTCTCCGGGGAGAGGCTGAATCCGTGAGAGCTCGTCGGCTGCACGGTTCAGGTCTCCCGGGATGTGGACAGCACGAAGGGACCTCAGGCGCTTCTGACTCCACAAAACGAGATGGCGGGCGAGTTGAGACATACGGCGGGAGCGTGGACCGCCCTGGTGGTTGATGTACGCTACTACGGCCGTGTTGTCTGTCCTGACTAGTACATGTTGACCCCTCAGCAACGCTCGGAAGCGGTGCAGGGCGAACCGTACTGCCAGTAACTCGAGGCAATTGACATGCAGAAGGCGCTGGGGTCCTATCCAGGAGCCCGCGGCTGCTTGTCCATTGCACATGGCACCCCAGCCCGTGGATGATGCATCTGTTGATACAACAACATGCCTGGAAACTCGTTCTAAGGACACTCCGGTCCGTAGAAAGCTGAGGTTCAACCACGGGGTGAGAGTCTGTAAGCAGGCCCGAGTCACTTGTACCCGGAGCGTGCCAGACCGCCATGCCCATCTCGGGACTCGATCGCGTAGCCAGTGCTGAAGCGGTCTCATATGAAGCAATCCGAACGGCGTCACCGCGACTGCAGATGCCATATGCCCCAGGAGCCTCTGAAATAGTTTCAGTGGAACCGCACTCTTGCCCTCGATTTGACGAAGGGAAGTCAGCAGAGACTGCGCGCGCTCGCTCGAAAGCTGCGCGCACATGGCGACCGAGTCGATATCCATACCGAGAAAAGAGATCCTCTGCGCGGGGCAAAGTTTGCTCTTCTCCCAGTTGACCCGAAGGCCCAGACGGGCTAGGTGATGGAGCACCAAATCTCTGTGTCCGCAAACCTGCTCTCGAGAGTGACCCAGTATGAGCCAGTCGTCGAGGTAGTTCAGGATGCGAACCCCGTGCTGCCGAAGGGGCGCAAGGGCTGCCTCGGCAATCTTCGTAAAGACGCGAGGGGACAGAGATAGCCCGAATGGTAGAACTGCGTACTGATATGCCCGCCCCTCGAAAGCAAACCGTAGGAACGGTCTGTGTCGAGGTAGAATGGAGACATGGAAGTAGGCGTCCTTCAGGTCGATCGCTGCAAACCAATCGTCTGGACGAACGCATTCGAAAAGGCGTTTCGCTGTCAACATCTTGAACGGAAACCGGTGAAGGTAACGGTTCAAGACGCGCAGGTCCAGGATCGGTCGTAGCCCACCGGTCTTTTTGGGTACAATGAAGTACGGGCTGTAAAACCCGGAATTCATCTCGGCTGGAGGGACAGGTTCGATCGCACCCTTCGCCAGTAGGGTGGCAATCTCCGCTCGCATGACGGGGGCATTGGCCCGGATCATAGTGGAACGGACTCCCCGGAAGCAGGGAGGAACCTGCGCGAACTGAATCGCGTAGCCGCGCCTGATGGTCCGCGCGACCCAGCGGGACAGCCCTGGAAGCTGAAGCCAGACTCCCAGAAACTTTGCCAGCGGGGTCATACGGAGTACAGACGTACCCGGTGTGGGCTTGCAGCGATGCAGCGTCACCGGCCCGGACATGGGAGGCTGAGGGGCGTCCCGGTGCGGGGGCACGGTTGACTGCTGCGTCCTGACAGAGGAGACCAGGGAAGGACGCACGTTCCACTGGGGTCTGCTCTGCCAGGAGGCTGGCGACAGAGTGGGATGCGAGTGGCGGGACCCGTGGGTGGCGCGCACCGTCATCACCGGACTCTGTGGGCTCAGGGATGGGAGTGTTAATTCTTTCTTTGACCAAATTAGGGTGCTGCTGACCCGTGGGCCAGCAGCTGAACAAAGGATTCTCCCCCGGCCCTCCACCGGGGGAAGGAGTGGTCCTGCTACCATCTCCTGGAAAGAATACTCCATCCCTGAGCCATCCGTCTCAGGAACGCCGCTTGGCCTGGCGTTTAGCGGTGCGCGGGGCGGGCTGAGCGGATTGTGACGCCTTCCTTCGGCGACCTCTGCCACCCGGCCCGGGTGAAGGCCGCTGCTTGGGCCGGGCGGGAGCCTTAGGAGGGCGTCCTCGGCGTGGAGCAGACTGAGGCGACTGTGCCGGCGGCTGGGTGGAGGCAGCAGCTGGCCGCCGGGGCAGTACATGTTTTATAGCCTAAGTCTGCTTCTGGGCGATTGAGAACTGTTGGGCAAAGTCCTCAACCGCCCCGCCAAAGAGGCCGGCCTGGGATATGGGGGCATCGAGGAACCGGGTCCGCTCGGTGTCCCGCATATCGGCCAGGTTCAGCCATAAGTGACGCTCCTGGACCACGTTTGTGGACATCACTTGACCCAGGGAGCGTGCGGTCACCTTCGTCGCCCGGAGAGCGAGGTCGGTGGCGGCACGCAGCTCATTTAAGAGCCCCGGATCAACTCCACCCTCGTGCATGTCCTTGAGGATCCTGGCCTGGTAGATCTGAAGGATCGCCATGGCATGCAAAGAAGCGGCAGCCTGCCCCGCGGCTCTGTGCGATTTCGCCACCAAGGTTGATGTGAACCGACAGGCTTTGGAGGGGTGCTTAGGATCACCGCGCCAGGTTGAAGCGCTCTGAGGACACAGTTGTATCGCAACAGAACGTTCAACTGGGGGGACCCCAGTGTACCCATTGGCCGCCGCCCCATCGAGGACGGAGAAGGCGGAGGAAGTTGCCGAACGGTCACGGGAAGACAACGGGGACTTCCAGGACCGCGCGAGTTCCTCATGAAGCTCGGGAAAGAAAGGTATTGGGGGCGGGGACTGACGGTTGTCAGCGCACGCTCCCAAAAACCAATCATCGAGCCTGGAGCGTTCGGGACAGGGCGGAGGGTTCCACTCTATCCCTAAGCTCGCGGCTGCCCGAGACAACATGGCTGTCAGCTCTGGGTCCGACTCGGGCAATGCTGGAGCGCCCGAAGGCGGCAGCACAGCCGAGTCATCATCCTCAGAGGACTCGAGCCCACCTTGTGATGCGGTGACCGACATCGCATCTTCCTCCGGAGCGCCAAACGAGATGCGCGGGGGGGCAGGAGCCGGTCCCGCGATCTGCGTCTGGACACTCGCGGGTTGCAGTGTGCATGACGGGGGTGTGGCCCGAGGCATGAGCGTCGGGGCTTTGTTCCACACCGTAACCGTCAGGTCACCCTGACCACCAGCCGAAGTACTGGGCCTCTGGGACTCAGTAGATCGGGGTGTGGTAGAGGGGACTCTCACTTCATTACGAAGGTCATGGAGTCTTGACCGCAACACCGCGATGGTCATGTTCCCGCAGTGGGAACATGACTCATCCACAAACACTGCCTGGGCATGCTGAAAGCCCAAACATACCAGACAGTGTTTGTGCCCATCAGAAGAAGATAACGATCGGCCACACCCAGAAGTACACGGACGAGACATCCTGAAAAGGACGCGTCACGTGTAAGCTCTTTTGTGAGAGGAAGCTTCGCAGAGAACGCCGAAGCGCCCAGGGACCACACACCAGCTGTCTAGCGGACCACTGCGCAGATCAGCAGGCAGGCAGTATGATGATCACTGGAACGCGCCGTAACACCAACGTCTCTGGAAAGCTGCTCGTCTCGAAGGCTTGTCGAAGACTCAGATCAGGCTTGAAGGAGTGAAGAGATACTCTTGGCTCCAAAGCAGAAACATAATGCGATGTTGCCAGCGTACTTCCTTATATACCCACGAGGTGGGGCGGAGTTACGTATGCAAATTCCGCATGCCCATGGCATTGGCACTGCCATTGGGCGCTGTTGAATTCTCGGAGATGATTGGCTTCTCAGCGAAACCCCCATTCGTTAGTCACTAACGTACGTCGTAGTGACTGAACGAAAGGGAACAGACTTGTATGTATGCATGCATGGATGGATGCAAGTATGTATGCATGTATGTATGTATGTATGTATGTATGGATGTAAAGCCAGGAAAACTCTGTATAACTGTTACTTGGCGCTGCTGAGATGAAAACTCTCTGCGCATGCACCAGACAAGTCTGAACAAGTTGACGCGCACATGCGCGAGGCAGGGAATTTTGTACAGTGCCATCAAGTGTTAAAATGGGTAAGGCGAAGCTTGAATTTACGAGTATGTCCCTCTTTGGCTAATGTACTTTCAAGATGGAGGGGCAACATGGCGACCTGCATTCGAACCCTCGCACCCGTATGTATTTTAAATGGTATATTATAAACTTACGAGAATACTTTATTACTTGAAAGAAGTAAATATACATTAATGAGCACATATATTTTTGAAAGAACTAAGTGTTTTTAGCTAAGAATAAACTAAAAAAGTTACACAGTGTAGCTTTTAGGGATGCACCGATCCACATTTTTTCACTTCCGATACGATCCCGATACCTGAGTTTGGATATCGGCCGATACCGATACTATTCCGATACCAGAGCTGTGTTTGCTTTAATATTATTATTATCATTATTGTTGATTTTATATGATGCTGACATAAACTCCACTCAACAGGCAAGTATGATATGAACATAATAGTGACCCAAAATATCACGGTTATCAATTTATATTTGAAAATCAACAAACAAAAAATAAATCAAGCAGCTCTAAGCACTTTTTTAAGCTAGATTCTGTGGGATTTCCTTCCTTATAATGGCCGTCGTCAATGGCAACGCATAATGCATAAATCTCTAATATTATATCTGTAAATATATTCTCAAGCAATATTCTCATCAGTGTTCTATCAGCTATGACACATTTAAATCTAGCATATTTTGTGTAAGAGCCCATACAGTATTCTAGTGAAATAAAGCATATATTTTCATATGATTTGACAGTTTATTTGATTAAATATCAAAAATCCAAAAGGTGTGCATCATACCTAACACCTAGATGAACACTTTACAGTCAGTTTTATGACTAAGTCATTCTCTTCAAATGCCATTTAAGTTAGAAACGTGTCTAGCCTACCAATGTTGTATGTAACTTTAGAGACGGTCCCTAGATTCGCGAACGTCAAGCCAACCTAATGCCAGTCATACAAGATGCGCTGTGGTTCTACTGTGTTTTGTTTGAAACTATTTTCGGTGCTGAAATATAACAAAAACTGTCAATCACTGTATGATGAATGAATCTCCTGCGTGCATCGCACGTTTATCTCTGCTTTGAGTGTAGATTTCAGCGAGAGTGAGAGCCGCGCGCGCTCTGAACAAAACTACGCTAATCTGAACGCCTCTGATTATTATATTCATAAACTCAATATAAACACGTGTGATTGGTTATAATGCACAACGTGATTATAATAGATGGCTTTTGAGAAGACCATAATTAGTTCAAAGTGGCTGGTGTGAGTGTTACACAGCCGAAATACACACAGATGGCGATTGTCAATGTCAAGCCCTGATTATTATCTCTTAAATGTCACCCTAGTCTTGTCTGCTTTTTTAAATGTTTGATTGCGTTCGTTGTGTTGTACGACGCGAGGGAGCTTCCACCTCTCTGAATTACGGTTTTGCAAACATTGTCTTGTTCTGCTGTGTTTCCAGTGTGAAGTATTTCCATACAGCTGACATGTTGGCTAGCCTCAATGCTGCTCAATGCTAACCTGCTGCAAACTACGGAATGGATTTCCTGAGCGGGGCGTGTCTCATAACTCTGTGTCTCATTGAGCCGCGCCTCCGTTCAGGAAATCCATTCCATAGTTTGCAGCCAGCTAGCAGACAAGCCAGCGGGAATCACTTTTGCAAAGCGCAGACGTCGCTCGTGGGTATCGGATTTTTCCGCAGGTTGGATCGGGAAAATCCGATACGTGAATTAAGCTGGTATCGGTCCCGATACCGATACTGGATCGGATCAGCCCCATCCCTAGTAGCTTTAATGACAGACAACAGCAGAAATTTAGGCTGCTGTCACTTTAAGACCAAACGCACAGACCGAATATACTGAACACATCTGGTTTCTTTCTCAACTGTTCACAAGACATCATGCTGGGTATACACGAAAAGATTTTTAAACTCTTATAAGAGTTTAGATGAAGTCATGGAGGCAGTGTGAAGATGGACTTTACATGTTACAGCGCAAGCTGGAGGTGAGTCTGCCATCAGCTTGATTGCCTATTGTTTTCACATGATCATCTCCAGAGAGCACGCGCGTTTGACCTCTGGGTTCCCCCCACACGTCAGGATTTCTGATTGATTCGAGACCGGGGCGGCTCCAACGTTCTTCCGATCAGGTTCAATCACTCTTAACACACCTCACACCACAGGAAAATCTGTAGAACCATCAAGATAATCGGGACTTTACCTAGGATTGTCGGAAGGGGAGAAATAGGCCAAATCGGCCAAATCGCCCTGATTAACCTTTCGTGTGTACCCAGCATAACCGAGAGAACAAACTTAGCAGTTAATCCACAAATCACATGCGTGCTGGATTTATTAAGACAGTTGTTTATTTTTACTACGCAACCATCTACAATGCGAGTAAAACACTTGCATATCCGAGTAAATCTTCATTCTGGGCAACTAAATAAAATCTATCATTAGCCATTGGCTAAATAAATGCTTAGATTTTACCCGCCAGTGTGTGTTTGTGTTAGAAGCTAAAAACAAGTTGAGCATAGATATATTTTCACTCGCTGAACACTCAGAGAAACAGTTTCGCTCTCCATCAAGCGATCTGTCTATTTCAGCTCAACGGATGTGCAGTGTACCTGTATCTGACGTACTTATATTGTGAAGGCGCACAACTCGCCGTCACACACACACACGCGCAAAGAGAGAGAGTCTTACATACCACGCAGAATCAGCGCACTACATGTAAACGATAATCTTTGTTGTATTTTCCTGTCAAAACAACGAAGTTCATTTGGAATTATTCAGCTTTTAAAAAGAAGCCGAAGATATGTGGTAGGGGGCGGGACTAATGCGCAAACGGCAATCTCATTGGCTGACGGTCATCTATTACCTTCACTGTTTTGATTTCAGCAAATCAGTTTGAGCAACACAGACAACGTCATTAATATTCATGAACCCAGCAGCTCATCAATCCTTAGTGCATTGTATATAACAATATACATGCATACATACATACATACATATGGATAAATATTATTAGTAGAATTATTAGTAGTAATATCTTATTAATAATTATCATTTTCTTTACAGAAATATATATATGGGGTGTAACGATTCATCTACTACATCGATGTATCGATTTATATTCCTATGATCTAACTACATCGATCTGTGCTCGGCAAGTTGGCCTTCCGGACAACATGTATCGATCTAACATCGTTTTAAAAGCTAATCAATCGATTGTATCGATAATAGGAAATAACGCATTGGATTTAAGCACGCCAGACTTTATAAGGATGTTTTTTCTTAGCACTTTTAATGATAAAGGCGTTAAACGTTACTCGATTCAGTCTGCCCATCTGTGACATCGCCACGCACCAGCAGCAGCGCTAAGAAAACAAAACATAGCATGGCGGATGGCAGAGGAGAAGCCAACGAGCGAGAAATTATCAAGCCACCAGGAGAAAGAGCTAACGTTACCTGTACTATCAACCCTTGCTAAATGTTACCTGTGCATTCCTGGCACCAGTGTGCCAGCAGAGCGAGTTTTTAGTACTGCTGGCAACATAGTGAACGCACAGAGAAGTGTTCTGCGGTCAGATCATGTTGATATTTTTGGGGGGAAAAATCTGTTGAGTCATTGAAGAGTAGTTGGTTACATTTTATCTTTTGTTAAATATTGTTTGTTTACTAAACTGAGAGTAGTACAGGGCTCGACATTAACGCTTGTCTGCGACAAGTGGATTTTTTGAAGGGGCAAGTGAAAAACAATTTTACTTGCCCGACGGACAAGTATCCTGGTTAAAACCTCAAAACAAAAAATAACTAGGGAATCACCAAAGTGCAATAATGATTCAGCATTCAGTTAGTGTAAGTGGAGATCGGTAGTGGATAATAATATAAAACGAACTGACGTAAACAAGGTTGAGCTCTTGAGGCTCGCGCAGCATCTCGAGGACGAAAACAAATGAGTGCCGCTCATACAAAGAAACTCAGTTAACATACACAGTTAAAATTGTGCAGTTTTTATATTTATAACATATGATACAGTTAAGCAACATCACACTAACGAGAGTGTTGTTTTCCTGAATACCATCATGACTGAAAATGACACTGATTTCATACGCCAGTTCCATAAACAATTTAACATTAAGTCACTTACATTTTAGAAGCAATATGGACTGTTTTTGTTCTATTTCAGCAGCGAAAATTGTTCCGAACAAATATCACAGCAGAACCGTAACGCATCTCACAGCAACAGTGTGTGTTAGTGAATGATTCAGCGTTTTAATGAATCGGTTGAATCAAAGATTCAATGGCCTATTCGTAAACGACCGCCAAATTCTTGAATGATTCAGCCGTTTCACTGAATCGACTCAATGACTCGCTCATTAAGACGGTCACATGCTGCCACCTACTGGTGGTTTAGTTTCATCTTCCCAACATTTCTTATTTGTATATTCAAAAATATTTAAAATAATCTCATAACATTATTTAATGCAGTTGTAATTTTTCAGTGTAAATTATTTAATTTGATTGGTAACAGCCTATAGTGTCTTATTCTAATTTAATTTATTGATCAAATTTAAGAATATAAAAGGAAAGCCGAAGCATACCCTATATTTAATAAGATTATGGAAAAATGCCCTTTATAAAAAGGTACAAATATGACAAATATGCATATTTAAATATGTCAAAGCTGATTAAACACTGGTGAGAATATTGCTTCAGTATAGATTATATTTACAAAAAAAATCCGGACAAGCAAATGTTTTACTCGGACAAGTGAATGACAGATTTACTTGTCCAAAGGACAAGTGTGTGAACAGGCTTAATGTCGAGCCCTGTAGTAGCAGGTTCAGCCAGTTTATTCAACCTGAAGAAATGTTGGTTGCACTTTATTTTTGATATTAATATTGCATTTGTATTATTTTAATGTTGAAAAACAACAGCAAAAGTAGCAGGTAAACCTACTATTAATTAAACCTGAAGAGAAGTTAGTTGCACTTTATTTTTTATATTAATATTGTAATATATTTATGTTGGAAAACAAAAGCAGAAGTAGCAGGTTAACCTACTGTTGAAATGTTGGTTGCACTTACTGTGCTTTTATTGAAAATGTATTGAATATTGAAAAGAGAGCAGAAAAGGTTAACTTCCTGTTAATTCAACCTAAACTGTTGGTTGCACTTTATTCAAATAAAATTTGAATGCATTTGCCATTAATTTTTGTTTACTTGTTTGTTTATATCCATAATTAATTGATACCTGATTCCCTTACAAGAAACAACAGGAATCTAGGAAACTTCACCTGCAATGACCAGTATCCAGATATTTATTTCAGTCACACAATTTTTGGCTAAAAAGTTACTGAATCGATTTCAAGTCACTGAATCATTTCGGATCGGATCGTTCTAAATGAACCAATATGGTCCTTGAATCGTATCGATAACCTCAAATAGTGATACGAATCGAATCGTTGTTAAAACTAATCGTTACACCCCTAATATATATATATATATAAAATGTATATTATATATAAATATTTTATATATAAATTAGGGCTGTCAAAAGATTAATCGCGATTAATCGCATCCACAATAAAAGTTTGTGTTTACATAATATATGTGTGTGTACTCTGTTAATTATTATTTACATATAAATACACACACATTCATGAATATATTTAAGAAATATTTGCATGTATATACTGTATATACATTTATATAATCTATAATATATATAAATATAAATGTTTTATATATAAAAATAAAAAATGTTTCTTAAATATATACATGCTTGTGTGTGTATTTATATATAAATAATAATTAACAGAGTACACACACATATATTATGTAAACACAAACTTTTATTTTGGATGCGATTAATCGTGATTAATCTTTTGACAGCCCTAATATAAATATAAAAACATTTCTTAAATATATACATGCATGTGTGCGTATTTCAATACACATAATAATTATACACAGTACATACGCATACATTATGTAAACGCAAACTTTTATTTTGGATGCGGTTAATCGCGGTTAATCGATTTGACAGCACTAATATAAATATTAGATCAGGCTGGCGAGTAAACGAAAACATTTACTAGCCAATGGCGATTCTATTGCCACGGTGTGCATAGAGGATTTCTACCAAGCAGCACCTCCCGCAGTTTCTCTTGAAGCCAATACGGAAGTGACTTAAACTGCAGTTCATGGACTGGCCACTAGAGACAGACTCCAGAAGGAGCAGAATCTCATTGAGCTCATGTTAAAATGCCCAACTTTACAGCAGAAGAACACATGTTTACAGTCTGGGATAAATTGTGGTTTTGGTCTATACGGCTAATTTTGCCCTTCATGACGACTGTGAGCAGGGTGAATGTTTTCATAACTCATTCGTTTACATTATATAAAGCCTTAAAGTTCTGCATAATTAAGGGCGTGGCCCCTTTGAGTGACAGCTGGATTGCCATTTATCAGCTGTCTGTTAGTCATCACGTCACCTCAGCTCCGCCCACGTCCCGCCTCTTTGGCCATTTTCTATTATCCGGGAGTGACGTGTGATGACGCGCTGCCAAGATGGCGACGGCCAGCTCGACCCTACTTTACACTTCAAAACTGCTCTTCAGAATCCTATGGGTGACGCCACGGTCACGGACACTACGTCCATATTTTTTTACAGTCTATGGTTGCTACACATACACACCTGCGCACCAGTTACGTCCACACCTGAGTATAAACAGTGTCAGTGTGTTCACTGAAATTACAAATAGACTCTGATGTTGAATGACAAAATAAGCTTATAATATGCATTCACTACACAGTTGAGTGCATAAGTACATAGTGTATAGTGCATCAGTTGGCATTCTCAAGCCAACATAAATAACGTCGCATTTCTGAAGTTGATATCCCATTGCTAAATGCCAACACAGAGGTAGAGGGGGGTTTCTGAACCGGCTTCAAAGCTGAAATCGATTGCGATCATCTATCAGATTCACCCCGTGTGCAGTGGCATCGAACAGCAGGACCCATTTACCCCGAGTACAATTAGCCCACTGTCTCAGGAAATCTCCAACACATGCTGCCGAGATCTGATGGAGCGCATCTGTGACTGTAAACACACTCACATCTGAACTCACGGCTCTACTAGAGACTTTAAGAGGGATAATGTGATAATATAATGAAGCTTAAAGATGTCGCAGCTTATTCAGATTTACTTGCCCACTGTGAAAGAACAGAAAGGCAGAGCACACTTGAAAGATGTAGTGCTGTATTTTGTGCAGGTCCCACTGGAGGGACCATGTTAGGATCAAAGATCTTCTGGAGGGCAGGCTTTTCTGGAAATCATTTATCTTCTTGTAGACAGGAAAGAAATTTGTGGAGAAACGACTGACACTTCAAACATAACTAGATTTGCATGTCCTGAGGGGAAACAGAAGAAGAACGGCAGTGTTGAAGTTTTAAGTAAGCTTAGACTTTGTGTCATGCGTAGATTAAATGCAAATTAGTCTTGAGAAGCTTATATGCTAGAGTTACGACACACCTCGCAAATCAATGATTTTATTAATGATGGTTTAATAAGGATGTAGAGATAAAACACAAGGGTTTGTGAAAGTGGCACTCTGTCATGTGACTGAAAGTTGAAGGTAGGGCTGGGTGGTATGACGATATACAGTACTGGTCAAAAGTTGGGAAACATTAAGAGTTTTTAATGCTTTTGAAAGAAGTCTCTTCTGCTCACGAGGCTGTATTTATTTGATAAATATAGTAAAAAATTGAGTGAAATATAATTACAATTTAAAATAACTGTTTTCTGTGTTAATATGTTTTCAAATGTAATATTGTTTATGACAGTAAAGCTGTATTTTCAGCATCATTACAGTCTTCAGGTGTCACATGATCCTTCAGAAATCATTCTAATGTGATGATTTGCTGCTCAACAAACATTTATGATTATTATCAATGTTGAAAACTGTTATATACTGTATATATTATTATTTACTATACACTACCAGTCAAAAGTTTGGAAACTATTATTTTGATTGTTTTTAAAAAAAAAAGCTGTAATATTGTGAAATGTAAAATGTTAAATTTATTAAAATGTTAAATAGTAAAATGAAATTTATTCTTGTGATCAAAGCTGAATTTATCATCCTTACTCCAGTCTTCAGTGTCACATGATCCTTCAGAAATCATTCTAATATGATGATTTGAGCATCAAATCATCATATTTGCAGTTTAAGAAGGTGAAGTGAAAAGTTTGAGGTTTGAATAGAACAGTTTGAATAGAGAGTCATCAGTGATTACAATGAATACAAAAGAATAAGATAATTAGAGCCATAACCAGGCCAGAGATGTGTGAATGTGTGCTGGGGAGACTGAATGGGCAGTTTGCACCTCAAAACAATAGAGACAATAAACTGAATGGAAGCTCAGAAGATGGCAATAAACATCAGTTAACATTTTAGAGAAATCTCTAAATAAAATCACATGACATGATCTTGAAAAACATTTCATAAAATTCAGATTTTATTTTTCTATTTTATTTTCACAAAGATATTTCATACAAATACATTTCTAATAACTTTACAAAACTTCGAAGCTTATTATAGCTATTTTTGATTATGAAAATAATTATAATTTTGAATTTACAGATTGCCAAGTCTCTACTTTCAAATGAGACCATACTTATGTTTAGGATTCATGAACTATATCGGTTTTAGTCTGAGTATGCCATTTTAGGATTTTTTCAAAAGCGGGGGTGCAGGCTAACAGGTTAAAATTCAATCCGCCAAAGTGACTGCGTTACACGCCACTGATGAAATACACACATTAGGTGGGTGTTAATGTCAAGCCCTGAATTTTTTTGTTATATTGTATTTGTCCTGTTTGCAAATTTTTTCTTATTTTTAATAATAGAAATGAGATAAAATAACAAAATAACTATATTGTGATGTATATCGTTATCATGAAATAAAATGTCTCATATTGTGAAATAAGAATTTGGTCATAACGCCCACCCCTTGTTGAAGGCATCCATTAGTTCCACACAATGCCCAGGCAACTGCACATTAACATGCACGAAACCACCCAGAACACCACAGCATATATGGCCGGTTGATTGGGACATCTGACAACAGCGAGCCATGCTTCTCTAGAGGCTTGTGAAATCATCACGCATGATGCAACAGCTGAAGGATTTATGACACGCTGTTATGATTGACAGACACATCAGCAAATACCAGCACACTGGCACAGACTGATGGATATAAATAGCTCTCAGGATGGGCATCCCTCGGCATGGTTTGATGACAGGTCTTTGTCTTTCTCTAGTGAGCGTGCTCGACTGCTGATGACTGCAGGTGGTGGCGGCATTTCCAGTTGATTAATGTACGGTGGCGTTCTCTCAGCGGATTGGACGCGGTTATGGGAAGTGAGCGGGTGGATGGGTATCTGGCGATGTGCACACACACTTGCTTCCATTATCCTATGAGATCTGTCACAAATTAATACAAGGCACACGAAAGCTCACCTGTAATACACAGGCATGGGCTGCATTGAAATTGCATACTTCCCTAGTAGGTGAAAAACAGCATGTGATAAAAGAGTTATGTCCGAATTCACAGAGCAGGCAAAAAGTATGATAATTAAAAGTATGAGATTCTGAAGTGTGCACATACAATAGACACTTTATTATCCCATGAGGCCACGGGAGAGGATTTATGAATAGAAGTGAAGCGATGCAACTGACACTGGTAGGTCACATGATAAATGACAACATGGTGGATGTAGTACATTCGGATTACATTCATACTATACACACTCGTACTATATAGAACGAACTAAGTGTGTAACAATACATCGTTATATATCAAGATATCATGATATAAAAATGTGATGATATGTACCATTGATGTAAACGATAGGATTCACGATATAGAGTTAATTTTATCCAAGGCTCAGTTTTTTGTATTTATAAGGTATAATTAAATTCACCCGAAAATGTACATTTTGTCATCATGTAGTTTCTAACCTACAAGATTTTCGCTTAACTTGCAAACACAAAAATGAAATTATGAAACCTGAGAGATTTCTGTCCCTCCATTTGAAGTAATTTCCTCCATCCATCCATCCATCCATCCATCATCTTTCGCTTATCCGGGTCGCAGAGACGCCCAGACTTCCCTCTCCCTAGCAACTTCCTCCAGCTCTTCGGGGGGAACCCCGAGGCGTTCCCAGGCCAGCCGGGAGACATAGTCCCTCCAGCGTGTCCTAGGTCTTCCCCGGGGCCTCCTCCCGGTGGGACGTGCCTGGAACAGCTCCCTGGGAAGGCGTCCAGGAGGCATCCGAAATAGATGCCCGTGCCACCTCAGCTGGCTCCTCTCGATGTGGAGGAGCAGCGGCTCTACTCAGAGTTCCTCCCGAGTGACTGAGCTCCTCAACCTATCTCTAAGGGAGCGCCCAGCCACCCTACGGAGAAAGCTCATTTCGGCCGCCTGTATCCGGGATCTTGTCCTTTCCGTCATGACCCACAGCTCATGACCATAGGTGAGAGTAGGAACGTAGATTGACCGGTAAATCGAGAGCTTTGCCTTGCAGTTCAGCTCCTTCTCACCACGACAGACCGGTACATCGACCGCATTACTGCAGAAGCTGCACCGATCCGTCTGTCAATCTCCCGTTCCATCCTTCCCTCACTCGTGAACAAGACCCCAAGATACCTGAACTCCTCCACTTGAGGCAGGAACTCTCCACCCACCTGAAGCGGGCAAGCCGGGTGGCCTCGGACTTGGAGGTGCTGATTCTCATCCCAGCCGCTTCACACTCGGCCGCAAACCGTCCCAGTGCACGCTGAAGGTCCTGGATCGAGGAGGCCAACACGACAACATCATCCGCAAAAAGCAGTGACGAAATCGTGTGGTCCCCAAACCGGACACTCTCCGGCCCTTGGCTGCGCCTAGAAATTCTGTCCATAAAAATTATGAACAGAACCGGTGACAAAGGGCAGCCCTGCCGGAGTCCAACATGCACCGGGAACAAGTCTGACTTACTGCCGGCAATGCGGACCAAGCTCCTGCTCTGGTTGTACAGGAACCGAACAGCCCTAAGCAGGGGGCCGCCGACCCCATATTCCCAGAGCACCCTCCACAGGATGCCACGAGGAACACAGTCGAATGCCTTCTCCAAATCCACAAAACACATGTGGACTGGTTGGGCAAACTCCCATGAACCCCCCAGCACCCTGGAAAGGGTATAGAGCTGGTCCAGTGTTCCACGACCGGGACGAAAACCACACTGTTCCTCCTGAATCCGAGGTTCCACTATCGGCCGAATTCTCCTCTCCAGTACCCTGGCATAGACTTTCCCGGGGAGGCTGAGAAGTGTGATCCCCCTATAGTTGGAACACACTCTCCGGTCCCCCTTCTTGAAAAGAGGGACCACCACCCCGGTCTGCCAGTCCAGAGGTACTGTCCCCGACCGCCATGCGATGTTGCAGAGGCGTGTCAGCCAAGACAGCCCCACAACATCCAGAGACTTGAGGTACTCAGGGCGGATCTCATCCAACCCCGGTGCCTTGCCACCGAGGAGCTTTTTAACCACCTCGATGACTTCAGCCCGGGTGATGGACGAGTCCACCTCTGAGTCCCCAGCCACTGCTTCCTCAACTGAAGACATGTCGGTGGGATTGAGGAGATCCTCGAAGTATTCCTTCCACCGCCCGACGATATCCCCAGTTGAGGTCAACAGGTGCCCATCTCCACTGTAAACAGTGTTAGTAGGGCACTGCTTCCCCCTCCTGAGGCGTCGAACGGTTTGCCAGAATCTCTTCGAGGCCGACCGATAGTCTTTCTCCATGGCCTCACCAAACTCCTCCCAGGCCCGATTTTTTGCCTCCACGACTACCCGGGCTGCAGTCCGATTGGCCTGCCGGTACCGGTCAGCTGCCTCGAGTCCCACAAGCCATCCAGGCCCGATAGGACTCCTTCTTCAGCTTGACGGCATCCCTTACTTCCGGTGTCCACCACCGGGTTTGGGGATTGCCGCCTCGACAGGCACCGGAGACCTTACGGCCACAGCTCCAAGCGGCCGCAGCGACAATGGAGGTGGAGAACATGGTCCACTCGGACTCAATATCTCCAGACTCCCTCGGGATTTGGTCGAAGCTTCGCCGGAGGTGGGAGTTGAAGATCTCTCTGACAGGGGGCTCGGCCAAACGTTCCCAACAGACCCTCACAGTACGTTTGGGTCTGCCGGGTCTGTCCAGCTTCCTCCCCCGCCATCGGATCCAACTCACCACCAGGTGGTGATCAGTTGACAGCTCCGCCCCTCTCTTCACCCGAGTGTCCAAGACATATGGCCGAAGGTCTGATGACGCGACCACAAAGTCGATCATCGACCTCCGGCCTAGGGTGTCCTGGTGCCACGTGCACTGATGGACACCCTTATGCTTGAACATGGTGTTCGTTATGGACAAGCTGTGGCTAGCACAGAAGTCCAATAACAGAACACCGCTCGGGTTCAGATCAGGGGGGCCGTTCCTCCCAATCACGCCCCTCCAGGTGTCACTGTCACTGCCCACGTGAGCGTTGAAGTCCCCCTGTAGAACGACGGAGTCTCCAGTCTGAGCACTTTCCAGCACCCCTCCCAGAGACTCCAAGAGGGCCGGGTACTCCGCACTGCCATTTGGGCCGTAGGCACAAACGACAGTGAGAGACCTATCCCCGACTCGAAGGAGCAGGGAAGCGACCCTCTCATTCACCGGGGTGAACTCCAACACATGGTGGCTGAGCTGGGGGGCTATAAGCAAACCCACTCCAGCCCTCCGCCTCTCACCATGGGCAACTCCAGAGTGGTAGAGAGTCCAGCCTCTCTCGAGAAGTGTGGTTCCAGAGCCCAAGCTGTGCGTGGAGGTGAGCCCGACTATCTCTAGTCGGTACCTCTCGACCTCCCGCACAAGCTCAGGCTCCTTCCTCGCCAACGAGGTGACATTCCACGTCCCTAAAGCCAGATTCCGTGTCCAGAGATCGGGTCGTCGGGGGCCTCGCCCTCAACTGCCGCCCGATTCGTTATGCACCGGCCCCTTACGCTCCCTCCTGCAGGACCCCATGGGGGGAGGCCCGGCCACCAGGCGCTCGCATACGAGCCCCAACCCCGGGCCTGGCTCCAGGGTGGGGCCTCGGCTGCGCCATGCCGGGCGACGTCACGGTCCTTGATGTGTTTGTGAGCATAAGGGTTTGTGAACTGTTCTTAGTCTGATCCGTCACCAAGGACCTGTTTGCCTTGGGAGACCCTACCAGGGGCATATAGCCCCAGACAACATAGCTCCCAGGATCATTCGGGTACTCAAACCTCTCCACCACGATAAGGTGACAGTTCAAGGAGAGGAAGTAATTTCCTCTAAAACTTAAAAGATTTAAAAAAAGTCAAAGGCATTGTAAAAATAACTAATCGAGTGTCTAATCTAAATCCAAGTCTTCTGAAGAGACGCGACGGTTTTATTTGATGAACAGATTTGCAACGGCGCGCTTCCTGTAGTAAACACGGACGCTCAAATGCTTGCGTGACGCACGGAAACAAGATGAGACAAACTTACATTTTGGATGAGCTAAACATTTAAAGTTTGGGAATGGTTATTTTGACTAGGGATCGACCGATATGTATTTTTTAGTGCAGATGCCGATACCGATTTTTTTTTCATCAGCCTTAGCCGATTACCGATACGATGACACAATGATCATGATGATAACAATTTAAAATTTACAATTTAAAAAAGGAACATTTATTGAACTAAAAAAAAAAACAATATTTAACAAATAGTAAAAACAGGTGAGGTAGAACAAGAAAAAAAAAGAGTTCAGTGGTGAAAATAAATTCTGAAAATAAATATTTAAGCATAAATAAAATAATTACACTATTGCACACAGTATCAACAAGCAAGCAGCATAATAAAGTGCACACTGACTGTACTATACTTAATTTTAAAACTATTTACAACCTAGTCATTTAATGGTTACACTCTAAAAAATGCTGGGTTAAAAATAACCCAAGTTGGGTTGAATATGGACTAACCCAGCAATTGGGTTGTTTTGACCCAGCGATTGGGTTAAATGTTTGCTTAAAAAAACCCAATTGCTGGGTTAAAACAACCCAATTGATGGGTTAGTCCATTTACAACCCAACTTGGGTTATTTTTAACACAGCATTTTTTAGAGTGTAGGTCCACTTAACTTAATCTCTTGTAGAGCAACACCAGCGGTAATTCAGGAAAAAATCTCCCAATGCTCCACTTGAAACTTCAGTCTTTCGACCTTTTACCATCGTGTCAATTCTCAATTGATTTTGATTAATATGCGCGAGGGAGGGAGAGCAAGACAGTTTGAAGACGGTGAGAGCTGCCCTGTGGACGCCTGTCTGTAAATAATGCAGGGGAAAAAAATATCAGCAAATGCAGCAGCCTTGTATCGGCCGATGCCGATACACGTAAAAAGCGCAAATATCGGCCCGATATATCGGTCTAACACTAATTTTGACACGCTTTCTTGCGATTAAAACTGTGATTGATTGCATTTATCACCAGGGGCCTCAACTTTCCGTAGATTTATCCTAAATGTGAATGTACACACAAAAGTTTTCAGGTTTATAAAACCATGTGTACACCAGAACCTGCGCAAAAATCCCTTTATAAATCCCAGCCAGCAGAAGATTGTGCGTACGTGAATCTCCTCCCCGAAATCACCATATATGGAGCTTACAACGCCTAGTTTCACGATGCATAACCTCATCTGCATATCATTTCCATGCATATTCCCATCCACGTGACACCATGTTTAATACTGTCAAAGGTACAAGACATTAAAAAAATATTAGATACGGACTATAAATGCAATCTGTACACATTGCATTGCTGAAAATTATCCAATATCCTTTTTATGTTTTAGAATAAATATATCAAAATATCCACAATTTTTTTTTTAAATACTTCTCAGATAAAGTTTTTAGAATAGAGTTGAATCGCTAGTGAGAAATGCCATGTTGCTTTTAAGTTGCTAAACTATTTGACTGATACAATCGTCAAAGCAGCGCTGACATCACGTTTCAGTGCGAGTGTGTGTCCGTAGCCTGTATGTGTGTGTGTGTGTGTGTGTGTGTGTGTGTGTGTCTGTGTGTTTGAGTGGGAGAAGAGAGAGCAGGAGAAAGAGTATATATGTGCTTCGTACATAATTAAACGTAATTTTGTGGGAAAAACATGGAAATAATTAGTGGTTTTTGTTTACTATATTCCTTTGCTTGGTCAGTGTCGCTGTGGGTTTTGGTTATTTTGCTGTTGTCGCTGTAAAAACGTGAAATAACTGAAATCATTTGGCGGAGAGATATGGAACTGTAATGCGGTCAAGACCTGCCTGGAACTACTTTAGCCGTGCGTTTCCCTGAAAATATATGCACACCTTAGAACGTTCATCAGCCAATTAGATTCAAGCATTCAACAGCCCTGTAGTATGATGTATAATGATGCAATGGGGGAATATTTGTGGGTCCTGATAATAATATAATAATAATATTATTTTAATAATAACAATAATAATAAAAACGTCCTTTATTTTGGCTTAAAACATTGCGATAAGTTTCATATAGTGAGTTCAGTTTCGTGATGTGTATCTAAGTGTATCACTACACCCCTACTTACTATCTATCTCACAAAGTAATGTGAAAATAAGTAGCTACTCAAGAAAGTGTGATTTCAGACGCAGCCAGAGAATGAGAAACAGGTTGAGATGATTGGAATGTCTTGATATTTGTCGAAGCGGCACCTCCCGCAGTTTCTCTTGAAGCCAATACGGAAGTGACTTAAACTGCAGTTCATGGACTGGCCACTAGAGACAGACTCCAGAAGGAGCAGAATCTCATTGAGCTCATGTTAAAATGCCCAACTTTACAGCAGAAGAACACATGTTTACAGTCTGGGACAAATTGTGGTTTTGGTCTATACGGCTAATTTTGCCCTTCATGACGACTGTGAGGGGGGTGAATGTTTTTATAACTCATTCATTTACATTAAATAAAGCCTTAAAGTTCTGCATAATTAAGGGCGTGGCCACTTCATGCACCTCAGCTCCGCCCACGTCCCGCCTCTTTGCCCATTTTCTGTTATCCGGGAGTGACGCGCGATGACGCGCTGCCAAGATGGCGACGGCCAGCTCGCCAGATATGGAGATCGGCTGAATGGATTCGAAAACGGTAAAACTCAACCATTTAACTCTAGGGGAGTTGGAAAGTTGCAAAATGACCCTATTTTCAAAAATTGTGGCGTGTTACTTTAATGAACTGACCATTTAACTAATTGCAAAGTGTTAACACAGATTTCCAGATGACCTACTACTCTACATTTGCCACAAAGTGCAATATGCAACAGTGGTTAGTGCATGACGTATTATAAACCACAATGCAATGTGCTCAACATGACCTCGCATTTCCAGTGTAATATTTGAAACTGTGATTTTTAACATCTCATTATATAATCAGACTGACAAAAAAATGACATTTTGGATTTTCTTTGCATCCAAATTTTTTTTTCTAAAACATAGTTAATACTTTACAGGTAATTAGTTAATGCATTAGCTACAATGAGCTTTTTTATGCAAAATTGGTTTAAACTTCCAAATAATTGTATTTTTAAGGATGTGATGCAATTCACATGGAAAGTGATGAGGTCATGTGGCAATGTAGTACACGACTGGTATCATGGAGTAATCATAAAGTGTCACTATTCTGCATTCATAACCCAAATCCAAAATGCAACTCCTCTTTCAGAGGATGGAGCAGCCGTTTAGCAGTGGTGTCAGAGTGACCTCTTCAGGCCTGGAGTTTAAGACAACAACACTTGATTGAAATCTGGCACAAAAACATCAGAACCGAAACATCAACAGACATTATGCTAATTTATTTACATAGTAACAACTGTTGGTTGTTCACACGGTATCAGAGGATGTTCACTATTGATGGGTCAGGAATGAAAATGTCATTGCATTGATTCAACACAGCCTGTGTTTGACCCAAAACACCCAAAATCATGCATATGGTAATCTGGGGAATGCAAGTATATGCCTTGGTACTTTAATGCATAACAGGACGGGGACTGTTTGCCATAATCATACCAAGATATTGCAAAGTAAATATGCAAATTCTGATGCCAAGATACATTTATTGAGAAGCAAAATGACAACACGTTTTGTTGTATTTAAAAACAAAGTGACTTTATGCTTAAAACAAGAAAAAAGGTCTGCCAATGGAGTAAGAAAAATAAACTTGTTTTTCTTTATTTATAACATGCATTGGCAGATATTGTTCCTTGCATTTTTAAGCATAGTCACTTCATTTTGACTTATCAAGACTCATATCTTAAGTAATTTTCCTTCTCAAGAAAATTTAGGATTTAGATTTAGGAATCGTTAGATATTTGTATTGGAAAACAAGACAAAACAGCTGTGGAAGAACATCACTTTCTGCAAGTGTATTTAAACTGTTAATCTTGATGGATGTCAGCTGTCTAGAGGTCAGAAATGAATAAATTAAAGGAGGGGGGGGGGGGGGGGGGGGGGCATGTAATGCTATTTTATTTTTTACACTGTTAAAGACTTGGATTCCCATGCTAAACATGGCCAAAGTTTAAAAAAATAAGTAGGACATTTGATGGACATTTTTTCTGTGCCAAAAATACTGTTAAGAATACCAGTTTCTCACAAGTTTCGGAAGTTTTTTTTTTTATTATGGGCCTACGTGACGTCAACCAGAGCAAGAGCACACCCGTCAACACGCTTTTCCTCTGCTTCAGGGAAGTCATCAGCTGCGCTGCACAGATCACAGGACTTCACGAAATCAACAATGTCACAAAGAGTGTGTTTTTGGTTGTCAGGGCAAGACAACCCTGTTCAGCTTCCCAAAGAACCCAGCGTCAATGGGGACAGTAGATGGAGTTTGCGCAAGTGTTTTTGTTTGTTCTAGGCCTGTCGCGATTGGTCGATACATCGACTGCGTCGACGCTCTTAATTAGTCGATGTCAATATTTTAGTCGAGCTGGGTACGTTGGGTACGATATATGGGTATATATTGGGTACGCCAGCACTCTAATAAGAGCAGTATTTCTTAATTTGCGATGTGTGACAGCAGGAGTGAGGACGTGTGTGTGAGCTCTGCTTCCACCATTCACTAAAAATGGAAGCAGAACCGTCAAACATACACTGATATACGGACTCTGACTGAAGCGCCCACACACCTTTCACTCAGACAGATCGCAACGCCAGTTTCGTGGATTATTGGGTGCGAATGGTCAAAAATATGTAAAAATGCATGTCCTGGCGAGTATTCGGGTAAATGCCCGTTGGATATGTCTTTAGTGAACGTATACAGAGTTGAATGAGAAATCGGGTGTTACAATGAATTTGGTCCGTGCAGCTCTTAAAGGGCCGGACATATTCTGTGTGAAGCAGGGCAGGGCAGGAACATGCCGGCCAAGTGAGTGTTTAGGGTTTTTTAACCCTAAAACAATGAATTGTAAGTTCTGTTATATTATTAAATTACTTTTACTGTTTTTTACTGTTTCAAGGGCTTGTTTACATTAATAGTTTTTTATAGTACACTACTGAAGGCCAACGTTGCAAGTTAAATTAAATGTTTTTTTTAAGTAAAATTGTTGAAAATTATTGTGATAAATTAGTCGATAGATTAATCGATAAATTAGTCGATAGATTACTCGATATAAAAATAGTCGTTAGTGGCAGCCCTAGTTTGTTCAAAGCATTTCAGCAATGATTGTTTTATAAAAGGGCTCAGTTCAACTCCGATATGCAGACCATCTAATGCTGAAAGATGGAGCGGTCCCAACGAATAAGGTTCAAGGTCATGCATTGTAACCGCAGACAGTGAGTAAAACTGCTTCAAATGTCTGTGTGCTGTTGGCTATCGGCGCAAATGCACATCAAGTAAACAACATGAACGTATAGTTAATTTATCAATGGAGCATGCAATGTATGTGTGTTTAAATACATTTGTTTAGCTGGACCACTATAGATGTCTGTTTTATTTATTGTAAAAGCACTCCAAACAACAATACACAAAGAGTGGGGAAATATGTTTGCTAACTAACTGGAAATATGTTTGCTAACTAACTAAATTAATTATTTAATATTAAACCTAGGCCGTTCACACAAAGCGCACTTCTTCCTTCAAATGCGCTACTATTCCCTTGTTTTTTAATGTAAACATGCACTTGTCTGACGTGCTCCACTTGTTAAGTCACAAACAATAGTCCATAAACCAAATCATGTCCTCATAAACCATGAGTAAACACACACAAATGTTGTAAAACTTGCACATTACAGTGTTCTAAAAACCACGTTTTTTTCCTCGTTTTCTAATGGTGCGTTCACACCAGACACGCATGAGTGATTTACAAGTCAATGCAAAGACGCAAATCGACATTCTACTGCACGATTTGTGCGAATTGAGTGTTTCAGGCGTTTGTACATGTGATTTGCGTGAACAGAGCGAGTTGAAAAATCTGAACTTTGGCGGATATTTGTGCTGCGTTAACCAATCAGGAGCTTGCTCTAGTAG
>NC_137111.1:46374644-46432144 GCF_949357685.1 Gobio gobio
TTGGACCAACACCAGCAGATGACATGGCACCCCAAACCATCACTGACTGTGGAAACTTTACACTGGACCTCAAGCAACGTGGATTGTGTGCCTCTCCTCTCTTCCTCCAGACTCTGGGACCTTGATTTCCAAAGGAAATGCAAAATTTACTTTCATCAGGGAACATAACTTTGGACCACTCAGCAGCAATCCAGTCCTTTTTGTCTTTAGCACAGACGAGACGCTTCTGACGCTGTCTGTTGTTCAAGAGTGGCTTGACACAAGGAATGCGACAGCTGAAACCCATGTCTTGCATACGTCTGTGCGTAGTGGTTCTTGAAGCACTGACTCCAGCTGCAGTCCACTCTTTGTGAATCTCCCCCACATTTTTGAATCCTCTCCAGGGTGCGGTTATCCCTGTTGCTTGTACAATTTTTTCTACCACATCGTTTCCTTCCCTTCGCCTCTCTATTAATGTGCTTGGACACAGAGCTCTCTGAACAGCCAGCCTCTTTTGCAATGACCTTTTGTGTCTTGCCCTCCTTGCGCAAGGTGTCAATGGTCGTCTTTTGGACAACTGTCAAGTCAACAGTCTTCCCCATGATTGTGTAGCCTACAGAACGAGACTGAGAGACCATTTAAAGGCCTTTGCAGGTGTTTTGAATTAATAAGCTGATTAGAGTGTGGCACCAGAGGCCCGTTGCACAAAAGTAGAATTAAGACATCCAGGATAAATTACTGAGCTGAGCTCAATGAAGCCAAAACAAGTGCATCCAGGCTTAATTGGTTGCACAAAGACCAAGCCAGGATGAGCAGACACGGATTCATCAAGCCAGGTTAAACCAATCTTGGATAGGTGCGCGCTCACGGCTCACTCAAATAGACCCGCCACCGATCACAGATTCACTGATTTACCATGGCATAGAGCGGCGTACTTTTCCCCGTTGGAGGCATACGAGGAGGTAAAATACATAATTAAGAAGAAAGGCAACACCGCCACAGTGATAAAGCAAAGAGAAAAAGCATGGCAAAATATTGCAGACCTCCTGAATCCGTAAGTAGTGCACAATTACACACTCACCGCTCTGCTGAAACATCACAATTACAATCCAAATAGTTAATTCACATCTCCAAAAATGCAGTTGTACACTGATTATGAAACAGTTTAACTTTTAATTGAAATGGACAACAGATATGAGTGAAATTGTGTAAAGTAACCCCATCACACTGTATAAGGCTTTGATAAATTATTATCAAAGGCTTACATAATTACTACGGTCAGTAGTACAGTTTAATCTTAGCCGTTGTACTCTGCTTCTTATGCTGTCCACCGATTTTTTTTTTTTTTTTTTGGCCTCTTATGATGTTTGTGCTGTATACTGTGTGTAATACAAGCTTGCAGGGAGGCTACTGCATCCATTCATTTGTCTGTTCAGTTGATGTGTATGGATTTGTCCTGCATTTATTTCAGTGTGCAGACAAGCGGGGTGTGTTTTATATACACTGTTAAAAATTGTCCCGTTAAAAAACAGCAAGTAACTGGCAGCACGGTTGCCAGCAAGTTACTGTTAAATTAACAGTGTCTTGCTGTTGTTGAAATTTACAGTTTGTTACTTTTTTTGTAAATACAGCGTAAAGCTGTTATTTTCTATATTAACAGTAAATTACTGTTGAAAGCATTAACAGTTAATAAATGTTTATTTGCACTTTTTAACTGTAAGCTACAAATATGTTATTATATTGAGAAATGGACTGCTAAGAAAAAGGTGGAATTGTTTTTGTTATTTCTTTGATTTTTTTTGTTTTAAAACCTTGTTTTAATACAATGTACAAATATAGCCTTTGAAACAATAAAAATTAACACATTGCAGTGTAACTTCAAAATGTGCTTTATTAAAACTTTGAAAAACGTGAAAAAAAAGCCACTTTAAATCAATATTCTCAAAATTAGTGGCTGATGCAGTTGGAATGACTAAAACATAAGCTTCAGAATAAAATGTTATTTAACTGAATAAATAAAACATTTATATAACATTAGAAAAAAACTAAATGAGTGACTCAGAGAACCACTAAGTGAATAACAATTACTGAATGAAGAAAGTCAATGAAGAATGAAGTCAAAATTTGGGTATTCAAGAATGAACACCTGAAAAAATTGTGTGACTAGCACACTAAAAGCATGTTTTTGTTGTTTTTGAAGAGTATGTGTAAGGTGTGCATGTGGTATGTAAGTGAATGAGTGGGTTCACTTATATGAAGTGCCACTCAAAGTCCATTAGCTTCTTAAGCAGACTGGCAACCCGAGTGTTGACTGATTTCTTCTTGTGGGCGACCTTCCCTGTCTGCTTTGATAGGACTGTGTCCACCCTTGGTGCCTTTTTCAGGATTAATTCCAATGAAGCGCCTGAAAAACAAATGTTTACATTCAGAATTAGTGTCGGTAAAAGTTTACATAACGAGAATGTGAATAGAAATTTTTTTTTTTTACCTAGTCACAGAGCCCTGTTCTTTTAACATAAATGCATTTCAAAATGCTTATTGTGGACTGGTCTGGACAGATACTGAAGTCATTGTTGCAGCAATTTTTATGATTAATTTAACTCAATATTTTTGCTCAATATAGTTGAAGGGTTAAAAAATGTAAATGTAGTAAGTGTATTAATTAGTCACCCTCACTTTCAAAGAGTTTTCATTTTCAAAACACAAATTAAGCTATTTTTAATATTCTTTCATAATTTCTGTTCATCCATTAAAATTCCAGACAAATTTAGGGTAAATGGAAACTGTAATGTAAAGATGTGATTTCAAAGCTGCTAATTTTGCAAACTTTCTATTACAGTCCTGGATGCAACAATGAAGAAACAAGGTAGGGATATTGCTGTGAATCCTCATGTGCTTCACACTGGCCACTGGAGTACTGCATTGCTGCCCACATAACTGACATGCAAGCATGCTGACAAGTGAAAATGAAGACTGTCTCTTTTGACATGAAAAAAACGTAACTCAAAATCTCAACAACAAAAAAATATTCACTGAAATACAATGTCCATTAGGCTACTGTACTGGGCAAAGTAACATTACAATACAAACCATCTACAAAAAAAAAAATTTAACAGGACTTTTTTTTATCCTTACTGAATATTGTAACGCATAACTTATTCTATTAAATATCTATTCTATTAACGCATAAGTTCTTCTAACTTGGATCTAAGCAATCTAAAATACAGCCAACACTAAAGAAACAAAACAGCAACACAAGTAAAGAAAAACTCCACTCAGAATACAGTTATGTACAAATTAGAACAAGCTTACCCAAATTTGCAAGCACAATGTAATCAAAATCAACGCTTTGTCTAATATAAAGTAAAGGTACATTAGGCAATAGATGAAAAGATCTCAAGCTAAAATGAGCAAACGAGATGACGATAATTTCAGCATGTTACAGATACATCAATATTACTTTGTTGCTATGATGTTAAAGGCTACTTTGCAGTTTATAGCATAGGCGTCGATTTCGGGGGGGACGCGTACCCACCAGATTTCGTCATGAGTCCTTTTGTACCCACCACTTTTTTTTTTTTTTTTTTTTTTTTTTTTTTTTTAAACCTCGAGTTCAATTTTGCGGTGAAGCATTGCTGACACACATATTTTTTCCACTCAATTGTGTTGTAATAACGATATCTTATGTCGTTTTAACTACATCTTTTCTCATAATAACGAGATCTTATGTCGTTTTAACGACATCTTTTGTTGTAAAAGCGTTTGAAAAGCAGAAGCAAGCTCCGTAAAATAGGCTCTTCCGCTGCCTGTATCAGTGGCAGTGCCCATAACACGAAATTGTTGTAATGGATTGATGTAGCCTATACAGTTCTTAACAGCCATGGGTAGCAGGTGCCATGGACCGCTCATGATTTAGAGTAATGACGGACCCCGGTGCAGCCACAAATATCATAATTATCTATAGGCTAGGCCTACTGTAATTGAGACATTCAAGAAATGTATTAAAAAGAAAGACGCTTTCAGCCTTACTCAAAGTAGAGCCCTACATTTCTGCCCGAGCCCGACGGGCCCCGACTTTTTTACGCCCTAGGGCCGGGCTTCGGGCCAATTTTCCAGTCATAGCCTACCTCAGACGCGGGCCGGGCTTCGGGCTTCTTTAGGCTATAGGACGGCGCTATGCAACACGCATCGCCGCAAATGAGTAAAGCAAGCCAACACGCAAACTGCCACAAGTGAAACTGAAAATAAGCTAAGTTTTAGATGCTCAAAAGCACAATCATCTTCATTAAAATTAATGAGACTAAATGCTCTTACCAGTGTTTAGGTCGCTCGTTCTCATAATGCGGTCTTTGATGTTGAAAAGAGCTGATGAATAAAATACTCATATCGGTTGATTTCGTTGACATGAACTCCGTTAAATGTGCATATAGCACGGGAATTGAAGATCGGATATATATTCATTTCGCGGAGAGGTGTAGCCTAAGGTAAGACAACCAGCATGTTTTTTATTTTTAATTATTTGTTTACGTAGATTGTGTAGCCCGTTTGTGTAGAACGCGCGCCGTTGCGATCTGCCTGCCTCATCTTGTCAAAAATGCCTTTTTACTGTGATGGTGGTGATAATAGGCTAAACGTTTAAACGATGCTTTAAGTGTTTTTTATGGATTTAATAAGCAAGACAAGTCAAGTGTTGATTTCAGAGGCTAAAGTGTTGGGTTAACTCACTGTCGGCCGCTGGCCGCTTGGTCGTCACTTTAAAAAGCAAAAACTTTAGTTTAACAAACATTAAATGCTTTAAACATTTTTCTAAATTAACTTAATAAAGAAACAAAACGAAATATATCTACTTTGACATTAAAAACAAAACTGAACTATTTTAATGGCTGTAACTAATGTGTAATAGGGAGGATAAAAAAAAACACGGGCTCCAGTGGGACTCTGATAATGAAGTGGTAAAAAAATTGCAAAAATGAAAAATATTAAAGAATTCGCGGGGCGCTTTCGTCGGCATGAGTAAGATAGGCTATAAGACCCGCAATATGTCTCTCATCTGACATTTTTATTTATTTACATTAGTAAGCTGCAGGACATAGTCTTTCAAAACATGACCTGCGCGAAAGAGAAAAAAAAATGTACCCAGCACTTCTGAAAATGCACTTCTGAATGCGTCTCTGTCCCCAGCACATTTCAAACCAAACTGACGCCCATGGTTTATAGTATATAATATTTGATTGAACTCACCGTGTAATCGGGAAATATCTGAATCAGAAATCCAGCTCCACTCTATGACGCAGTTTTCACGTCGTTGACGCGTTTAGCACTGAAATGGACAAAACAATTACATCTCAGCATCCACAATTATTAGTTATTTGCACAGTTATTTGGAATTAGAAACGTGTATCTTGTGTAAAAGAAGCAAGGTAAAGGTGCACTCACCGGTTAAATCACAGTGTAAAGACAGATGAAAATCCACATGTGCTTGCTGACATTTTCAGTTTCAAAAATACTGTTAAGTACTGTTTTCTTCCCTTCGTTTAATAAATACGGTAAAATGCTGTTAAATTTTGTCTACGTCATTTCACCAACCGTAAAAAAAACAGCAATACACTGTTTTTTAAAATAACAGGATTATACTGTAAAATTTTCGCCGTAAATTAACAGCAACAGTGTATATATATCTCTATCAGTGTATATATATCTCTATCTTTGAATGTGTATTTATCCTTTTGTTGTATAATCCTTTTGTTGTATTGTTGAGTCACTGTGTGACTTCAGTTTCGAAAGGAGCTGATGGTTTACCTGCTTTGTTTTATCCTTATTCAATAAAGGAACCTAATGTTACACTTTGTGTTTTTATATTTATATGGAATGTGTATTTTATACGACAGTGTATTAGGGCCACACTGAAGAAGAAGGAAAAAGTCATACATTTATGAGGCTGGTTCTTTCTGCGGAAAAGATGCATATTCTTTTTACAGTCCTAACTCTTCTGACAATGTGACGCTGATGTGCCAAAAGATTAAGTATGTCCTTGTTTGTGAAACCATACTGAAGAACAATTCCACGAAATGCCCCACAGCTGTCATTTTAACAACCGTCTTCCTCTAAAACAACGGGTTACAATATTATGACTTAATTTTTCGAAGTTTTTTTTCCTCTGTGGCCCTAATATTCTATCATTTTTTTTTATAGCCTTATAGTCTATGGGAAACCGTAAATTATCTAATGATAGCAACATCATCTAAAAATCATAATTTATCCAAAATGATTGAAATTATGACCACAAACGTTTAAATAATGACAGTGGGTCTAGTTATATGTGATAACAATGTATAGTGGGCAGTAGAATAACTATTGGTTTCCGTTTGTGGTGACTGCTGACTGACATAAGGGATGAGATTAAATAGATCCTGGAATTTAGCCTGGTCTGGAGCAGGCTAGCTCCACAGAATAAATCTCCATGGTAATTTATACCATAACATCCAACTGCCACCCTATCCAGCTTTAGTGCAACCGGATCACGGATAAATTGAGCCAGGATCACCAAGATATCCCGGCTTAATCCCTTATCCTAGTTTTGTGCAATAGGCCTCAGGTGTCTTCAATATTGAACCTTTTCACAATAATCTAATTTTCTGAGATACTGAATCTGGGATTTTTCCTTAGTTGTCAGCTATAATCATCAAAATTAAAAGAAATAAACATTTGAAATATATCAGTCTGTGTGTAATAAATGATTATAATATACAAGTTTCACTTTTTGAATGGAATTAGTGAAATAAATCAACTTTTTGATGATATTCTAATTATATGACCTGCACCTGTATATTGTTTCATGTTGCATTCTGGATCTTTATATTGCTAGTGATAACACATTAAACTGTGATACAAGGTACTATTTGTCACAGAGAGATGCATTCATATTCTCTGAAGAACATCCTTAAACTCAACATCTGACTAGATCGAAAGAGCAGAGGAACAGTCATATAATTCATAAGACCATAATGAAATCCACGACCAGACCAGGACTCTCACAGACATTAAAAGCCATCTTCTAATGAGAGTATGGTGAGGTAAATTATACATTGCACCTTTTCTACTTCAAGACAGACCTTTTGAAAATTGAATAATTTAATTATAGGTAGTCCTTCCCTGTATGTTAATACCTTTCAGAAGAATGAAAAAAGCCTGGTTTCCATCTGGCCCTTTTCTGCTTTTCTGCTTTTAGACATTTTATTCATGTCCAATTCGAGTCTTAAAATAATGTGATGTGACTGAGTAACTGCGTTCATTCAGAACAGAGACAAAATTATTCTATTTATAGAGTTTAACCACAGCTGGAGCGATAGAACGACTACTAGAGATTAGGGCTGTAACGATTTGACCAAAAATATTTACCTCGATTACGATTAGTGAACGATTATTTTGCTCTTTTTTTTCTTTCCTTTTTTTGCCCTCATAGTTCACTGATAAGGTTTGTCCTGTAAATATTTTCTACTATTAAAAGGTGGGATATTTTTTTTCTAATGAAAAAGTAATTTTAAAACACTTGAAGGAAACGGTTCTCTTTCAGCAGTTATTGTCTATGGGGCAGATTTCTGTTTGTTGTACATCAGATACAGTTCAATTAACACAGTAGGCCTACATTACATTTATTTGAATGCATTAATGAGAGAGTGATTGTGTGTGTGAATTACTCATACCGTCTCTATTAATTTTGAAGCTGTAAATTTGTAATTACTTCAAAGGTATTAAAATCTATGCTATAACGGTTGAGTTTCTAAGCTACTTTAGTGATGAATCACAGGACGGCGTTGACAATGAGTTTCTGCACTGCTCTCTGCGCGCGATCTTCACGTGATGTGCGAGCTTCTAACGGAGTGTTCGTGTCACACTATATCAGGCATTAGTTCAACATAATACACATCTGATGGTCTAAAATTGCTTCAATGTTCAAACAGGCAGGCCTTAAAACACATACAAATGACAAAGCTTTGTGAGGACGCAGGTGAACGTGATCTGGCGTGCGTTGTCAAAGACACAACGCGGCTCGGCTCTCCGTGTCACAGAAAAAAGCTCATGAGCACTGAACGTAGTGCTGGGCGGTATACCGGTTCATACCGAATATCGGTATTTATTTTTGTTATGATATGAATTTTGATGATACCGCAATACCGGTGTGTCGCTTAAACAACGTTCGGAACGCGGCGCAGCGCGTCATTGTTTGAGAGGGGACGCATTTCACTGTTACACTGTACTGCGTGAAGTCGGACAACCGTTGTGTGTACATCAGCTGTACACTCGTTATTGCGGTGCGATGTGGGATAGAATGAGTGCACTCAATAACGTCCACTATGGTTTCGGACACCACTAAGCGTTGTCCCCTCCAAATAATGCCCTATTTGAGGTTATAAGGGGCGATTTCGGATTCAGCCCTTGATCACAGTGCAGAATTCAAACTACACGCGGCGCGCGCGAGAGAGCGGTTTCTGCGCGGAGCACTGTGATGAGATTAACAACGCTCACCACATGGATCATATATCTGATATAGACCAGAGCGAGCGCGTTTACGTTTTTTATGGACATATTTCATATACTATAGTGCTCTAAACGTGAACTCGAAGCGTGTATGCGCACATATTTCATCACGTCTTCTTCAAATGAAATGTGCACTGATTTGGCTACACTGAACCATCTGATCACGACCGCAATGACACGATGGATTATTCTGCTATACAAAAGACAATGAATGATGTAAGTTAATAAATAAACTGACAATTCAAAGAAGAATTGGCAAAAAAGTAACTGCTTTATTCTTTCTGTGTTAAACTGAAGTGTGTCATTTGTTCAGAGAGTGCTCTTAAATGTATTGCAAATATCCGCGTTTCTCCCTCGTTTTGGCCGTTTGTTGTTATATAGGATTTTTATAACAACAATATAAGATTTTTTAAATGCTTACGGTGCCCTCAACTCTGTTTATTTTCTCTCCGTGGTCATATTTTAATATTCATGTGCCTGTAATGAGTGTGTTGCATGTCTGTTTTATTGGTTGTCTCTCCATAGCATTATTTTGTGGGGCTTTGCAAACCTGTATTAACTCTAGTGTGGAATTCTTCTACAATTCTCTCGTCATGACAGTAAAATAGGGCATTCTAGTCAATCTACTGCAGTATTTCCTCTCTCAATCAGTAGAAAATGTGATAACTACCCGGTCATGCATAGGGGAAAAAATACCGTCATATACCGTGAAACCGATATAATTTAGAAAAATACCGTGATATACATTTTTGGTCATACCGCCCAGCACTAACTGAACGGAGAAGTTTTCCATAACGTTGTTCTTGAATAGTGCAAAATCGCTTTAATGTTCAAACTGGCATGCCTTTAAACTCATTTAATTGACAAACTTAATGAGGACGCAAGCGAAAGTGATCGAGCTTCGGGGCTTGCGCGCACAAGTCTCTGTGTGTGTATCAGCGCATATAAGAACGGTATATGCAGGGCATCGTCAATGCATTGTGATACATCGTGATATCGAATTGAACTGAATCGATGACATGATAATCGTAATCGAACCGAACCGTGAGACCAGTGTAGGTTCACACCCTTACTTGGCTGTATGGCCAGAAAGCACTACTGAATATGATAGCTTGTGTGGACAAGACAGAATTATCATTTGCATTTATGCATTTGGAAGATGCTTTTATCTAAAGCAACTTGCAATGCATTGAAAGTCCACACATATCCTGGGAATCAAACCCATGACTTGGCACTTTTTGCTGTACTCTCAGTTAAGCTCAAGTGCACAACACAGCCATAAGTAAACCAATATCCTTCAAAAAGGTCTCGTCAATATAGTGGATAAATAAAATAATGTTATGTAAAATTAAATAGTCAAAGCTTTGCACTGGATGTGCTGGTTTCAGACTCATTACCGGCTGCAATCATGTCCTCATCTCATGAACCAAACACTTGTGATTCATCAACTCCCTGATAATGCACTCGCATTCATGTAAAGTAGCCCTGTTGACATGTTTGTGTGAGTAAAAGGCAAAACGCACAAGATACAGAGCCTTCAATGCCCTTAGATGGCGATACCACTTCTTTATAGCAGAAACAAACAGCTGCAGAACAAGTTAGGTGCCATGCAAAGTGTAATTGCATTACTCAACACAAATGTATTGGAGTAAAAAGTACATTTACTTGTTCAAAAATGTAGTCAAGTAGAGAGTAAAAGTTGCTAATATGTTTGATAATCTGTACAACAAGCCAAAAAGATACTTAAGTACAGTAACTAATTACATTAACACCACTGCAGGAATCCCAGTTTTATCAATTATCTATTTTTAAAGGGTTAGTAGACCCAAAAATTATGAAGAAATTATCCCTCATTTTCGGGTGAACGAATCCTTTAATGTAATTAAATGGACTACAGATAAAGGACTAAGACGGAAAGGTACAACTACATCATCTCCCAGTGTGTTTGTGGTCTATGACGAGTTCTGTCTTAAATGAATAGCTCTCGATTACGATCAGCATATTATTATTATCATTGACAGAACCATTAAAAAAAAAACATGTTCATTACTTGAAACAAAATAGACTGAAATAAAAAAAATAATTAAAAACTATAAATTATAAAACTATATAAAAAAATATTATTTTATTTCAGCTAGTTGCCAAAGCAAAATTTCTCATTTTCCTTTAATTTAACTTCAAGACCTAAAAATACAATAACAATAAAGACCATTGTACTCAAAGGACAATAACTATAAAGATAACGTTAAATATATAGTTGTAAAAATCGTTCTTAATATTAAAGAATAGCAGAGTTCACACCACAGCTATAGCGATAACGGCACAGAGAAACGATATTATTGTAATCACTTTAAGAGCGATTATATCCAGCTGATGAACGATGACATTGACAGCCAATCAGAATCCATCCTGCTGTACCGAGCTCGAGGATGCTATCATGGCTGAATCCGAAATCGCCCCTAAACCCTCATTCACTATTCCCTACGTTAGTCCACTAATACAGTTCACTTGAAGGAGAGAATGAAAACGAGTGAGTGAAGTCGGACAGCCGTTGTGTGTTCATCGCCTGTACACTCGTTATTGCAGTGCAATGTGGGATTGAATGAGTGCACTCAATAACGTCCACTATGGTTTCGGACACCACTACAAAAGGCTGTCCCCTCAAATAATGCCCTATTAAGGGTATAGGGGGCGATTTCGGATTCAGCCAGTGTTATCGTGAACAGGCCTTAATGCATTAAAGGGGTGGTTGATTATGATTTGGCTTTTTAAACTTTTGTGTAATGTTGCTGTTTGAACATAAACAACATCTGCAAAGTTACGACGCTCAAAGTTCAAAGCAAAGGGAGATATTTTCTTTTACAGAAATCACTTTTTAAGGACTACAACAAACGGCTGGTAGGGACTACACAAGCTTTTGATATATATTGATATCACTAACCCTGAAATTTACATAAACCCCGCCCCCAGGAACACACAACAAAGGGAGTGAGATTATCATGACAGAATATGCTAATCAATGACTTGAAGATAGTTAACTCATAAATTCATCAACTAACCCTTCAGGAACATCCTGTCTCATTCTACATGTTGTCACTTCTTATTGAGTTTCTCCATCATTGTCCAACTCAGGTTTGAACACAAAAGGCTAAACAGTTTCATTGCGTGTCTGCATGAGGTCATCAGAGCTGCTAACACAAGCTCTTGAAGCTCCGCCCCATGAGCAGCAGCTCATTTGCATTTAAAAGGACACTCAAAAACGACACGTTTTTGCTCACCCTCTAAAAGTAAATTTTATCATGCTATAAAAAATTAGCTGTGGGGTATTTTGAGCTAAAACTTCACATACACACTCTGGGGACATCAGAGAGTTATTGTATCTTGTAAAAAAAAATTACACCGTTACATTCACACAAACACATACAGTATGGAGTTCATCCAGAATCACCTTCTGAAGACTACAATGCTTGTCCATTTTAAAAGCGATGAAGATTGTGAGATGAGAAGCACTGAAGGCCAGTGTTTGAGGAGAAACAGAGGGAATTCTGGGTCTCGTCAACATCTGAAAGCCCTTTCATGTGCCACAGACACTAGCCAGCTGGATTTACAAAATCAATCACAGGAGTCAGGAACACACAACACCTCAACACACCATACACACTTAGTTTCTGTACAATCTTATCCAATTAAACACTAGCAACATTTCTTTGTTCTGCAGTTTATGCAAAGCATGTTTTGTGGTTTTCAGTCCAAGTCTATATCTTTAAGCTCATCATGTTTGGACACTTCAGTCACACAAAGAATCCATTGCATTACATACGACATATCAAAATCAAGTTGCATCTGTGCTCAATGGATTCTAGAGCTTTTCTCAGAATTAAGGCTGTGTTCACACTTGACGTCTTTTTTTTTTTAAAGTTGACAAGAGCGCTCATTTAGTAAGAAAAAAAGAAGAAGCTGGCAGCGTTTGGTTCAAAATAGCAGGCGAGGATGTCTTTTGTTGCTATAACAACAGCCGCAACAAGAGCGCTGTGTGGTGCAGAGATACAAAATGTCTTGATGAGAAACCCCACGTAATTTAAAAATACAACTGTTAATGTGTGACGAAATGTAGTTTTAAGACTTTTTCAGGCAATAATGTACTTGTGTAAAGCTCAAATCTGTGGTTTATTTATAAAGCGAGCACATATTTGAACATTTTATCTGCCGTTTTTGGAGTTGTGAGATCCAGTGGATCAGCGGCGCTCAGCGCTCATTAACCCCGCCAAGAGCAGCCTTTCCTCGGCTAGTCCTTCTGCCGTCGGCTCTGATGTCCTGTGGTGGTTAAACATGAGGTATAATTCGTCTTGTGTAGATCTAACGGGCGATCTTTGGTCTCATGGATCTTTAATTTGTTCTCTGGCAAATCGTTTAGGCTGAGGGCAAAGTGAAGTTTCATTACTTTATATTTTTTAGGCTATTTAACTTTACGTTACCGTTGTAGCCTACTAGCACTGACTTTGTTTGACTGAATTGTTTGCTTTGATTTCTTGTATAGCTTCCTATACCTTTTACTTATACTTTTATAATAGATATTATTGATCACTCATAAACTGACATTTAACAAAAAGAGACTGGGTTGTGTTTTATGTCATATTTAATTGTATTATAGTGATAATCATATATGCACACTTGTCTGAAATTGTAGACTATTGTAGACTATAATATACATACAGATATAACCGGCACATTCTCCACTTTCAGGTCTTGCTACTCGCTTGTCATTGGTCAGCTGTCAAAAAGGCGCTTGACGTAGGGCATTTTTATCATGCCCTATTAGTTCTACTAATAACAAACAACTTCTGCAAAAGGTTCTGCAAAAGGTGTGAATCTCCTGTCTGTGACACACACACACACACACTCATGTGCACAGAAAAGCCGCCTAAGACAGCGCTTGAATCAGTGTTAATTTCGTTGACAAATAATTTGTCATAATTTTCGTTAACAACATTTTTTTTTCGTCAGTAACTTGTGTAGCTTTAGGATTAATCGATATTTAATGTATAATTTATGCAGTGAAGACTGTGAAGTGTTTCATAACTTTATTTCTGTATGTTAGACCAACCTGAAATCTTACATGGGTCAAAAACTATGAAAACAATAACTTTTTGTGCATTTTGACAGGGCAAGAAAAAAATCTGAACTGGGCCAATAGAAAAAAAAATAAGCCCTGATATATTAAAGGGCAGGTAAATGTGACATTTATTATAATGGGTTTATGTGAAGATTGTTTTATGTGAAGATTGTTTCACTTAAATGAAAAGTTAATGTTCAAATTGATAGTTTTCAATTATACTGTAATGCTGAATGGCTATAATTAATGGGTAAAATTGAAAAAAAAAAATCTATTTCATAGAGATATCAGTAGCGATATTGGTATCGGTTAAGATGGCCTCCATTCATAAATAGATGCCATTAAACAAATATTTAAAATATACGGCCTTTAAGTTGTTTCTACATTAATTTCTTTGAAATTAGTACAATATAAAATATATTAAAAACTTTAATGCCAGGTTTTAATAACCGCGATTAATTACAGAAAAATGCATGATTCGTTTTTTTTAATCGATTAACAGCACTAGTATTTTTCCAAGACTTCAACTTTCATCCAAAATCTTTACCCCAAAATATAAGTAATTTTCAACCACAGTAAGGAACGGAATCACAGCCTGAAATTGAGACGTTATTGAAATTAAAGCCATAAGCTTTATTTCTCAAAAGTGTTTCTTAAATGACTGCTAATTAAATTGGGAAAATGTTTAAATCACATTAGACTCTTTGACTGATCATATCTTTATTGATGCTTTTTGAAAATGGTTTAGTTTTGCTTAGAACAAAACCGACCAACATTTAAATCTCTTAATAAAACACATATCTCTTAATTGCTTTGAAAGCTCAGACTCAGCACTGATATACGTGCTAGACAACACAATATAGCTAGATCTAAATCTGGAGGATCACTTTTAACAGCATTATATTGTCATATAAGCATTATAGACATAACTTTCTGTAGAGCGGGTGGAACAAATTCCCAGCCATAGCCTGAACATCAAACTTATATTTAATTGTTTGAACAGACCTGAAACACCCACGTGTCACAAACACTTTCTAGTATATCAGGAAATTAAATGCAAGTTTGGAGCATTGATGGTCATGGTCAGTTACATGAGATCGGTTCATGCGTTCTCAATCTCATGGTGTTTGGGTGGTCTATCCTCAAGAGCCACACATTACACTTCATCTTCGCTTTGTAGTGTAAATCAATCACACCGACCTGGGATTCCTCCCATCTCCTGATGAGGAGCACAATCTAAACTGACCGATAGTCCCTCCGGTTACAGCCTTCACAGACGTTGTTCTAGCGGTTTCTCAATATAACAAAGGCTGCCAGGATCTTCATCCGCCCACTCTAATGAGAGTCTCTGCCTTTGAGCTCAACGCCTTTGTAGTGGGAGGAAAGATTCAGAGTATAACTTTCAGACAGATGAAGAAAACTCATACATTTGTTCTTCACAAGAGTACAGAGAGAAAGAGCGTGGTCACAGTCTAAGTCTTTAAATAGTGTTGTCTAATGTTAGTCTTTGTATTATACATTTATCTGTTGAAGTTTAGTGCTGATTAAAACTGTGAGTTATAAAGTCAGAATTGCGAGATATAAAGTCAGAATTGCGAGATATAAAGTCAGAATTGTGAGTTATAAAGTCAGAATTATGTGATATAAAGTCAGAATTGCAAGATATAAAGTCAGAATTGCGTGATATAAAGTCAGAATTGCGTGATATAAAGTCAGAATTGCGAGATATAAACTCAGAAGTGTGTGATATAGTCAGAATTGTGTGATATAAAGTCCGAATTGTGAGTTATAAAGTCCGAATTGTGAGATATAAAGTCAGAATTGTGAGCTATAAAGTCAGAAGTGTGAGATATAAAGTCCGAAGTGTGAGATATAAAGTCAGAATTGCGTGATATAAAGTCAGAAGTGTGAGATATAAAGTCCGAATTGTGAGCTATAAAGTCCGAATTGTGAGCTATAAAGTCAGAATTGTGAGATATAAAGTCCGAATTGTGAGCTATAAAGTCCGAATTGTGAGATATAAAGTCCGAATTGTGAGCTATAAAGTCCGAATTGTGAGCTATAAAGTCAGAATTGTGAGCTATAAAGTCCGAATTGTGAGCTATAAAGTCCGAATTGTGAGATATAAAGTCCGAATTGTGAGCTATAAAGTCCGAATTGTGAGATATAAAGTCAGACTTGCGTGATATAAAGTCCGAATTGTGAGTTATAAAGTCAGAATTATGTGATATAAAGTCAGAATTGCAAGATATAAAGTCAGAATTGCGTGATATAAAGTCAGAATTGCGTGATATAAAGTCAGAATTGCGAGATATAAACTCAGAAGTGTGTGATATAAAGTCAGAATTGTGTGATATAAAGTCCGAATTGTGAGTTATAAAGTCCGAATTGTGAGATATAAAGTCAGAATTGTGAGCTATAAAGTCCGAATTGCGTGATATAAAGTCAGAATTGCGAGATATAAACTCAGAAGTGTGTGATATTAAGTCAGAATTGTGAGCTATAAAGTCAGAAGTGTGAGATATAAAGTCCGAAGTGTGAGATATAAAGTCCGAATTGTGAGATATAAAGTCAGAATTGCGTGATATAAAGTCAGAAGTGTGAGATATAAAGTCCGAATTGTGAGATATAAAGTCCGAATTGTGAGCTATAAAGTCCGAATTGTGAGCTATAAAGTCCGAATTGTGAGCTATAAAGTCCGAATTGTGAGATATAAAGTCCGAATTGTGAGCTATAAAGTCCGAATTGTGAGCTATAAAGTCAGAATTGTGAGCTATAAAGTCAGAAGTGTGAGATATAAAGTCAGAATTGTGAGCTATAAAGTCAGAAGTGTGTGATATAAAGTCCGAATTGTGAGATATAAAGTCAGAATTGTGAGCTATAAAGTCAGAATTGTGAGCTATAAAGTCAGAATTGTGAGCTATAAAGTCAGAATTGTGAGCTGTAAAGTCCGAATTGTGAGATATAAAGTCCGAATTGTGAGATATAAAGTCCGAATTGTGAGATATAAAGTCAGAATTGTGAGCTGTAAAGTCCGAATTGTGAGATATAAAGTCCGAATTGTGAGATATAAAGTCCGAATTGTGAGCTATAAAGTCAGAATTGTGAGCTGTAAAGTCCGAATTGTGAGATATAAAGTCAGAATTGTGAGATATAAAGTCCGAATTGTGAGATATAAAGTCCGAATTGTGAGATAAAGTCAGAAGTGTGAGATATAAAGTCCAAATTGTGAGTTATAAAGTCAGAATTGTGAGCTATAAAGTCAGAATTGTGAGATATAAAGTCAGAATTGTGAGATATAAAGTCCAAATTGTGAGCTATAAAGTCAGAATTGTGAGATATAAAGTCAGAATTGTGAGATATAAAGTCCGAATTGTGAGTTATAAAGTCAGAATTGTGAGATATAAAGTCAGAATTGTGAGCTATAAAGTCCGAATTAAGTGATATAAAGTCAGAATTGTGAGTTATAAAGTCAGAATTGCGAGTTATAAAGTCAGAATTGTGAGATATAAAGTCAGAATTGTGTGATATAAAGTCAGAATTGTGAGATATAAAGTCAGAATTGTGAGATATAAAGTCAGAATTGCGTGATATAAAGTCAGAATTGTGAGATATAAAGTCAGAATTGCGAGTTATAAAGTCAGAATTGTGTGATATAAAGTCAGAATTGTGAGATATAAAGTCAGAATTGCGAGTTATAAAGTCAGAATTGTGAGATATAAAGTCAGAATTGTGAGCTATAAAGTCCGAATTAAGTGATATAAAGTCAGAATTGTGAGTTATAAAGTCAGAATTGCGAGTTATAAAGTCAGAATTGTGAGATATAAAGTCAGAATTGTGTGATATAAAGTCAGAATTGTGAGATATAAAGTCAGAATTGTGAGATATAAAGTCAGAATTGCGTGATATAAAGTCAGAATTGTGAGATATAAAGTCAGAATTGCGAGTTATAAAGTCAGAATTGTGTGATATAAAGTCAGAATTGTGAGATATAAAGTCAGAATTGCGAGTTATAAAGTCAGAATTGTGAGATATAAAGTCAGAATTGCGTGAAATAAAGTCAGAATTGTGAGATATAAAATCAGAATTGTGTAATATAAAGTAGAATTGCGAGTTATAAAGTCAGAATTGTGAGATATAAAGTCAGAATTGCGTGATATAAAGTCAGAATTGCGAGATATAAACTCAGAAGTGTGTGATATAGTCAGAATTGTGTGATATAAAGTCCGAATTGTGAGTTATAAAGTCCGAATTGTGAGATATAAAGTCAGAATTGTGAGCTATAAAGTCAGAAGTGTGAGATATAAAGTCAGAATTGTGAGATATAAAGTCCGAATTGTGAGCTATAAAGTCAGAATTGTGAGATATAAAGTCCGAATTGTGAGCTATAAAGTCAGAATTGTGAGTTATAAAGTCCGAATTGTGAGATATAAAGTCAGAATTGCGTGATATAAAGTCAGAAGTGTGAGATATAAAGTCCGAATTGTGAGATATAAAGTCCGAATTGTGAGCTATAAAGTCAGAATTGTGAGATATAAAGTCCGAATTGTGAGCTATAAAGTCCGAATTGTGAGATATAAAGTCCGAATTGTGAGCTATAAAGTCCGAATTGTGAGCTATAAAGTCCGAATTGTGAGCTATAAAGTCCGAATTGTGAGCTATAAAGTCCGAATTGTGAGATATAAAGTCCGAATTGTGAGCTATAAAGTCAGACTTGTGAGATATAAAGTCAGACTTGTGAGATATAAAGTCCGAATTGTGAGATATAAAGTCAGAATTGTGAGCTGTAAAGTCCGAATTGTGAGATATAAAGTCCGAATTGTGAGATATAAAGTCAGAATTGTGAGCTGTAAAGTCAGAATTGTGAGATATAAAGTCCGAATTGTGAGCTATAAAGTCAGAATTGTGAGCTGTAAAGTCCGAATTGTGAGATATAAAGTCAGAATTGTGAGATATAAAGTCCAAATTGTGAGCTATAAAGTCAGAATTGTGAGATATAAAGTCAGAATTGTGAGATATAAAGTCCGAATTGTGAGTTATAAAGTCAGAATTGTGAGCTATAAAGTCAGAATTAAGTGATATAAAGTCAGAATTGTGAGATATAAAGTCAGAATTGTGAGTTATAAAGTCAGAATTGCGAGTTATAAAGTCAGAATTGCGAGATATAAAGTCAGAATTGTGAGATATAAAGTCAGAATTGTGAGATATAAAGTCAGAATTGCGTGATATAAAGTCAGAATTGCGAGTTATAAAGTCAGAATTGTGAGTTATAAAGTCAGAATTGTGTGATATAAAGTCAGAATTGTGAGATATAAAGTCAGAATTGCGAGTTATAAAGTCAGAATTGTGAGATATAAAGTCAGAATTGCGTGAAATAAAGTCAGAATTGTGAGATATAAAATCAGAATTGTGTAATATAAAGTAGAATTGCGAGTTATAAAGTCAGAATTGTGAGATATAAAGTCAGAATTGCGAGTTATAAAGTCAGAATTGTGAGTTATAAAGTCAGAATTGTGAGATATAAAATCAGAATTGTGTAATATAAAGTAGAATTGCGAGTTATAAAGTCAGAATTGTGAGATATAAAGTCAGAAGTGTGAGACATAAAGTCCGAATTGTGAGTTATAAAGTCCGAATTGTGAGACATAAAGTCCGAATTGTGAGTTATAAAGTCAGAATTGTGAGATATAAAGTCAGAATTGTGAGCTATAAAGTCAGAATTAAGTGATATAAAGTCAGAATTGTGAGATATAAAGTCAGAATTGTGAGTTATAAAGTCAGAATTGCGAGTTATAAAGTCCGAATTGTGAGCTATAAAGTCCGAATTGTGAGCTATAAAGTCCGAATTGTGAGCTATAAAGTCTGAATTGTGAGCTATAAAGTCCGAATTGTGAGATATAAAGTCCGAATTGTGAGCTATAAAGTCAGACTTGTGAGATATAAAGTCAGACTTGTGAGATATAAAGTCCGAATTGTGAGATATAAAGTCAGAATTGTGAGCTGTAAAGTCCGAATTGTGAGATATAAAGTCCGAATTGTGAGATATAAAGTCAGAATTGTGAGCTGTAAAGTCAGAATTGTGAGATATAAAGTCCGAATTGTGAGCTATAAAGTCAGAATTGTGAGCTGTAAAGTCCGAATTGTGAGATATAAAGTCAGAATTGTGAGATATAAAGTCCAAATTGTGAGCTATAAAGTCAGAATTGTGAGATATAAAGTCAGAATTGTGAGATATAAAGTCCGAATTGTGAGTTATAAAGTCAGAATTGTGAGCTATAAAGTCAGAATTAAGTGATATAAAGTCAGAATTGTGAGATATAAAGTCAGAATTGTGAGTTATAAAGTCAGAATTGCGAGTTATAAAGTCAGAATTGCGAGATATAAAGTCAGAATTGTGAGATATAAAGTCAGAATTGTGAGATATAAAGTCAGAATTGCGTGATATAAAGTCAGAATTGCGAGTTATAAAGTCAGAATTGTGAGTTATAAAGTCAGAATTGTGTGATATAAAGTCAGAATTGTGAGATATAAAGTCAGAATTGCGAGTTATAAAGTCAGAATTGTGAGATATAAAGTCAGAATTGCGTGAAATAAAGTCAGAATTGTGAGATATAAAATCAGAATTGTGTAATATAAAGTAGAATTGCGAGTTATAAAGTCAGAATTGTGAGATATAAAGTCAGAATTGCGAGTTATAAAGTCAGAATTGTGAGTTATAAAGTCAGAATTGTGAGATATAAAATCAGAATTGTGTAATATAAAGTAGAATTGCGAGTTATAAAGTCAGAATTGTGAGATATAAAGTCAGAAGTGTGAGACATAAAGTCCGAATTGTGAGTTATAAAGTCCGAATTGTGAGACATAAAGTCGGAATTGTGAGTTATAAAGTCAGAATTGTGAGATATAAAGTCAGAATTGTGAGCTATAAAGTCAGAATTAAGTGATATAAAGTCAGAATTGTGAGATATAAAGTCAGAATTGTGAGTTATAAAGTCAGAATTGCGAGTTATAAAGTCAGAATTGTGAGATATAAAGTCAGAATTGCGTGATATAAAGTCAGAATTGTGAGATATAAAGTCAGAATTGCGAGTTATAAAGTCAGAATTGTGAGATATAAAGTCAGAATTGTGTGATATAAAGTCAGAATTGTGAGATATAAAGTCAGAATTGCGAGTTATAAAGTCAGAATTGTGAGTTATAAAGTCAGAATTGCGTGAAATAAAGTCAGAATTGTGAGATATAAAAATCAGAATTGTGTAATATAAAGTAGAATTGCAAGTTATAAAGTCAGAATTGTGAGATATAAAGTCAGAATTGCGAGTTATAAAGTCAGAATTGTGAGATATAAAGTCAGAATTGTGAGATATAAAGTCAGACTTGTGAGATATAAAGTCAGACTTGTGAGATATAAAGTCAGAATTGCGTGATATAAAGTCAGAATTGCGAGATATAAAGTCAGAATTGCGAGATATAAAGTCAGAATTGTGAGATATAAAGTCAGAATTGTGTATATAACGTCAGAAGTGTGTGATATAAAGTCGGAATTGTGAGATACAAAGTCAGAATTGTGTGATATAAAGTCAGAATTGTGAGTTACAAAGTCAGAATTGTGAGTTATAAAGTCAGAATTGTGAGATACAAAGTCAGAATTGTGAGATAAAGTCAGAATTGCGAGTTACAAAGTCAGAATTGCGAGTTATAAAGTCAGAATTGTGTGATATAAAGTAGAATTGCGTGAAATAAAGTCAGAATTGTGAGATATAAAATCAGAATTGTGTAATATAAAGTAGAATTGCGTGATATAAAGTCAGAATTGCGTGATATAAAGTCAGACTTGTGTGATATAAAGTCAGAATTGCGTGATATAAAGTAGAATTGCGTGATATAAAGTCAGAATTGCGTGATATAAAGTCAGAATTGTGTGATATAAAGTCAGACTTGTGAGTTATAAAGTCAGAATTGCGTGATATAAAGTCAGAATTGTGAGATATAAAGTCAGAATTGTGAGATACAAAGTCAGAATTGTGAGATATAAAGTCAGACTTGTGAGATATAAAGTCAGACTTGTGAGATATAAAGTCAGACTTGTGAGATATAAAGTCAGAATTGCGAGATATAAAGTCAGAATTGCGAGATATAAAGTCAGAATTGAGAGATATAAAGTCAGAATTGTGTATATAACGTCAGAAGTGTGTGATATAAAGTCGGAATTGTGAGATACAAAGTCAGAATTGTGTGATATAAAGTCAGAATTGTGAGTTACAAAGTCAGAATTGTGAGTTATAAAGTCAGAATTGTGAGATACAAAGTCAGAATTGTGAGATAAAGTCAGAATTGCGAGTTACAAAGTCAGAATTGCGAGTTATAAAGTCAGAATTGTGTGATATAAAGTAGAATTGCGTGAAATAAAGTCAGAATTGTGAGATATAAAATCAGAATTGTGTAATATAAAGTAGAATTGCGTGATATAAAGTCAGAATTGCGTGATATAAAGTCAGAATTGTGTGATATAAAGTCAGAATTGCGTGATATAAAGTAGAATTGCGTGATATAAAGTCAGAATTGCGAGATATAAAGTCAGAATTGTGAGTTATAAAGTCAGACTTGTGAGATATAAAGTCAGAATTGTGTGATATAAAGTCAGAATTGCGTGATATAAAGTAGAATTGCGTGATATAAAGTCAGACTTGTGAGTTATAAAGTCAGAATTGCGTGATATAAAGTCAGAATTGTGAGATACAAAGTCAGAATTGTGAGATAAAGTCAGAATTGCGAGTTACAAAGTCAGAATTGCGAGTTATAAAGTCAGAATTGTGTGATATAAAGTAGAATTGCGTGAAATAAAGTCAGAATTGTGAGATATAAAATCAGAATTGTGTAATATAAAGTAGAATTGCGTGATATAAAGTCAGAATTGCGTGATATAAAGTCAGAATTGCGTGATATAAAGTCAGAATTGTGTGATATAAAGTCAGAATTGCGTGATATAAAGTAGAATTGCGTGATATAAAGTCAGAATTGCGTGATATAAAGTCAGAATTGTGTGATATAAAGTCAGACTTGTGAGATATAAAGTCAGAATTGTGTGATATAAAGTCAGAATTGCGTGATATAAAGTAGAATTGCGTGATATAAAGTCAGACTTGTGAGTTATAAAGTCAGAATTGCGTGATATAAAGTCAGAATTGTGAGATATAAAGTCAGAATTGTGAGATACAAAGTCAGAATTGCGAGTTACAAAGTCAGAATTGCGAGTTATAAAGTCAGAATTGTGTGATATAAAGTAGAATTGCGTGAAATAAAGTCAGAATTGTGAGATATAAAATCAGAATTGTGTAATATAAAGTAGAATTGCGTGATATAAAGTCAGAATTGCGTGATATAAAGTCAGAATTGCGTGATATAAAGTCAGACTTGTGAGATATAAAGTCAGAATTGTGTGATATAAAGTCAGAATTGCGTGATATAAAGTAGAATTGCGTGATATAAAGTCAGAATTGCGTGATATAAAGTCAGAATTGTGTGATATAAAGTCAGACTTGTGAGATATAAAGTCAGAATTGTGTGATATAAAGTCAGAATTGCGTGATATAAAGTAGAATTGCGTGATATAAAGTCAGACTTGTGAGTTATAAAGTCAGAATTGCGTGATATAAAGTCAGAATTGTGAGATATAAAGTCAGAATTGTGAGATATAAAGTCAGAATTGAGAGATATAAAGTCAGAATAAGCAAACTATAATACAACGGTTTGCACATACTCAAGCTCAACTCACAAATACAGAGAGGCAGATAAACACACACACACACACACGACTCCCTCCGGGCCAGATGTCTAGGGCGCATATATTCGGTCTAGCTCACACACAAATGTAGGTTGCCCTTTAACCCTGGAAAAAGTCAAAACATCAAAATACTCGGATGTCAAAACATACTATTCTAAAGTGCAGCCTTTGAAATGAAATATAGTATGTAAAACAATTAGCTCTGAGAGATCCAGTCAGGAACACAAAAGGGCAGAAGGAAAACGGCTGCTTTTTTCCCCAGCTAACCCTGCAGGTCAGCGGCACAGGGAAGTTTGTAGCCTGGAGACACGAGCTCCATTTACACAGCGTCTATATTTAGGAGCCCTATAGTCAACGCTGAACGTAGTGCAAACTGACATGTGGGACAAACTGCTCTATGTGGCATTATATGCAGGTTTTGGCAGGAAAATTATTGTGCATTGAAATAACAGAAATTGAAAATTATATTTAGCTCTGCTGAAAGTGCTTTGTAAGTGTCCCAGTGATATTTCACTGCAAAAGCAAAAGAAAGCCTGTTTATATGGCCATTGTGATGTTGTGACAATTTTAATGACAATAATGCACACTTACCCTGTAGGCCCAATACCATCTTATTATATATATATTGGGTGCGCGTGTAAATTGACCCGAGCATGATTTCGTGACATTCAGGTAAATACTCTTTGCCTGAAGACAGTGTGTAACATTTCACCTGCTCAAGCTTTATAATAAACCATATCATTGTATTATGTTCACTATTGTTCATACACAATAGAAAGGCATTCATAACACCGTTCAACAACAGCGATCCACGGTTATAAAATTACCTCATACATCTCCATTTGACTGGATGGCTTTAGAAAAGGCCATCACTTCCCTCATTTTACGCGAGTCACCTCAAATGAACTTCATTTGTCTGGAGGGGCTGGTCACTTTACAGGAGCACCAAAACCAGCCTGACCTTTGTCAGCGGTCACTTCCAATCTGTTCTCCACCTGAATGTTTTATTTCATATCTCAGTGAATTGATATACTAATCCACACAGAACACCCTAGCAAACACATATTAGCAATGCACTGGATAAAGCTGGATAAACTGCGTTCTGCAAAACACATTTTGCATTTGATCTTTCAAGTCAAACGAGGAACGACATGAGGGCGAGTAAGTGATTCCAGAATTGTCACTTTGAGAGTTTTTCAGCTTAAAATAACTAAAGGCTCTCCACCACATTCATGTAAATCAGCTGGAGTAAGAAACTTTGAGACTGACAGCGGAATCAGGGCACTTTGTACCATTTCCCATCTCATATTCACCTGCTAAACAACAGTGCTGGGGATGGAAATATCAATCAGGCGTCAGTGTGTCAGACTACTTTGTCATGTGCCACCATCCGTGAGAGAGAGCTGACAAATGAAAACAGATCAGCAATCACTGATACAGCAAAGCAAAACCTCACCACTGCTACTGAGCAACAGGAAAACTCTCGATTTCAGGAAGAAAAATGGGTCTGAATGAAACTCAACAGTGCTTTAGATTTTCCAGTTAGCATTCAAAATAATCAGTTTGGCTGTTAAGTATATATAACGTGTATATATCACACCGATCACTGCATGAAAAGTGGGATTTTCGTCAGTAAGCGGCACTGTAGACATATCAGACATAACATTATGACCACTGACTGTTAGTGGGTGGGATATATTAAACATTTAATCCTCAAAGTTGATGTGTTAGAAGCAGGAAAAATGGGCAAGCGTAAGGATTTGAGCGAGTTTGACACGGGCCAAATTGTGATGGCTAGACACTGGGTCAGAGCATCTCCAAAACTGCAGCTCTTGTGGGGTGTCCCCGGTCTGCAGTGGTCAGTCTCTATCAAAAGTGCTCCAAGGAAGGTAAAGTGGAGAACCGGCCACAGGGTCATGAAGAACCAGTGGTGAACCGGCCACAGGGTCATGAAGGACCAGTGGAGAACCGGCCAAAGGGTCATGAAGGTACAGTGGAGAACCGGCCACAGGGTCATGGAGGACCAGTGGAGAACCGGCCACAGGGTCATGAAGAACCAGTGGTGAACCGGCCACAGGGTCATGAAGGACCAGTGGAGAACCGGCCACAGGGTCATGAAGGACCAGTGGAGAACCGGCCACAGGGTCATGGAGGACCAGTGGAGAACCGGCCACAGGGTCATGAAGGACCAGTGGAGAACCGGCCACAGGGTCATGAAGGACCAGTGGAGAACCGGCCACAGGGTCATGAAGGACCAGTGGAGAACCGGCCACAGGGTCATGAAGGACCAGTGGAGAACCGGCCACAGGGTCATGGAGGACCAGTGGAGAACCGGCCACAGGGTCATGGAGGACCAGTGGAGAACCGGCCACAGGGTCATGGAGGACCAGTGGAGAACCGGCCACAGGGTCATGGAGGACCAGTGGAGAACCGGCCACAGGGTCATGAAGGACCAGTGGAGAACCGGCCACAGGGTCATGAAGAACCAGTGGTGAACCGGCCACAGGGTCATGAAGGACCAGTGGAGAACCGGCCACAGGGTCATGAAGGACCAGTGGAGAACCGGCCACAGGGTCATGGAGGACCAGTGGTGAACCGGCCACAGGGTCATGGGCGGCCGAGGCTCATTGATGCATGTGGGGAGTGAAGGCTGGCCCGTGTGGTCCAATCAAACAGACGAGCTACTGGAGCTCAAACTGCTCAAGAAGTTAATGCTGGTTCTGATAGAAAGGTGTCAGAATACACAGAGCATCTCAGTTTGTTGCGTATGGGGCGGCACAGCCGCTGACCAGTCAGGGTGCCCATGCTGACCCCTGTCCACCGCCGAAAGAGGTGGACAACTAATATATATATATATATATATGTCACAATATGTCACAATACCAAAATTATGACTTCGATACGGTACCAGACTAGGCAAATTTGATTTCTCATGTCATGACACCTTTAAAGCTAGCCTGGTCTTACCAGACTCTCGTACATTTCATTTGTTCAGAGAGTCTGGCCACTCTCCATTGACAAGCGTTAACTTCCTTGAGGGCGGTACTTCTGTTGAAGTTTAAAACTATTGGATCTGCCCAGAGCCACTCCGGATCTGCCATAACCAATCGCTAACGTTTGTATGTTTGTATGGTATGTCATGCGCCGTTCGAAGTCCGTAAAAATAACTGTGCAGATTGTGCACCACCTCAGTGATAAAACCTAAAACTTGTGCATTTGGATTGTGATTTATTCACGGTGGAGGGGAGAGTTGTGTGATCGGGAAATAACGGCCCAATTCAAATTATTTTTTGAGCGGTGATGAAATATATTGCTCTAAGTCTATATTCTAAGTCTAGAAATGCATCCAAATTACAGCTAAGCGTAACCGTACGGTGCACTGCAAGGGTCAAAAAGGATATAAACAGTGAATTTTGAAGTGATAGATTCTTGAAAACTGGAGATGTGGATTCGGACAGCAGTTAAATGACCACACGACCTTGGTGTTTGTCTAAAACAGTAATTCGGACGGGAATTTTTACGCGGGTGGTGGGAGACGGACTGCTATAAAATCACTGACTAGCCCCTGTAAATGATGACAATACCTTCTGACCCCACGAGAAACAATTACCGTCCGAATAGGGCTTCAGCAACTCCTTCACCACTAACGGAGCGAGCTGGAAAATCAAACTTTTCCCGAACCCTGTGGGGAGGAGGGACACAACATCATGGCCACCAACAAAACTCAGCAAAGATTGTTCTTGCTCCGGCTTTAACTTCTGGAGATTCGGCAGCGGTGCCACAACGGAATGAACGGCTTCGCTCGCATCTTTCTCTGCCGCCATTACTGAACTACAACTCAAACTAGCGCACGACATCAGCGTCATCGTTCTCAGCCACTCCCTCTGTTCGCTGATTGGACCGGTAAAAATGTATTCGGAGAAAACCTAAGAATATACCGCAGTCCCAGACGGAGTACTGAGGGAAAATGAAAATTGAGCGGAAGTATGTAGGAGGGCGGAGCCAGGCTACTTTAAAGCCACAACACAATATGTAATTTTTCGCCACTAGTGGTCGCTTATTCAAAACAAAGGCGTAGCTTGATGGCGTCTTGATTTCACAGAGCTTTTATTCTGCCACAGACGAGCGCTTTCCGCTTCTTCCACTCATGTGTGTGTGGGGTAACACAGCGCTGTTTTATCATATTACACACATTTGAGTGTGTTGAGAGTTGTTATAATGCTACTCTGTGCGTTGACTCTGTGCTACTATGAGACACTTGTTCACACTGCAGTGAGAGATGGATATTAGGCATGATAAGACAAGGTACTCGTTAGGGCTGCACGATTAATCGAAAAAAAATCACGATCTCGATTCAAACATAAATGCGATCTCCTTTCTTAATGTTGGCGATTCACTTCCGCGTATTTCCCTCAGATCATGCGTTCACGCGTTATTGGTCACACCAGAGCTTGTCACACTCACACAATAACAAAACACTTACTGACGTGTAACAAGGCAGACCTAACGGAGTCAGATTTGTAGCGGTAAGTGGTAAAAATGAACCCCAGTGTGGAAAATCCCGGTGGCGACAGTGAGACTGAGGATGTAACAACAACATTGGTACAGAAAAAAGGAGCGCATTCCACCGTGTGGAGCTTTTTTGGGTTTAAACCTGAAGACGATGCGCAAAGAGTTATTTGCAAACAGTGCTTTTGCATCGTCGCAGCACCGCAAGGTAACACCACTAATCTATACAATCACCTTAAACGTCACCACAAAATACAGTACGAGTTAGCCATGAGAGACAAGGGAGCCACACCACAAAATACCAGCCGCCAGACCACGCAAACTTCCATAACTCAGACGTTGTACGGAGCATCGCCATACCCTCCAAGTTCCCAGCGGCACAAATATATAGGCTAACAAAAGCCATTAGGGCTGTCACTTTTTATTCGATATTCGAATATGCATTCGAACATGACGTGAAATATCCGTAATCGAACTATAAATAAACTATCCGGTTTTTAAAGTGCCATGCAGAGCGGGTACCCGCGAATATTGCTGAAACGGGTAAAAACATCACAACTGTGTCGGGTCGGACAAGGGAGAACACGGGTTTTAAACGTGCAAACGAATATAAAAAATATATGCATGTACAGTGCATGCCGCCGCTCCCATTACGCGCATCACGCGCTGCGCGTCGGGCACCAAGTGCTGAGGGGGGCACCGCAAGAAAATTCGCAACCGCGCGCTGAGGAGATGGATCCTGAGGAGTTGAAGAAAAAAATAGGCGCAAATGTGGAAGTTCATCGTTGAGGAAGCACGCAGATAACTGTGGTAACAAACCAAGCACACGCAGTTCTATCGAACAGTATTTTTGTTATGTTTCCTGATTTTGGTCTCTTAATAACACTGTCTTAGTACATTAAGCCACGTTAAGCGTTTTCTTATAACATTTTTAAAAAAATATTTTATTTATAGTTTTCATTTTTTACAAAAACAAAAAGAAACCACGAAATAAGACAACAAAAACCCTCTCTCCACAAGGCAAGATATTAAATAATCATAAAAATAGAAATAAACAGTAATAAGCATAGATTTACATCTGTCTACATTTGTTGTTTCTACATTTTAATTTAATTGTAACTAATTACTTTTATTTAAAATTGATTCATTTTTTTTAAAGTATAAGAAAAAATGAGAATCGTGTTAGAGAATCGTGATCTCAATTCCCATGGAGAAAAATCGTGATTCACATTTTAGCAAGAATCGTGCAGCCCTAGTACTCGTGGTAAATCAAGAAAACAAGATACAAGACTAACCGTGTTGAGCTAAATAACAAAGATTAGATTTCTGTCCATGAATTATCCAAACAGTTGCTCTCCTGTCTAATAAAACACATATTAAAGCGTCTTTGGTGTTGCTTATTTCTCAAGATTTAAACATTCTTGGAAACATTTGGGATAGTCAACAAAATATATAACAGTGTTCTAGTGGTTTTGGATATTTAAATCCAAAAATCTTAAATATTGTGCCTTTGAAGAAACATTTACAATAATTAAAATATTTTTTAAATAGAAAAGAAATTTGCTTTAAAATGCAGTTAAATAAAACAATACAATTCTAAATTAATGAACCATAAATAAATAAAGCACTCATTTCATGATGTAACTGCACAAACGACTCTGGCTGTGGATGAATTTGGCATTCATAATTAATAACCCATTTGGTTTTTGTATTGCCAAAGTGTCCACTGAGAAAACTGGTGTGCGGAAGGTGTATAAATGATGAGGGGAAATGAGGGAATCCAGCTTGAAATGCCCTTCAGTTTCTCTCACACATGAGCAGACGCTCCCTAAACCTCTCAGCACATTATTCTGCTGTTAAAGAGGAGCAGAAATCATCCAGCAGCAAACACAAACCTCCTCCTTCTTTTTGAAGACTCTCTTCGCCTAAGATGATGTAATTTCCCTGTGGAGCGCTTCAGGCAGACGGTCATTGAGCGATACTGGGGAAGTAATTCCTTTACTCGCAGCGAATCCGAGGCTCGATTCTCGGTGTGTGTGTGTGTGTGTGAGTGGTTTGGTGGCGCATACTGTGGCCTGCCGAGCAGCAGTAATAAGACATCTGTCCCACAGCACCTGCTTTCCCCATCAGGATGCCAACAGAACCTGCTCCAGTCGTAATCGCTCCTGACACATATATGTATACGCATATTCTAAACACAGATATAAGAGTGCAGAGGGAAGTCAATGGTGAAACTCTACTATACTGTAAGAAGAAGCTGATGTACAGATGATCACGTCTGTGTACATGAAGTGAAAGCCACTGTAAGGGCCCTATCAAACACCTGGCGCAATCCGACGCAAGTGTTTTCTGCTAGTTTCAGCTTGACGCAGTTCTCATTTTCACGTCCAGCACCATGTTGTTTAAATAGCAAATTCACTCGTGCCATCTGTTCACCCATGGGCGTCTGCTCTGAAAACCAGGTGTGTTCAGGAGCATTGTTGGAGTGCTGCTATTTGAACTGAAACCGACTGCGCCATTGACCAACACAAACCTGCTCTAAAGTCAACAGTGCAGTATTTTTTGTGTTATTTAAAGGGTGTGTTAGTAATATGAGCCTATAGGGGGTGCACAACACACACACACTCTACTTATTACACACACAGGGACACGCAGCAGCACAAACACACATTTTTAAATATTAAAAATAAAAGGATTCCTCTTTGGAGAAGCGTTCAGTCTTTCCTCCATGTAATCCGCCATGGCTCGAGCACAACTGGCTTTTAAAGGGCAAGGGAGATGAGACTCTTGCACGTTACTAGGGTTGGTTACCGAACACAGTACTTTTAAGGGAACCGACCGAGTTACGTTGGTACTACAGAGCACCGATTCACATTAAAATCAATCGGTACCAAATTTCGGTACCTGAGAACGCATATTGTGATATAGACTAGTGTCTGTGAATATTAAACCGCAAAAAGACCATTTAAAGGGTAACCTCAGTGATTTAGCATTAGGCTTTGTATCAGTAGAAACCCGGTAGTATATTCAAATTATGGTACTTTCCCCCCCTCATATCCCCCTGAGAAGAGAGAATTATGCATTTTATTTCTGGAAAAAATCCTCAGATGACGCAAATATCGTCATTTTGCGTCATCGGAGGATTTGTTGGCCAGAGGCTAAAGACTACAGTCACTAGATGGAGCTGTTCCGCATGTTATCAACCCGCCCATAGGGGAGAGATCTCACGCACAGAATTACATTGACACAAACTCGGACGACCGCATGGACATTCATAACGGAGCGGTGCAGAGCAAAGTGAGTGTTTCAACTTTTCAATTAATTCCTGTGATAGTTTAGCATCCATTTGCGATCTGAAAATGTGCCAGACTGGCGCTTAACGTTACCTTAGCTCTGCTCAGCTCTTCTCTCTCGTGATGAATGAAATCTGACTCCTGCTGCGTCTGTGCCATGACTTTCGTTCGACTCACTCACACTTTATTGAAAAGAAACGTTCAGCTTTTAATTGTTGTGTTTATTCTCTTAACTGAACGAAATGATTGTATTACTATGAAGATCAAAACGACGGTACGGAGTGGCCTTGTAGAGCAGCAAAGCAAGTGCATTCTTGGAGTTGTTGTCTTTCATCCACATGAGACAAAAATACATTTTCTGTCTTTTCTCAGTCTAGAAGGCACCAAATTCAAAATTAATTTCACATTTCTACTGCATAAATGACCCAGTTTAAATACAAAGCTTAATGCTAAATCACTGAAGTAACCCTTTAAATGCCAATCTTGCGTGTCTCTGTGCAAATGAATGTGTAGACGCGCGGTTTACAGTCCATGGGTTTACCTCACACACACTCTCACTCAGAATCGCGCGTGACGGTCGCATGTTTCCATCTCTGCCTCTCATATGAGGACATGAACGCACAAACGTCATCTCCAGAGCCACCGAGAGTAACTTTATGAGCATTTGACCGTTTCATTTGAGAAAAACTACCGTCATTTCATAAACACACAGAAACTCAAATTCACGGCAACCCGTCAAAAAAAAAGTTTGGCTAACTTGACAAATAAATTACTGTTGTACAGTAGAATTTAGATACGTCTCAATGTAATAATAATACTAAAACTAATGTAATAAAAAATTATCAAAACTTTATTTAAAAAAAAAAAATGTATTATTATTTTCCTCATGTTTAAATTTTTACCATATAAAGCTCAGTTGTGCAGCATTTTGACAAAAGAAGTTTAATTAAATTAAGAGATAAATTAAATTAATGTCTTAATAAATATAAATCTTAGATGATTAATTAGATCTTAATCTTAGATGATACATTTTATTTTATTATCATTTGATTACCAGAAAATACATAACACATAATTTGTGGGAAATCTTTACATAGAAATGAAATTAAAGAAAAAATAATAAAAATAAATTATTTTATTTACTACTATTTACTAGTAAATATTACAGTATACAAACATGACACAGACAATGGCAGACAGAGAGCAGGGCAGCTCTGGCATTATAATGTCAATAACTCTTTTATAAATTACTTACAGGTTCTTTACAGTTATTTATGTATATGTGGTTAAAATGTGAACAGTACCCAACCCTACACGTTACGCCCAAAACACACCCATGACTCATTCAGAGACGAGGTACAACCCTTTTGGACCATTCGCCAGGTACGCCAGCCGTTTTTTTCCGTCGTTAAACTAGCAAAAGTGGATTCGGACCCAAGTACACCTGCGCCGTGCGCTTCAGACCATGTGCTCAGAGTGTTAAAATAGGGCCCTGGGTGATTATGAGACTACAACACACACTGAATCATGACAGTAACAGCAGAATGAAGTGTCTGTGTGAGGATCTTCACAAAGACCTGCTTCCTGTCTCAATCACTGGGACAGATTGAGCCTGTTGACCTTTGACCTGACAGTCCCTGTAAGGAATAGAATTGAGTTAACTTCCTCCCTGATGGCAGGAAACTCTTCTTAAAGGAGGATGACCCTGAGATTGGCTGTTATCTCTGCTCACTCATTTTAAGTGTCACATGAGGGAGAATCACATGATAACTGTCCAAAAAAAAGTCCAAAGTCGTATTTCCCACTAATATGAAATGTGTGTGTGTGTATATATATATATATATATTTTGCATAAATCAAATGAAACCTATTTTTAGGTTAATTTTAGCTAATTGTGACATTATTTTCACGACAACGAAGCAATTTTTACACACACTTTTTTTTTGTATTTATACATTTATATGTTTTTTTGTTAAAATCATGCTGGTTTGAATTTAAAACCACTGTAATTTAGCAATTTTTTTAAACATTTTATGGGGGAATGTCATAAACCTGTCATTTAAATAAAATCAAATGTTTCATATTGCAATGCAAAAAAAAAACGTAAATCGTCTTGAAATATTCTAAAATAATCAAATTTTATTTACGTAAAATATGTTTTTCTTTCCCTCCTAAAATGATCAGATGAATTAAGATCTAGTAATGCACAATGCTAATGCACAGAAATTGTGTATTTTTCAATATTGTATTTAAAAAATGCATGTTCTGTCAATCATTTCTGACACTGCGGTGATCAGCGGTCTGCACTAAAGTCCAGCCGTGTCTCTAAAAGCCCACAGTCATGAGACAGCAGAGACGCATCAGCAGATTTCATCTCATTTCTACAAAACCAGGTCAGTGAAAAAGCGAACAGACACTATAAATTCATACAGCATCTATAGCCACAAGCAAGAACCGTGAAGACAAGAGTGTGGATGATCTCCTGAGCTCAACACTGACGCACAGACTGCCCTATGGGGACGCTGTCAACGCTATTAAAGCAAACTAAAGCACAGATTACCTCGCATGTCATTCAGTGACAGGCTCACATCCTATTGTCTTAAGAGCCTTTAGATGGAGATGGAAAGTAGATTCATCCAAAACCAAATTTATTCTCACTCAAAAGGGAAACACACAGAGAGAGGGTTAAGGTATTCACCAGATCATAATCCTTTAGTACATTTTACTATTTTAAAAACTGCAAAAGATGTGTAAAACTTGAGCCTTATGAGTGAACGCATAAGCCTGGGACACACAAACCAGTCAAGAAGAGGTTAAACCTGGGTTAACATGCCAGATTAAGGTCATGGGTTGCAGATTACTGATTTAATAGATGCAGCCTCTATATAACATTTGGAAAGTGTGGCTTAAAAACATATAGTGTATGCTTTTGTCTACCGAGGATCTGACTGCAAAATATATAGAGCAAAGCCAGCAGATAACAGCGTGATTTGAATAGATCTACATAGATGAGCATTTTAATCATTTCCAAATGGGAAACTAGAGAAAACTAAATGAGGAGCCCAATTGAATGAAGTACAGAGTCATTATGCATTTCAGACTAATCAGCCATTACAGCGGTCCCTATAGTGTGAGTGTGTTCGACTGAACCACGGCTGAGAACAATAATGAACTGCTGCATGTTATTAACTGAACAAAAATTAATAATTGGCAACATATTTGCAGCTACAAGACATTAAGACTGACAAGGTTAAGTTAAAGTAAGTTAAAGTAACCAAGATGCCTGAAGTGATCCCTACCTGAAAAGTATATAATTACTGTCTGAGTGACGTAATTTTTGCCATCAGTACAGTTCGTGAACAACAGCGTACGTGTATGGAAGCCCATTTCCACCATATTAAAAAAAATCATGCTTTTGTAAATCATAATTATGCAGTGTTGGGGAAAGTTACTTTGAAAAGAAATGCATTACAATATTGTGTTACTCCCTTGACAAGTAACTAATTGTGCTACTTTTTAAGAAAATAAATGACGCATTATGTATACTTCTCACTTGGGCTTGTTTTTTTATAACAAAAAAAGTTATATTTTTTGGGCAATTGTAAAGGCCCTTTCACATAGGGCTGTAACGATATGACCTAAAATCAAAATCTCGATTAATTGAACATTTTACTTCGAATACGATTAATGAACGATTATTTTGCCCTCATAGTTCACTGATAATGTCTGTACCATAAATATGTTCAACTATTAGAGGTGGGATATTTTTTTTCTAATGAAAAACTGCATTATTTTTTTATTTTAAAATACTTAAAGGAAACGTCTCACTTTCAGCAGTTATTGTCTGTGGGTCGTAACATTTCTTACAGATTTCTATTTGTTATAACCGTTACATCAGATACAGATAAATTAGCATTTATTTGAAAATACAAATACAGTCAAATACACACAAACTTCTGTCAAATATGTCCATCTTTAGTGAGTAGTCACATAAACACAGTTGGTTATGTCTTGCACGAATATAGTGCAAAGTATGCGTGCAAATATTATGAAATCTAAACGTCATTGGTTGAAACGAACGCTGGAGATTTCATTATATTTAAACGATATGATCTTATGTATGTGCCTTGATCAGTGTTAAAAGAAAATAAATGTCTAAATTAGATCGTTTGATTTATGCACTCACCTGTCGATCTCTTAATGTCTAGTACAAGTCCAGGATGGGCAAGTGGCAGATGCTTGGCAAGGTTTGATGGTTCTTCAGCAGTTTTATAAGCAAAGCAATTCCAAATTTCACTTCTACTTCTCTCTGTATTAACTCCTTTTGAGAATCAACTGCTGTATTCATTTTGTTCCTCTATGGCGCCACATTTGCCTATGGCGCCACATGTTTGGGTAGCGCACTGCCACCTAGCGGTGAACTTCAGAACAGCAGCATATACCAAAATGAGCAAAATCTTGATATCGTACCGTTTGAAATAAAATACATATCCGGTATTTTCCCAGTACCGGTATACCGCGCATTCTTGTGTGTAGTTACCTCAAAAGGTAGACCAATCTATGCTATAACGGTTGAGTTTCTAAGCTACTTTAGTGATGAATCACAGGACGGCATTGACAATGAGTTTCTTCGCTACTCTCTGCGCGCAATCTTCATGTGATGTGCGAGCGATCTTCTGAGTGTTCGTGTGTCACAATATATCAGGCATTAGTTCAACATAATACACATCTGATGGTCTAAAATCACTTCAATGTTCAAACGGGCAGGCCTTAAAACACATTCAAATGACAACGCTTTGTGAGGACGCAGGTGAAAGTGATCTGACTACAGAGGGCGCTCTACCTCGGGCGGGTTTCGATAACTTTTTGATTAATTGTCCAGCCCTACTTTCACAACAAAATTTTAATAATACAGCTGAAGGAAATGCAAATTCTTTCACACTTACTTCACCAATAAAAAACAAAAAAAATGTCATTGTCAAAAAAAAGTAATAACTAAATCAATCATCGAAGGTCAGCAGCAAGTACATTGGTCAATAAAGGTAGATTAAATGCATAAAAATATTTGTTTTATTTAACATTTAATTATTGGAGGTTTACGTCGTTTTCTGATTTTGCATCTCACTGGATTTATTCGTTTAGAGGAATACTGAATCTTTTTTGTGCAAGTGACATGAATAAATGCTCACATTTAGTGTAGAACTACAATAACCATCATGTTTACATAGAGACAGAGCGACACCACGCCCACCGGGGAGGGGGAAAACAATCCAACGCTCTCCATTGACTTTGTATTGCGTGAAGCGCCTCCTTGTCATTTCTGACTTATAACAAAAAACAGAACAATGTCTAAAAGCTGCTATGTGACAGAGTGTACAGCAAACAAGCTAAAAAAAAACAGAACCAAAAACCCAGAAGTTTTTATAAGCTACTGACCAAAAAAAAATTAAGTTTAAGGACAAAAAAGTGGATACAGGTATTGAGACAGAGCGCGGTATGTTATATTACACTGAGAGCCACACCCACTAGAGGAGAACATGATCAGAGACAGGAAATATAATATATAGAACTGACATTTGGATATTTGACTTAACAGTGACTAAATGTTTACTGCACACATAGGCAAACTGAGTGTCAGGATCCCAAAATGTACCCATTCTTCCTGCTGAAGCTTCACGTCTTATTGCCTGTATCCACTTTTGTCTCCTTAAACACACGTTTTTGAGGGTCGACAGCTTATAAAAAAACGATTTCTGTGTTTTTTTTAGCTTGTTTGCGGTACACCCTGTCACATATCAGCTTTTAGACATTGTTCTGTTTTTTGTTAGAAGTCAGAAATGACAAGGAGGCAGCCTTACGCAATACAAAGTCAATGGAGAGCGCTGGATTGTTTTCCCCCCAGTGTGGGCGTGGCCTAAATACGCTCTGTCTCTATAGAGCAAACAACACCTCTTACTCACAAATTCTCTCAACATGGGGACAGGAGAGCTGTCATTCAATAAATGGGAACTTGCATTACTTATTTGAAAAAGTAACTATTTTGTTGTAAATTTAAAATGAATGCGTTACTTTATTAAAAACTACAAAAATGCAAAATTGTGAAAACGGAGACGACGATACAAGTATGACGAAATGAGTTCAGTCTATAGGTATGTAGTGTTTCTTTACAAAGCGACATCGCCATCTACTGGCCTGAAATGTATAATACAGCATTTTTAGTCGTTTCCACGGATCTGTGTGAACGGGGATCATTATGCGAAACTTTTCAAAACGCAAAGGAAAAACGTTTCAGTTTTTTTGGTAGGGGAGAGTGGGGTAAGATAAGCCAGTGGGTAAGTTGACCCATCCCCGTACACTTTTATTGTCACGTAACCATATATTTTGGAACCACCCATCATTTCTGACAGACTGTGAAAAGGAGAATCACACGGGAGGAGTGGAAGGCACCCATTTACTTTAAAAACAGTTTTTGGCTTGTCAAAGTCAATTTTGCATAACAGATTTAATGGCTGTTACATCAAAGCAAATTTGTCTAGGTCAAAAAATATTTATGATCAATATTGGTGATTTAGCAATGTATAAAACCATGCAAATCCTTTAGCAACATTTTTGCCTGAATTGGTAAGCTAGCTAGTTTTGGCCAAAATGGCAGACATGAGGCAAAGGGAGCCAAATGCTGTGGGGTAAATTGAGCCAGGGTTTTAACTTACCTTTTAACTTACCATAGTTGTTTAAGTTAGCTTTAAGAAAAGAAATATGACTATTTGATTTTGTCCTTAGTTTTTAAGAGGTAAATTATCTTTAACATGTTCCATGGGTTTGATTCAGATTCAGTTAGATGGTCAGTTTACACCCAAGTGGTGCAACTTGCCCATTGACTCGGATAAACTTACCTCTAACATGGGGTAAATTGAGCCACAGGAACACTTGTTTTAGAACCCTTTGCCATAGATGTATCCTGGTCATTTAAAATGATAATAAACATCCTGAAATTACTTTAGATATACTTTAATTGTACTTCTGCCTAATTTTCTCTTATCTTGAGTACCACATAAGTTTTAAAAAAGGCTCACCTTATCCCACTCTCCCCTACATTGTTGTCTTGTAAAAGTACCCTTAGTCAAAATTATAACCTTAAAAAGTCATAATTATTACATAAAAAAGTTGGAATTATGACATTAAGTCATGAGATAAAAAGTCAAAATTATGACTTTCACTTGTCATAATTTCAACTTTTTATGGCATCATTATTGGTACACCTCCAAGACACTATTCTTTGAGCGTGCAAAATTTCTACGGATACGGCAATGGTCATGATATGACGTGTCACTCTGTGACGGCTTTTTTAAGAATGGGACGAAATTACACAAAAACCAGTCGAGAAGAGGTTAAAAGATTTCTGATTTAATAGCCTCTAAGCATTTTAGGGCTGTCAAAATTGCTCAAAAATGAAGTTTGAATATTCCCTCTAAAAAAAACACGATTATTGAACTATTCGAACATCTGGTTGCGCATTTAGTCAATGACGCGCATTACGTCAATAACAGGACAAATTAATACAAAGAGACATAACTACTTATATAGGTAGTCTATTTAAGTTTAAACATATTTGACAACGTATTACCTACACAAAAACAAGTAAATCAACTAATGGCCAAGACCGCGGACCTCACTCTCTCACCCTCACCCTCACGCTCTCTGCGCATAACGGTTTAAATGAACAAACACATTTTGAGAGCTGATCAAGAGTTTTGCGCAAGAGTCGCGACTCTTGTCCCAAATATAGCAGGCTTCATTCAGTGATTGAAACAAATATTAATATAAGTTTTACAGCATATTGAACGCTCCGAGCGAGCTGTGCTGTGGTAAACATGGAACTTTTCCTTGACATGAAACGGTAAATAATCAAACCAGTGGAAGCAGTACATTTATCCTTTATTCATGCAATATCTATTCAGTCAGTACAGTAGCCTACACTTTAACGTTAAATAGGGTACCTCGGTGCTATTGCTTGACAGAACTCCCTGAAGCCTCAGCCTGCCCCGTCCACAAAACTGATCGGTCTCATGTCCTTACAATTGAACAAAATTAATTTCCGTTATGGCCTCTTGTCGTGTTGCAGACACAGAGCTTGTGGCAGGTGATGCAAAGTAGGCATGTGCCGGTATCAAATTTTCATGTTGCGATTAATTGCTGAAGCATTTATCACGGTATACGGTATTATCACGATATTGAAATAAGTTGCAAAAAAAGTGTTTTCATACTATAACAGGTTAAATCCCTTTCTTATAACAAAAAAAACAAACATTTAAATACAATAAAGCAATACACAAAAATGTATAAAGTAAACAAATATTTAAAACAGATTAAAGTGCAAAAGAATGATAAAGAACAATAGGTATGCTGAAATGTACATTTAACTAAGATTAATACATGCTTTAGAAGTATTTTTCATTGTCAGCTTGTTAATGAAGGAACTAATGTTAAATACTGGAGCCTTGTAGAGTGTGTGATTGAACAACAGTCAGAACATATTCAAACAATATCTAGGGCATGTAATTTAGTCCAGATTAAAATATAAAATGCAAGTTTGAAAATGAATAGCCTTAAGTCTTTAAGTATTATGAATTAGGTTATGTGATTACTGGAGAAACGGCTGCATTTCTGCTGTTCCGTCAGCGCCCTCTGCTGTCGAAGAATGAATGTACACTTCAGCGCGTCTCCTCATTCCGCCATGTGCTCGGCTCATGCACGGTCTATTTACATCAGTTCGCGTTCCTCTTTGACGTGTTTTTCATTTTAAACGGTTGATGGGTAAAGTATTCTTAAAGGTCCCATGGCATGGCATTTTTCTATTATTTTATAGTGTTTCCTGAGGTGTACTTATATTGTTAGTATGATTTTTACATCATAAAATGTCATAATTTAGAAATAAAAGGCATTTTTTCTATACTGCTGTTTGCCCTGTGGCTGACTGCCCTGCTTCAAGAGGCGTGTCTGCTGTGAGACTTCAGGAAAAACGCCCACTGTTGTGATTGGCTGACATCTTTGCATTTTAAATGAGCGGAGGGGGCGTGGTTTAACGAGGCACGAGCAGGCACGAGTCTGCCAGAGACAGATGGACCTGTGTTCACTTCACATCAGTTCTCTCAGCATGTCTCAGTTCAGGGTGAACTGTTGTAGTTACTAGAATATACTTCAGGTTATTAGTTTATTTCTAGTCAGAGGGGCTGTCACTCATGTCAGAAAGTTAGTAAATTATGGATCAGCGCTGACTCGAGACGCGAACCGTTTAGAACGATTCAGTCCGATTTGGTGAACTGGTTCGGTTCACTAAAAAGAACCGATTCAAAAGAATGATTCGTTCGCGAACAGGACATCACGGAGACGGAGCGATTGCTAACAAAGTTATTTATAGTAACTACGGAGTTATGAGAGCGTTGTCTGTCAGCGAGAGTTTATTGTGTTTGTATCTGAGAGTTCTGAATAAACACGAGTCCCAGTCACACCGAGTCCTCTTCATCATTATTCTACCAACTTTGTAACACATGCAATGTACCATTACAGCGAGATGAACGAGTTAGTAAGTTTGATTAAAGCATTATTTCTAGATATGTTCCAATCATATGAATAGCGTCAGTGATGCGCATTGAGTAACTTACACAGCGCAAACAAAGACACAACAGCAGTAATCGAATGTAATCCAGTTTATTGTGGGGAAAGCTGGCTAGCCTAGCCCAGATACCCTCACGCTTACCCCCCTTCTGCTTAATCTCACGCCGCGTTTGGTGCCTCCGCTGTGGGCCAGATGCAGTACTGGGGGTCGGGGATGTTGAAGGCCGAGCTTCGGCGTGTGTGAGGTTTATCTCTAAAGATGTTACTGCTGATGTTAAACAGAAAAGACCGTATGCACATTTTAGAACAGATAGACGCGACGAGGACGTACAAAACACTGACTCAAGATAGAAAACACGAAAACACCGTTCTGTCGGGAGAGAGAGAATAAGCCGCAGCGTGTGCACGAATAATAAATAATTAGCTACACATCAGAAATCAATGATCACAGATCAGAAGGAACTGAAGAAAGACTTCTGTTTTCATTTGTACATCCAAACACTGAGAAACTGCCAGTTCACTCGTTCACAAGTAACGTTAATGATCTCGAGTGTTTGCATGGGCGTGGCAGATTCTCTGGGCGGGGGAAAGGGAGGAAACCGGTCCTGCTTGGACGTCAAACCAGGAGGCTTCAGGATTGGCTAGTCTGGCCTGTCATTTTCTCAAAGGCAGAGAGAGACAGCCAGAACTCGGGTTTACACCGATCAACATTTCTATCCACTTGGGGACAATATTCAGGCTAGGGGAACTCATATTAATGTTGAAATACCTCATAAAATGAAAATTTCATGCCATGGGACCTTTAAAATTAATTCTAAAAATCTGAATAATTCGTAATAAATAATTATTCACGGTATTTTGAAGTGCCCATAACAATATTGTGCTTGTTCATTATTGCGGTATATCGTATTACCGTTTACCGGCACATGTCTAATGCAAAGTAAGGGTAGTCCAGTTTGCACATACAAATTAGTTGCTTATATTTACAAAATGAGCCTACAAAAGAATAAACAAGCCCGTTTAATAAAGAAAAGTTCACGAAAGTGTTTAGTGAAATTAGGAAACATTTAAGAGATCATAAATTGAGTTGTATAAGTTAACGTTACATTTCTACATACATTTTGTTCTCATGTCACAAGTAATATCAAGGTTTATTTTGATCTGTTTTACATTATTCTTTTGTAGTGTGGTTGTTGGTGAAGTGTAGCTACTAAAATAAATATCTTCACCTGTGTACATTAGCCCACTTCTTCTCGACGCTTCTTCCTGATGGTTTATAGAACAATTACTCCCGAGTCGCCCTCTGTCGTTTCAAAGAATAGCGTGTCGAGTATAAACGCCTCGTCCGTTTGGGGAGGAGCGCGCGCAGTCAGTGGAGGCTCGCGCTGCAGAGCCAGGCGGAAGTATAAACAAGGCTTCAGGCCCACTCGCAAAGCAGACAGCCACGCCTCTACCACCGTGGGTGTTTTTTTCCACATTTTTGTTTTATTCGAATATTAATTTTCACCTTCGAAATTCGTTTTTTTTCAAACTATTCGAATATAAAACTATTCGAATATATATTCGAATGTAGAATATTCGTTGACAGCCCTAAAGCATATGCATAGAAAACACGATCGGGCCCAGAACCGACCCCTGTGGTACCCCGCTAAACAACGAGACAGACTGTGAATAATCCTGACTAACATTGTAGGGCCCTATGATTTCCGCGATCACCGAATCGCGGACGGAATCGCGGAATTGGCATATTAACGCGGAATCTTTTGTTAACGCGGAATTTCCCGGAATTTGACATATTTGGAATGAAATGCGGTTTTGTGTGGGAGAAGAAAGTATGTCTGGGGAAAATGCAGACCGGGGGAAGCAAATCTGGGCAACACAACCCCTCCCGTCATTTCAGCTCCCCCTTCAAAACAATGAAAGTATGGCGAAAACGCTCCGCGGCTCTGCTTTCGTCTGCGAAAAAGTTAAGAAACTCAACGCTAAGCCCTCAGTACCGAGCGGAGCAGTTCCCTCACGGGGAGTGCTTGCTGTATTTTGCCTTGTTTTTAATACACTTTAATGTACTGTATGGAAAATAATGCCTTAAATGAACTTGAGAGAAAATGAGAAAATGTCTTATGCTGCCTTCACGTGCTCTCGGAATTATCGTAATATACGAGTTTCCTAGGTAAACATTGCACATGAACGCCCTCACATTTTGAAACTTGAATGCAATACGCTCGTAATCACGACTTCAGAAGTCGGAATCATCAAATTTCCGATAGCACGTGAAGGCAGCATTATCCACATCATGTTTGGCTGAGGTAGATCTTAAAGTGACAGTAGCACTGATAATGTCTGTCATTAATGTTCAAAGAACAACAGGAACAGAAGATTGTAGCTTTAATGATGATTCATCTATATTTCACTTATTATTTATGCAGTTAAGAAAGGTGTTGATAACTTTATTCAATTTCTGTGTAGACTATGTCTGACAGGGAAGGCCACAGGTAAATATAACATTTATTATAATGGGTTTATGTAAAGATTGTTTTAAGTTCAATTAAATTAAAAGTTATTTTTTAAAGCCTAATAAATGTTGAAATTGCTAGCTTTCAGTTATACTGTAATGTAACGTCATCAATGTTTTATATAGACATTAATATCAGTGATACAGGCCTTCATTCATAAAAAGATGCCATTACAACACACACATTTAAAATATGCTGTCTTTAAATTGTTTCTAAATTAATTTGGAGAGTAACTGAAATTATTACAATATCAAAATAATAAAAACTCCAATGTTTTTAATTGCAATTAATCATGATTAATTACAGAAAAAATGCTATTATATATAAATATAAATGCTAATATATTAACATTAAAAACACTCTTTTTACGACTAAAATAACAGTTAAGGGTAAAAAAAACTGAATTCCCAAAAATTAAAACGAAAAAAAAAGGAATTAGCAAAAATTTTAACGGAAAAAACGGAATTTGGGAAAAAATAAAACGGAATTTGGGAAAAAATAAAACGGATTTCATAGGGCCCTAACATTGACAAATCGGAAACAAAAGATCTGGGCGTGTCACAGCGATGACAATTGTGAGGAGGATATGTGCTTAAAAATGGTAATAGTCCTAAGAATATGACACAAGATAAAAAGTCAAAATGATGACTTTTCACTAAAGCCATTATTTCAAGTATACCTCAAACCACGGTCACACTATCTTTAAGCATGCAAAATTTCTATACACACTGCAATGTAATTCATCCATAATGTATAAATATGCAATCTACTCTACACATTGTGTTGTATCGCTGTTCTATTGGTCACATGTTTTCATGTGGTAAGAATTTGCAGGTCAGATTTCACTAAACTGAACGTTGGAACAGAAAAATTCACTTCTTTTGAATGCAAGTCAATGGAACGGAAGTGCTGTGAGCCTTACAGCACATGGAACGCCTTGTTAAATGGCAAAATGATGATAGTTCCCAACAGCTAAATGAACACTAAGTACATCACCACCTCCACACAATGGATGATAGAATTGCAGACTATATGATGAGTGTGCCTGGTTTCTGATGCAGCATCATCTCCTCCACCAAAGGCAAAGATCATTTCAGTTTTAGGTTCCATCCCTGCAGGTAGTGAATCACCATCTGTGGTTTTCCCAACCCTTCTTCTCTTTCTCTCATCTGTCCTCCAGCTATGATCTGTCTGGCTGTGATGTGGTCACAGTGAGCCGTCTCTCACGGCCTATCCTACAACATTTCTTGGGTGGAATCTCACAAACCATTTCCACTGCAAAACATTATGCTTGAATTTATTTAAGTTTATGCATTGTGACATTTTGCATTTAAAGACAATTAAGCACATTTTAGCCATCAAACACCACAATGCGAAAAATAAACCAAAAGCAAAGCTCATTCTCATTACTATAATGTGAAAAAAGAACAATGACTTATTATTTAAAGGTGCAATGAGTGAATTTTAGCGCCATTTAGGGTGCTTTCACATCTCTAGTTCGGTTAATTTGGTCCGAACCAAGGGCAAACAATTTTCAGCTTTTTTGGTTTCTTTTCACACCACACTGATTGCTTTGGTCCGAACCAGTTGAAACTAACCAAAATGCAGTCACATGACATCCACATCACTCATTGGCCATGGCGTATTTCCTAAACTGCGACTGCGCGGGCTGTTTTTGTCCTTGGCCATAATCTATTACATTGTTTGTATACATCACAATATGCAAATCATACATTTCTATGATGAAGCGCAGATGCGGCTTGAACACAACGCTCTAATGCACTGCAAACGGCGTCACTTCAAGCGAAGATCGCGCTGTTCTTGTGAGTTTTCGGAAGTTGGGACCTAATATGGTCATCAGACCAAATTTCTATGAGGCTCCGCACCTCCTCACTACTCCAAGTTTATCCGCGATCTGCCATGCTAAAGTCCAAACTGTCAACAAACACTTCCTCATCATATAATGCAAAGCGCAGCTTACTATGGCAGCTGGTTTAGTCCAAAAATGATCAGTAATTTTTGCAGTTGGGTCTGTTCGAGGTCGGATCACGTTCTCACCACAAACAAACCACTCCAGGCTTGTTTGGTCCGCTTTTGGTACGCACCCGATTGCTGCTTTCACACCTGACCAAACGAACCGCACCAAAGGGGAAAACCAACTCTAGTACGATTCAACCGAACTAAATGCGGCAGGTGTGAAAGCACCCTTAGTGGTGAGGTTACAAGCTCAGCCCTCCCTTTCGATGCACGTATACCCGTACTCCACCAAGCAGTGCTGGTTCGGAGCCAGGGCCTAGTTTCAAAATGGTTCTGTGTCTTTCCATACTCAAAGCATCAGCTCCGAACCAGGAAAAGTGCTTCTTAAGTAGCACCAAAACATTGCCGGTCTAGAAGTAAGAACCGCTTGCGCCAGGGGCTGGGGTTACCGTGACCAACAAGACCAACATAAACTTGTGACCGTCATTTTTTAAATAGCAGCTAATGGAGCTAACAGCGGCTCGATTGTAATCTCCGTCTATACAAATCACGGTGAGCTGCACAAATGCATTGGATTCGCTGTGTTTTGAGGCAGATGTAGGATCGCAAAGTCATGTGCATCAATAGTAACGCAACTTTCGCCAGTGTTGATGGAAGGCTGGTTGAATCCTTATGCTTTTGAAACACTCATGCGGTACTTTGATATCATGCGCTGATCGGTCTGCGCAGCGCCAATGCATCTCGAACAAGCCTGGTGTGTTTGTGTTTCCTGCTGAGAAAGATGAGAGTGACGCAAGACTGGCTCTGTGGCGGCTCTCTAGCATGTGGAAAGACAAACCGGTTCTTAGAAGGCTCGTCAGTCGAACCAACTCAGAACTGGCACTAGCACTAGCACTAGCACTAGCTCTGAACTAGCACCCGGTTCATTCTGGTGGAAAAGGGGTAATAGTAGAGATGTTCCGATACCAGGGCTGTACGATTAATCGAAAAATAACCGAAACCGACATTCAGAACCTCTAACCGACATATTTTTCCCATGTCGTTTATTTTGGTTTTCACGTGACTCCACCCCGTCAGTCACATCGAGTGCAGTTTGCAGGCACACAGAGGCTGTGTTCACACTGCAGGGCTTAATGCTCAATTCCGATTTTTCGAAAAAATGTGATTTTTTTGCAAGGCTGTTCACATTTCCAATTAAATGCGACATTTTGTGATCTCCTGTGTGAACGTGAAATGACCCAGAAGTGACCCGCATGCGCAGAAGAGTACTCAACGGTCAACGACGTCACTTGTTGTTTACGGAAGTAGCCAAATATGGGTGTCAGCATTGGAGTTCGTTTAGCTTTATTAAAGTTATTTTCGCAACGGAGCCAGCACCATTACAACCTTCTCATGTTAAGAAGAAAATTAAAAAAGAGGAGGAGAGCAAGGTTTTTTGCCATGGCGTTTTGTGGAGCAGTGGTAGCAACGTTGGTACAGAGAAACGTGTGAGTCACAGCCAGGAGTGGTGGGATACTGATGTGAGTGGCTTTACTGATACCGAATTCGTCAGTAACTTCAGAATGACCAGATCCACCTTCAATTATGTTTGTGAGCGCCTTCAACTAACTTTGTCACGGGAAGAGACACGTCTGCGGCGGCCCATAACAGTGCAGAAACGCGTTGGAGTTGGAGTGTATTGGCTAGCAACAGGTGCGTACTTCTTTTATTTATAGTTGTTTATCTTCTCATTCCCGCCTACTTCAACGTACAATGATGACGTTTGTCGCGTATCAACGACGTGCGGGTCGGATACATGTGACCTGGCAGTTCAGACTGAAGACGCATTTCAAAAGATCGGATATGTATCGGATTTGGACCACATACCCAAGTGGCCTGGGTCGCATTTGAAAAGATCGGATCTGTGTCGTTCAGACTGTCATGAAAAGATCAGATACAGGTCGCATAAGGGCAAAAAAATCGGAATTGGGTCGTTTCAGCCTGCAGTGTGAACGCAGCCAGAGAGAAGCAGGAGCAGTTATCTGTGTTTATAGATGCCCAGAATCACTATAGTAACTGCATGTTTTACACAGTTTTTTAAACAGGTCAGTTAATCGCCATTCTTATAGCCAATACGCGCTGCCACCGACACACACACACACACACACACAAAGACAGACGGCGCGCGCAAGCCCCGAAGCCAGATCGCTTTCACTTTCGTGCTCATAAAGTTTGTCAAGTAAATGCGTTTAAAGGCTTGCCAGTTTCAACATTTAAAGCGATTGTGCACTATTCAAAAACAACAATACGTATCCGTTCAGTGTTCAGCTTCTTTCTGTGACACAGAGAGCCGAGCCGTGTCGCATCTCTGACAACGCGCCCTGAAGGCAGACCTCTTTCACCTGCGTCCTCACAAAGCTTTGTCATTTATGTGTTTTAAGCCCTGCCAGTTTGAACATTAAAGCGAGTTTCGACCATCAGATGTGTATTATGTTGAACTAATGCCTGATATATTGTGACAAACGAACACTCAGACAGAAGCTCGCACATCACGTGAAGATCAGAGGAGAGGAGCGCAGAAACTCAGTGTCAACGCTGTCCTGTGACTAAAGTAAAGTCACTAAAGTAGCTTAGAAACTCAACCGTTATAGGCATATATTTTAATACCTTTGAAGTACAAACCACAGCTTCATAATGAATAGAGACGGTATGAGTAATTCACACACACAATTAATGCATTCAGATAAATGCAATGTAGGCCTACTGTGTTAATTTATCTGTATCTGATGTACAACAAACAGAAATCTGCTCCATAGACAATAACTGCTGAAAGAGAACCGTTTCCTTCAAGTGTTTTAAAATCACAAAGAAATACACTCTCATTAGAAAAAAAATTCCACCTTTAATAGTAGAAAATATTTACAGTACAAACCTTCATCAGGAACTTACTCAAAAAACGTACGCAGGCAAAAAAAGAAAAGAAAAGCTAAATAATCGTTCATTAATCGTAATCGAGGTAAAATGTTCAATTAATCGAGGTTTTTATTTTTGGTCAAATCGTTACAGCCCTATCCGATACCCTTTTTCCCTTCCCGATACCGATTCCGATACCCGAGTACTGATCTGATACCTGGGAGTATATACAGCTGTTTCTACTACTAGCCCTGTATGAATTGCTAGAATTATTTTATGGTGTGCTTCAGACTTATCCCTTAATAAAACATGAACAAATACATGCAGTGAACTACTGTATTTATTACAGTATTTTTATTATCTGACATGCATTTGACAGTAATATTATTTATTTTTCTTAAGCGAAAAAAAAATTCAAATGGAGCCACAAATCTAAAACTGCAAACTGGAAAAGGTATTTTAGTTTTACAATATAACTGTATACAAAAACAGTGCAACAAATAAATGTAGGGATATAAAAAACTATATATGAATCAGAAAATAATCTCTTTACAACCATCTAGGCATAATTATTATTATTAGAAGAGACATATTATTATTACATAGAGACGTAGCTAAATCTACTGTAGGCTACAACAGTAGCCTAATATATTCAGAAAATTTCTTCACGTTAAACTGAACTTTTATTTTGACGGGTAGCCGTGAACACCTTTGAGTGTCTGTGTTCATTATAAGACACAGTAAATTCTCATTAAGTGACGGTTAGGCATGTGCCGGTATCAAATTTTCATGTTGCGATTAATTGCTGAAGCTTTTATCATGGTATACGGTATTATCACGATATTGAAATAAGTTGCAAAAAAAGTGTTGTCATACTACAACAGGTTAAATCACTTTCTTATAACAAAAGAACCAAACATTTAAATACAATAAAGCAATACACAAAAATGTATAAAGTAAAGAAATATTTAAAACAGATTAAAGTGCAAAAGAATTATAAAGAACAATAGGTATGCTGAAATGTACATTTAACATAGATTAATACATGCTTTAGAAGTATTTTTCATTGTCAGCTTGTTAATGAAGGAACTAATGTTAAATACTGGAGCCTTGTAAAGTGTGTGATTGAACAACAGTCAGAACATATTCAAACAATATCTAGGGCATGTAATTTAGTCCAGATTAAAATATAAAATGCAAGTTTGAAAATGAATAGCCTTAAGTCTTTAAGTATTATGTATTAGGTTATGTGATTACTGGAGAAACGGCTGCATTTCTGCTGTTCCGTCAGCGCCCTCTGCTGTCGAAGAATGAATGTGCACTTCAGCGCATCTCCTCATTCCGCCATGTGCTCCGCTCATGCACGGTCTATTTATATCATTGCACGTTCCTCTTGGTCTATTTACATCAGTGCGCGTTCCTCTTTGACGTGTTGTTCATTTTAAACGGTTGATGGGTAAAGTATTCTTAAAATTCATTCTAAAAATCGGAATAATTCGTAATAAATAATTATTCACGGTATTTTGAAGTGCCCACGATAACTATATTGTGCATGTTCATTATTGCGGTATATTGTATTACCGTTTACCGGCACATGTCTAGTGACGGTTTATGCGTTCGTGTCCTCATATAGTGACCATAGACTGTAAAAACACAGGTGGAGGTAGAGAAACTGGGGGAGGACAAAGACAGAAAGAGAGTGTCACGCGTGTGATTGTGTGCACACGGGCGCCCGCCATCCACACAGAGACGAAATACTGCTAAACAGCAGACATACCTCTAATGCTTTTTCATTTCTTCTTTGCTGCTCTAAACAGTGGTTGCTTGTGGCAACAAAGCACAACTTCCTGTGTTTGCAATGCATTCTGAGCAGCGAAGAAAAACCGTGCAGCGGTTAGGCAAAGCTAGCGGTCATAATAACTAGTAGTAGGGATGCACCGGTTGACCGGCCAAAAATCGGAACCGGTTTTCTTTGTATTTTTCTGCCGATTTTTCCGGAAGTGCGCCCGCGTGCACATACGCCTATATTGCAATCATTCGCAAACATGTCATGTGTGTTACAAGCGGAAACTGGAGAACTGAGGGAAGAGACGAGATACGCTGAAGGGAATGAAGAGCCGCTTTCCTGCGCAAGCTGAAGTTACACAAGCTTACTTCTCCGCCCTGCACAAGCATAGATAGTGAGCGTTTGTTCAGCTCAGCTTCTCACGTGTTGGATTGGATGAGAACGAAACTAACTTGTGACAGAGCCGAAATACTTCTTTTTGTAGCCTAAAGAAGAACATGCATGCACTTTTGAAATGAAATACTATCAGTTCTGTAGCCTAGGATGATCATTTTTATTTTACCTTTTTACCTAACATTACATTGACTGACTTTGATTTAAAAAGCACCTGCTGTAGCATCTTAGTTTTTTTCGTTGCACTAAACATTATTTGATTTAACATTTTGGAACAATTATATACTTTGGTTTTATTTAATTTCACTGGTAAAGACTTTTTTTCTTTACACTGAATTAAAAAACTAATTCTGATTTAAGTAACTTCTTTGTTTGTATTGCAGAATATGCAGTTGTTGCCTTTAATTTCACCCTTCAGCCTTTTAATTTCCAATTCAATTTCCCGTTAATTTCAGATTGCAGACTTGTTTTCATTAGCCAAAAGCCAATTTAGCCTGTTAAATACCAAATAACCATCTTGTTCATGTATACTTTCATTCTTTTATTGTGTAAAAAAAGAAAGAAAAAAAACGGAAATCTGTATCGGAATCGGCCAGTTTTCTTGAAAAAAATCGGTATCGGAATCGGTCATGTAAAATCATGATCGGTGCATCACTGACAAGTAGGTCTTGTTTCAGAAAATGGTATCGGATCGGTACATGGGTTCAAGTACTCACCGATTCCAGAATTTGTTGCGGTATCGGTGATATTTCCGATACTAGTATCGGAATCAGAACAACTCTAGGTAATAGAGAAGCTATGGTGGCCGACACAGGACAAAAATGTTGTCATCGGACAGAGCATAGAGTGACTAGTGCTTTGTAGAGAAGATAGTCCGTTAAGGGATACTGTAGAAATATGGCGGTGATTTCACTGTAAGGGGACCCGTGGTGTGTGTAGATAGAAATGGCTAATTCTAAGGTAATAAAAATAGGGATGCATCGATACCAATACCAGTACTCGAGTGTTGATGCTCATGTACTCGATACAACCGCACCCGATACCACTTTATGGCAACGTAGGGCTGGGTGATATATCGCATGACATTGTTAGGCGCTAGGGATGGGCATTTTTGTCAATTTCTCATTTCGATCATCGATAGGTCTCAAAAACGAGTACTCGAGTACTCGGGGGCGGGGCATGTGCAGGGGGCGGGGCATGTCCGTCATCCGTCACCCTATATCAATATTAATATGAAGATTATTATTAACCTATTACGACATAAATCAACACAAAAGGACGTGAATGCGCACGTGAACTTCAGCGTGCTAGATTTTACAGGCTATGGTTTGAAACGGAACATTTTGAATGCGCTCTTCCCTTAACAACGCTGATACACGGACAACGAAAGCACACAGAAACAACATTTTATTAAAATCGTGTTCTCATTATAATGCTATGAAAGATTGACTCTGCACATCATGCACTTAATTTTATTATTCATGATCGAAGTGTTTACAGACATCACTGCGCGTTTTCGAACTCATAACGAAAAACAACTTTAAATAAACTAGGTCTACTGTTAAAAAATACGACAACAGTATAGCAGTGCTGCATTACTAATGTCAATGATTCTGAGAAAGAAATAGCCTATATAAAAAGAATATCTGTCTCTAAACCATGTCGAGCTCGAGCATTAATGCATTTGAGCTGAAACTGAAGAGAATGAACAGCCGGTATAACGGCAGCGCTTTGCTAGCTTATTAAGCTCAACTAAACGCTTCTTATATTAGATTAATCAGATATAGACAACATAAAAGTAATCTTACAACGTGCATCTGCAGAAAAGGACACAAATGCACACATGAACTTCACGCGCTAGTCTGAGCGTTCTCGCTAGTTTCTCTGTGGATTAACAGCTGATACACGGGGAACTAAACACAGATCATTTACAGCATTTTCCACGGTGTTCTCATTATAATGCTATGTAGGCTATGACAGATTGGCGCTGCACATCTTGCAATAACCATTTAATGATCAGTGATTCCAGACATCACTGCAGTGCACGCCTCAGTTTCACTTTATTTCACCGCGGTCTGGAGGCGTGCTGTATAACGCTAACCAATCAGACCTCCGGTACCACGCAAAACGACGCAATAACCAATAAAAAAGAGACAAATATATATTTTTCAGGGCGATCATCGTTCTCGTGATCGATGATCGCTGTCACGTTCGAGTACTCGATTACTCGACCACTGTTGCCCATCCCTATTAGGCGCATCTCGTCAGTAAAGCCGGATCGCATTAATTATCACGGATGTATCACCTGCGATAATTAATGCGATATGGCTCAGCTTGTCAGTGAACTACGGCTCTGTGTAGTAAATGCCGCTCTATCTGAAAGCAGGTGATGGCGATTTACTACTAATCAAGGAACCGGCTTTACTTAGGATTTGCGCCTAACAATGTCATGCGATATATCGCCCAGCCCTATGGCAACGCATCTTCGGATGCGGAGCAGTGCGGAAAGTTACATAATTCGCGGTGCACACCACCAAGTGACTTGACGCGCATGACTACGATGACTTCATTTTTTTTCCGCACTAGTGCGGACACGGCGAGTATAAACCAAGCTTAACCTCTCGTCATGCAGATACCACTCAGTAGTGAGTAGTGTTGAAAGTGAAAGACTGTTTAGTAGGGATGTACGAAACGACTAGTCTAAGTCTAACCACGAACACAAACTATGAATAGTCAAATCCCATACCGAATACCACTAAAATAAATAACATGCATGCCAATGCTTTGTTGCTTTGTGGTAAGTTTCATTCATAATGTTTCTCGTTTAATCCGATATAAAATGTCATACTATATTGTCCTTCATAAACTTAAGCAAGCTTAATTGTTATACTAGTTTGACTGACATGACATGGAAGAAAACAGAAAAGTTTTGTGTAAGCTTTCAAAATCCTCTAGGGCTGGACGGTATACCGAGTTTCTACGATATATCGCTATTTATTTTAGAAACTATGATTGAGGCAATACCGTTATACAATAGTTTTATACGAGCGCATCTGAACAATAGCGGAGAATGCATAATTCAATGTGTCCTAAACATGACGCATACTTTATATTGAGGGCTTCAAAATAACTGACCAGATAAAGTTAACTGGTATAGTTTAAATCAACAAACGCTCTGACAGACACACGTGCTGACTGACAGACTCGCGCTGTTTAATGCGTTTGAGATGTGGTGCTTTCCTCAGTGCATAACTTACATTTCACAGGTTTATTCTCCATCTGTACATGTTAGAAAGTCATGCAAATATATGTCAATTTTTGCTGTCGGGAGAGGACGGGCCTTCAGCAAGTGAATCTCCGCTCAAATTCAGGCTTCCGTGAACGAGCGCGCACGCGCATGTGCGCCACACATACGTAACACAACAGAATAAGAGCGCAATAATTCTGACTAAAATATACATATTGCTGAAATATTTGTTTTTGGACCTACAAGTAAGTGTAATTTTATGAAAGTGACCATTATAATAGGGTAATAAAATGTTGGCTACTAATTAGTCTGTGTTTTTGTTTTTATTTTCATTTTTAGTTTAGTGAATTAAAAATATATATAGTTTATTTTTAGATTGGTAGAATACAATCGAATGTTACAATGTTAGAATGTAATGTGATTTAACCCCCTTTTTGTACATAATACATTGCATAGATTTATTACATTCACTATATTTGCTTTCATATCCTTCAATATCAACATTGTTTGTAGGACAACATTAAATATAGAATGTGGATGTGAAATACATGATTTAAAATAAATAAATAAATACTTATTTTTTAATCCAAATAGAAAAACGTAGAAAATACAGAGATATACCGTATCGTCATTTAAAAATACAGAGATGTGATTTTTTTTTTGGCCGTATTGCCAAAAAAACCCTATTAAGCACTATTTTAAACAAGAGTCCTTTAACCAAAGTGCTGTACAATTTTACGAATAATCACAACCATAAAAGACACAGCAACAAAAGCCACAAATAACATAAAATACATAAAACCCCTCAAGTGCAATGCACAGCCAGTTATGATTACCCTGCCTTATCATATCACACGTGGAAATATTATTTGAACTTGTGCTTAAAAACACTTGGCGTCGGTGCAAAATGTAATGTGTAATTGCATTACTCAACACAAATGTATTGGAGTAAAAAGTACATTTACTTGTTCAAAAATGTAGTCAAGTAGAGAGTAAAAGTTTCTACTATCTTTGATACTCAGTACAACTACAAAGTAGCCAAAAAGATACTTAAGTACAGTAACAAAGTATATCTGAGAATCAAAGATATTAGCAACTTTTACTCTCTACTTGACTACATTTTTAAACAAGTAAATGTACTTTTTTCTCCAATACATTTGTGTTGAGTAATGCAATTACACATTATATTTTGCATGGCACCTAACTTGTTCTGCAGCAGTTTGTTTCTGCTATAAAGAAGTGATATCGCCATCTAAGGGCATTGAAGGCACAAACATGTCAACAGGGCTACTTTACATGAATGCGAGTGCATTATCAGGGAGTTGATGAATCACAAGTGTTTGGTTTATGAGATGAGGACATGATTGCAGTCAGTGATAAGGCTGAAACCAGCACATCCAGTGCAAGGCTTTATTTAATTTTACTTACTTCTTTTGAAAGATATTGGTTTACTTATGGCCTTTTTGTGCCCTTGAGCTTAACTGAGACTTGAGAGTTTGTAGCCGTTTAAGAGGCTGTTGTGTCGACCTCGATTTATAGCAGTACTGAGGTGTTCATTTTTATTTTTGAAAATAAACATGATTTCTCATCTTACAAATAAATTGTTTCTTATTTTCACTGGTATGTCTCTCAGGTGTTGAGGATTAGTCCATCTTTAAGCCTACATTTAGTATGAGTATGGCTGGACCAAATCGCGTACCGGTCAGTCGAAACGGGGCTTCCCATTGTCAAATGATCAGCTTTTTGATTGGTTCTATACAACATTTAACACCATTTTCGGAGAGCAGAGATAGTGACATTTCAGGGGATACCTGGGGAAATGCTCAGAAGTGACGAGAGGAGTTGAGAAAAGCAATGTTCATTTCCAGCGAATTTAGTAAAACTTTGTCAACTTTAATAGTCATTTAAATACCTTTACTCAATTATTTGGACTACGAAATTTTGGGAGATTATTTGTGAATGTCTGTTCTTTGAAATTAGCTAAAAAAAGAAAACGTTTTTCCACATTATCGGCCCGTGTCTTAAAATAAATGTTGCGACTTCCGACTAATTTCACCAGAACGGGTCACAAATACTTAAGTACTGTTAAAATCAGATACTTTAAGACTTTTACTCAAGTTGTATTGGAATTGGTGACTTGTAACTTGTAATGGAGTCATTTTCGCTGTATGGAATCTGTACTTTTACTCAAGTATGGTTACTCTTTACACCTCTGCCTAGGAGCAACATATACAAGGAAAACAAGATCGGGCCAAGAACAGACCCCTGTGGTACCCCGCTAAACAACGAGACAGATTGTGAATAATCCTGACCAACATTAACAAATCTGAAATGAAAGATCTGGACGCGTCACAGCAATGAGAATTTGGCAAGGAAATGTGCTTAAAATGGTATATTATAGCCTTAAAAATAGGCTTTACTGATTATCAATTTATGCAAAATATAGCTTATTTTTGCCTATGGCCCAAAACGCTGGGATAGGCTCCAGCATTCCCGCAAAAACCATAGGACTTCTGGTTTTAAGAATGGATGAAAATCTTTTTTGTCTTTTGATTTGATGAAGTTGGTCATCATATGGAACTGGTTCAAAAGTTGTTTTATCCCTTCTATACATTTTGAAAGATTAGATTAGGTGAACGCATCATTTTGTGCAAATCTGTGGACACAACACAGCCTAAATATTGTTCAGGATGGTGTACATTGCGTGTGTTTGCTTATGGCAACCTGCTGCGTTTAAAAGCGTTTGCCTGTGAGCGATAGATTCATTATCACATCATGCTAAAAAAGATTAACGCCGCAACGCTTCAGCGACTCGAGATTCACAAGAGTCAACTCATGCCCCTCTGGTGTTGACCAGGCCTGCCAGTCCCACTTATCGTCCCCGAGAGCGTCTGCACATGCAGAGAGATTTTCTCATTTTCTCCTGGTGCGCCTGTGAACATCTGCCCGGCACGTCATCCGGTGTGTCTTGTAAAGCTCTTAAAGCGGAGCCCGTGATTTCACTCCCTCCTGACTGCTGTTATGGTCCTGTGAGCTGGAAAATAGCTGAGGGTCAGCGTGTCCTCAACACATCAGCTTTAATGACGAGGGTCACGGAGTCCAGACGTCCAGCTGAGGCGCAGGATTGTGTGGATGATGCTTCAGCAGATGGAAAGGTTGGGTGATGTTGATCTATGGTGTAAAACAGCACTGTTAATTATTCTCATCATTTGCTAACAAGCATCATCTTCAAGAATGAACGAATGACAAATGGATAAATACTAACCTAGGAATAATCAGAGATGAAAAATATTGGACATTTTTGAAGTACTTCAGAGTACCATGCAACATAACGGTATGCAGATATGGTTATATATATATACACTGTACTGTTCAAAGGTTTGGGATATGCAAGGTTTCTCTTTTCAAAAGTCTCTTTTGCTCACCAAGGCTGCATTTATTTGATCAAAAATACAGTAAAAACAGTAATATTGTGAAATATTATTACAATTCAAAATAACTGTTTTCTGTTCGAGTACATTTTAAAACGCAATTTATTTCTGTGATGCAAAGCTGAATTTTCAGCATCATTACTCCAGTCTTCAGTGTCGCATGCAGTGTTGGGGGTAACGCATTACAAGTAACTTGAGTTACGTAATAATATTACTTTTACCAAGTAACTAGTAAAGTAACGCATTACTTTTCAAATTTACAACAAAATGTCTGAGTTACTTTTTCCCATTAATTTGACTGACAGCTCTCCTGCCCCCATGTTGAGAAAAATAAGTGCGGAGGCGTGTGTGTGAACATGAGGGTTATTGTAGTTCCAGACTAAATGTGAGCATTTACTCATCTCACTTGCACAATACAGATTCTGTACTC
>NC_137111.1:46437144-46489425 GCF_949357685.1 Gobio gobio
ATCAGAAACAGATCTGATATTCTCTTCCGTGCCAACATACATCAATAATCACATCAGAGTTTCATTATGAAGCACTGAAGCTCTCGGCGTATTCACTGCCTCACACTCCTCAACATGATGAAATATCACATGACAGCATTGTCAAGCAGGAAAACATGGCGCTGAATGTACAAGCATCTGCATTCACGTCCTCTGACAAACATCCCTATGAGCTTTAGCCTCTGCGGACGTCAGAGCAGAAGGAAGTGACCACCGCAGGTTTGTGTGTCTCGTCACAAACACTCAGCGTCACAGGTGACTTAAACAGATCCGATCTCACGACCAGTCAAAACAATCCGGCAAACACACCAACCCCAGCAGTGATGTGAAACTGACCTCATGGACATGTGATGTTTCAGTCCATTTGAAAGGTTTTAAATCGTGAAACCCTCAAGGTCTTTGATCTCAAGCCTTCAAATCAAAAGATATATCATGAAATAGCAAAAAAAAAATCACATTAATTTCACACAATATTTAGAAAATGTGCATTCTTGACAAGGCTGCTGTTTGATTTTGGAAACACTGAAGTGTTTAACTGTGGTTTAAATCTTAAAACAGCCAAATATCACTCAATTAATTCACCTTATTGATTAATAATACCTGTCTATTTACTGAAATGGAGTATTGAAACTTTAAAAACAGGGCAAACTCATTTGGGAGCACATATTAGTCAAATAAAATAGTTTTTGAAAAGGTTTGAATTTGTGATAGAATCTAATATATATATATATATATATATATATATATATATATATATATATATATATATATATATATATATAGAATGCATTCTTACCCGTCTTCCCTCCATTTTGAAAGGATTCCAGTGATGTCACTTCCTGTGTAAAAGGGGTAACAGGGTAACATCAAGTGCTAATGGGTACATGTGAAAAGTGGGATAAGTATAACAAGTTAATATTACATATGCATACATTATACACTCACCTAAAGGATTATTAGGAACACCTGTTCAATTTCTCATGAATGCAATTATCTAATCAACCAATCACATGGCAGTTGCTTCAATGCATTTAGGGGTGTGGTCCTGGTCAAGACAATCTCCTGAACTCCAAACTGAATGTCAGAATGGGAAAGAAAGGTGATTTAAGCAATTTTTAGTGCGGCATGGTTGTTGGTGCCAGACGGGCCGGTCTGAGTATTTCACAATCTGCTCAGTTACTGGGATTTTCACGCACAACCATTTCTAGGGTTTACAAAGAATGGTGTGAAAAGGGAAAAACATCCAGTATGCGGCAGTCCTGTGGGAGAAAATGCCTTGTTGATGCTAGAGGTCAGAGGAGAATGGGCCGACTGATTCAAGCTGATAGAAGAGCAACTTTGACTGAAATAACCACTCGTTACAACCGAGGTATGCAGCAAAGCGTTTGTGAAGCCACAACACGCACAACCTTGAGGCGGATGGGCTACAACAGCAGAAGACCCCACCGGGTAACACTCATCTCCACTACAAATATGAAAAAGAGGCTACAATTTGCACAAGCTCACCAAAATTGGACAGTTGAAGACTGGAAAAATGTTGCCTGGTCTGATGAGTCTGGATTTCTGTTGAGACATTCAGATGGTAGAGGCAGAATTTGGCGTAAACAGAATGAGAACATGGATCCATCATGCCTTGTTACCACTGTGCAGGCTGGTGGTGGTGGTGTAATGGTGTGGGGGATGTTTTCTTGGCACACTTTAGGCCCCTTAGTGCCAATTGGGCATGGTTTAAATGCCACGGCCTACCTGACCATTGTTTCTGACCATGTCCATCCCTTTATGACCACCATGTCCCCATCCTCTGATGGCTACTTCCAGCAGGATAATGCACCATGTCACAAAGCTCCAATCATTTCAAATTGGTTTCTTGAACATGACAGTGAGTTCACTGTACTAACATTTTTCAGGGTTCATATATATATAATATATATATATATATATATATATATATATATATATATGAACCCCGAAAAAAACAAAAAAACAGTTTCCATAAAAACATGAAGTTTTCATCATAGATAATAATCATAAATATTTCTTGAGCATAAATCATCATATCAGAATGATTTCTGAAGGATCATGTGACACTGAAGACAGGAGTAATGATGATAAATTCAGGTTTGATCACAGGAATAAATTACACTTTGAAATATATTCACTTAGAAAACAACCATTTTAAATTGTAAATAATATTTCACAATTTTACAGTTTTATTTCTGATCAAATAAATGCAAGCCTTAATGAGCAGAACTTCTTACACACCTCAAATTTTTGATTGGTAATGTATAGCATAATTATATAGACTATATATAAACAGAGGCACTGAGTGATAGATACATGATTAATGTATCAGTTTTATTAACAGGAAGCAGCTGTAATGAGTTAAAAGTCCACAGGATCCCAGAGATGTGAAGGTAAAAGCAGTGAAAGTGCTGCAGCTCAGGCCTATTTGTGCTATTAGCAGGCAGCCTGTCACATCTCATCCAGGCCTAAATGACGTGTGTGTGTGTGTGTGTGTGTGGCAGACAGTGCTGCTCCCACCGGCATTGTGCTCGTAATTAAGTGTGATTTCCACTGGCAGAATGACGGAATAAGAATGAGGGGAAAGCATTTGTGTTCTCTCGTTCATCACTCGCCCGTGTCCTCTTTTCATCTCACACTCGCCAGAGACGGCTGTTTAAGACCTTCTGAACACTCATTAAGTCCTCGGACACTTTCTCTTCAAATTAAATGGTCATTTGAATGTTCAAATGTTTCCTTGCATTCAATCACAATCAGGGCCTGCCAAGCCCCTAAAGGATTTGATTTACAAACGTTCGTTCAGAACCGGACAACTGGACTAGTTATATTCACTCCAGACAGAAAATTACCTGGTTATCTGGTACCCAATTTTAAAAAATCATAAAAAAAGATAATACAAAATATTAATAAATAATAGTCTAAAATATCACTTTTGAGTTACAGAACTGCAAATGTGTTGCACATTTTTTTTAAACGGAAACGGTGGTGCGTTGAACACCCTGTTCTGATGACGCAAGAGTTGCAACTATGGCAGCTGAGAAGGCCATTCTTCACGTTCTTGTGTTTTTGGCGCCTGATGAAATCGGTATAAATTCGTGTTTAATACTGCAAAATACGCTCAATGTTACGGTCACTGCCCTTGCCGTCCAGAATAAAGTCGAACATCCCAATCGAGTGAAGGGATCTGTGGAAACTGTGGTTCCTAATTAATGTAATCCAACATTTGCCTCACATTTCAGGGTGAAAAAACAAACATGTCTTCTAATTAGTGCTGGGAATCGATTAAAAAAATGAAATCGCGGTTTTTTCTGTAATTAATCGCGATTAATCGCAAGTTTTAATATTTTACGTTTTTAATATTTTGATATTGTAATAATTTCAGTTACTCTACTAAAAACAATTTAAAGACAGTATACTTTAAATATGTGTTGTAATGGCATCTTTTAATGAATGAAGGCCAGTATCACTAATGTCTCAATAAACATTAATGACGTTACATTACAGTATAAATGAAAGCTGCCAATTTCAACATTTATTAGGCTTTAAAAAACTGTAATAGTTATCAAACACCTTTCTTAACTGCATAAATAATAAATGAAATATAGATTAATCATCATTAAAGCTACAATTTTCTCTGTTACTGTTGTTCTTTGATGAACATTAATGACAGGCATCATCAGTGCTACTGTCACTTTAAGAACAGCCGCGCATCTCATTTCCTCACAACTCTTTAAGTTCATTTAAGACGTTATTTAACTAATTTAAGACGCCTAATATGAGAATACTCAAAATGATCTGTGTTGTTGTCATTGTTTGTTCATGAGCAAAAGAGAACTCGATGTGAGCAGGAGACTGACGTAAGTCTGTCTGTGCGTCGAGTGTGTGTGTGTGTGTGTCAGAGTGTCCCTCGATTAGCTGACATGAGACGCAGCCACACAGACAGGACGCTGACACACACACACACACACACACACACACACACACAGGACATTGACATACAGCACGTTTTCTTGTGTCTTGTCGCGCTTGGAAGCATTTACATGAATAGGAGCGTGATCATGTAACGCTAGGCAAAAATGGATCTAAAAACAGATGCTGTGTTATTTGCGTTAAATATTTTTAATGCATTAAGCGGAAAAAATTAAACGCGGCGTTAACTTGCCCAGCCCTACTTCTTATATCTTCAGTAGTTGCTAGGCCTGTCACGATAACTACTTTTTGTTTCGCGATATATCGTCCCAGAAATAATGGCGATAAACGATATTATTGTCATTTTAAAACTTTTTTATGCCACTGAATATATAATCCTAATATAACAGCATAATAATGCAAGTAGACCTACACACTTTCAAATGACAATCTTTTAATTCTTTAGATCATGGAAATTAAGGTTAAAAATATATGTGAGGAAAATAAGTATTTGAACACCCTGCTATTTTGCAAGTTCTCCCACTTAGAAATCATGGAGGGGTCTGAAATTGTCATCGTAGGTGCATGTCCACTGTGAGAGACATAATCTAAAAAATCACAATGTATGATTTTGTAACTATTTATTTGTATGATACAGCTGCAAATAAGTATTTGAACACCTGAGAAAATCAATGTTAATATTTGGTACAGTAGCCATTGTTTGCAAACACAGAGCTCAAACGTTTCCTGTAGTTTTTCACCAGGTTTGCACTGCAGGAGGGATTTTGGCGCACTCCTCCACACAGATCTTCTCTAGATCAGTCCGATTTCTGGCCTGTCACTGAGAAACACGGAGTTTGAGCTCCTCCAAAGATTCTCTATTGGGTTTAGGTCTGGAGACTTACCAACAGTAACCTTGGAAACGGTGGTCCTAGCTCTTTTCAGGTCATTGACCAGCTCCTCCCGGGTAGTTGTGGGCTGATTTCTCACCTTTCTTAGGATCATTGAGACCCCGCGAGGTGAGATCTTGCATGGAGCCCCAGTCCGAGGGAGATTGACAGTCATGTTTAGCTTCTTCCATTTTCTAATGATTGCTCCAACAGTGGACCTTTTTTCACCAAGCTGCTTGGCAATTTCCCCGTAGCCCTTTCCAGCCTTGTGGAGGTGTACAATTTTGTCTCTAGTGTCTTTGGACAGCTCTTTGGTCTTGCCCATGTTAGTAGTTGGATTCTTACTGATTGTATGGGGTGGACAGGTGTCTTTATGCAGCTTACGACCTCAAACAGGTGCATCTAATTTAGGATAATAAATGGAGTGGAGGTGGACATTTTAAAGGCAGACTAACAGGTCTTTGAAGGGTCAGAATTCTAGCTGATAGACAGGTGTTCAAATACTTATTTGCAGCTGTATCATACAAATAAATAGTTAAAAAAATCATATATTGTAATTTCTGGAATTTTTTTTTTTGATTTTGTCTCTCACAGTGGACATGCACCTACGATGACAATTTCAGACCCCTCCATGATTTCCAAGTGGGAGAACTTGCAAAATAGCAGGGTGTTCAAATACTTATTTTCCTCACTGTATATTATCCTAAATAAAATAAAAATTGAATAAATAGTAAATAAACATTTTCCCTTGTGAAACGGCTTTAACACTTGTAATGTTCATATGTGCAGCAGAACAGGGGATTGCGGCTTTGAAATCGAGTCCATTTGGGCTTATTCTTCCAAACTGTCAGTAGTTGTCAGGAAAACACTATAACGCCTCAAATGCCGTCTTTTTTTCACCTGTCGATAACCGCTCTGTGTATGAAGGACCTTCGCCTCTGTCACGGAAAACACATGACAGCACAATCGAAAATGTTGGTGACATTCATTATCATGTAAACATAATGAGCGATATATTGTATCACAAAAAATTATTGAGGTCATGTACATATATTGTGCGATATATCGATATATTGATTATTGCGACAGGCCTAGTTGTTGCGTGTAGAGTGGAGTCCTGCAGATGGTTCAATTTGCAGGGTTGCCAGAAGACTAAAGAAACGTTATCAGAAATATGGAAGAAAACTGTACATTTCTCGTCTATTTCCACCCACTGCAACTTATACCAACGACGGAGATAAGTGCAGCTACAATCGCAAAATATGTGGGAGAGCGTTGCTATAAGGTTGCAATAGGGAGCACTTCAAAGTCAATACCAAATCAAAACTAGTTAGCACAGTATTCGTAATAGAAAGGATTTAATGACAAAATCTGGTTATGGTTACACTTAAAATAGTTTCAAAAAGGATGTATGAGATGATAAACTTATACCATTAATCGTACACAGCATGAATAAAATATTACCTGAGGGATAGAGAGAGAGAGAGAGAAGAAGAGAACAAAGAAGAGAAGCCCCAAATGACCTCAAGAGCCAGAGAAAAAGAGAGCCAGAGAAAAAAGAGAGAGAGCAACAGTTCCAATCTTCTTTTATCTATTCCTTGACCATGTGACTGAAACCAAATGTATTCATTTAAACTGACCAATCAGACCAAACTTCCCCCACTGTAAAGGTGTGGCACCCATTTGGCATACAGGCCTTTCTTTAGTCTTCCAAATGGCCCTTCTGATAAGGAATGTGGGTTGACAACAGTAAAGCAAATTTCTTTGTTGGATTTCAAATATCTTTGATTATTTTCAATTCTTTCAGCGTATACCGAGCTGCAGCGGACACATTTATAAACAACTTTACTTGGACCCATTATGTGAGCTGTCTTTTTAATACCGCGTGGTTTATATACATCTGATTGGGCTGACACACCCACCAAACAAGAGAAAACGCATCTCAAACTCGTTACACACCTGTTCCAGGATACATGACGTTCAACCCGGAAACCGTGGCAAAACATTGCGCACCAGTTTGAGCTTGAACGTGCCCCAGGTATTCCAAAGTCTTGATCTTCCATTGGTCAAACAAACAGGTAGCCCCGCCCCCCAACTCACATCATTGGTTGAGACAATGTTGCTTGTTTGGACTGAATGATGCTCAAACAAATCATTGTTCAGACAGTGTTAAGGGCTAGATAGCTTTATTGGCATCCACACCAGCAGACGATATCGTTCTGTTTATTTGACGTTTGTTTAAATGCTCGAGCTCGTTGCAGCAGGATGGATTCTGATTGGCTGCCAATGTTTTTATCGTTCATCAGTCGGGGGAAAAAAACGTTCTGAAAATGATACCGTTTCTCTGTGCCATTGTCCACGCATCATTTAATATTTATTTTTTAAATATTTACACCGTTTTAAGGGTATGTTTAGGGTAGTCTATTTGCATAAACTGAGCATTGTATTTGCATATTAAATTAAACATGTATTTTAACATTGACAAACGTTGATGCGGAACAGAAGGGAAACCTCGCTTCCGTAGCCTGATGGCAAAGACTGAAAGACTCAGGAGGAGTTTCTTCCCCCAGGCCATCAGACTCCTGAACTCAGTCACGTGACTCACTTCACCCCCGCACACGCATAAACATACGGTCTTTCAACATTAACATCCACATACTGCAATTGCACTGCACTTTACTTTACGTCCCTATTGTTACTGCGTAACAACCTGTAATAAACCTTGCACATTATACTTCTTTATATATACATATATATATATTTTATGTTAACCACTTATTTTTAAGTCTACAGTTTATCTCACTTATCATCCACATATTTTTTATATTTTTATTTTTATCTTATTTCCTATTTTTATCTTTTACTTGATTTATTTATAATTCTACTTATGTTAATACTTTTTATTCTAACTTTATTCTATTTCTATTTAATTTCTTGTAACTGTTATTTGCACTGTCCATGGAGCGGACCTGTTTACATTTCACTGCCAGTTGTATATTGTGTATATAACTGTGTATGTGACAAATAAAACTCTTGAATCTTGAATCTTGAATCTGTTCGGAAACAGTCATTTTTAACTGCATTTAAAACCATCAGAAGAACAGACATGAGATGAGTCAATAACAATCACGTTAACTTTCAATCAGTCACGTAAAGTTTATAAAGACACCTCAGAAGTTTACTTCACATTTCCTTCAGTGTCTAAATTAATAAGAAGCAGCTCTTCACGTGTCGAGATCCACAAAACGAATCCACCTGAGAAGCGGCAACGCGGCACAAACAAAGATTCAATTAGGAGACAAGATTGTGCCCCTCCACTGACTGGACCATTATTCTGCTGGATGTGTTCATTTTCCAGTTTAAGACAATGAGCAGTGAGAGTGTGATCTGATCTAAATTAGAGATGAGAGTTGTTGAACAGAGCTGTGCATTGCTCAGAACTCAATTTTGTTTGATTTCTTTCAATTGCAAATTTGCAATTAATTAAATTATTCCTGTCATTTTTATTCAACATCCAGCGGGATGTGGCTGATTCAATTCAAATGATCATGAATCGAAAAGGAGTTGACTTATTGTGCCCTTATTATGCTATTGCAAAGTCTCCTACAATAGGTTTACATGCATCCAGGGTCAAAAAACACTTTAATTTCCTCATAACATACATTGCATTTCTCAGAGTCTGAAAACGGTTAATTCGAAGATTCAGTCTCTCTAAACCCCCAAAATGTACCCATTCTTCCTGCTGAAGCTTCACGTCTTACTGCCTTTTTGTCTCCTTAAACGCTCATTTTTTGGAGTCGGCAGCTTATAAAAACGTATTTCTGTTTTGTTTAGCTTGTTTGCTGTACACTCTGTCACATATCAGTTTTTAGACATTGTTCTGTTTTTTGTTAGAAGTTAGAAATGACAAGGATGCGCTTCACGCAATACAAAGTCAATGGAGAGCGTTGGATTAGATTTTCCAGCTTTGCGTGTTTTCACTGTTATATGAAAGGGGTGAATCTCCTGTTCAAAACACAAGCTAAGAAGAAGCAGAAACAAGTGATATCACGTAATCATATGCATATGTAAAATAACACGATCATCAACATTAAACAGCATATAAATCAAAACCGCCTAATGCTAGTGAATGAAATGTCGACCCAGGGCGAGCTACTCCATATGAGTTTTGATCATCGTTCTGAATCAGGGGCCGTATTCACAAAACTTTTTATCTTAGCACTAAGAGTTCTCCTAAATGGCAGTAAAAGTTCTTAGCTAAGAGTTTTCTCTTAAAACCTATTCACAAAGCTGCTGAGAGCTACTTTTACTAAGGAACAGAAAGAAGTCTTAAGCTAAGAGTAAGGGCGGGGTTGACCTCGTTGCTATGGATGATGTTATCACACTTACTAACTATTCCCAACAGTGATTGGCTGATGGGGGAGGAGTCTCAGACAGTGATAGAAATATTGTAGAACGTATCATGTTGCCATATTCGAATAAAGATTAAAATGAAAATGTTGCCATATTAAAATAAAGATAAAATTTTTTTGCCATATTAAAATAAAGGACTTTAAAAAAGTAGGCCAAGTGTCATTAATTAAACAATATTAACGGAAAATTATGTTTTATAAACAAAGTTTGGGAGGAGCACTATCCAATCAGCTTGAGAGGAGAGATACAGTATATATTTTATTATTTTTATTAAATAAATAATATTGAGTATTTTTGGCATTTTTATTATGATAGGACAGTCACAGTGAGTATACAGGAAGCGAAGTGGAAGAGAGAAAGGGGAGAAAGGTCTGCAACAGCCATTAGGATTGTTTGTGATTTGGTCTTAGTGACTTAGGAGTCCTCTTGTCTACTCCTAGCATTTCACTGATTCAGGAGCTAGTTTTAGCGCTAAAATGCTTTGTGAAATACTCTTAGAACAAAATGTATAAAATTAAGACTGACACACCCATTATTTTTAAGAGTTTCTCCTAAATCGGCAAGTTAAGAGCTAACTTTTAGCCTTAAGGTGTTTTGTGAATACGGCCCCAGATCCAGATATAGTCTTTGATAAAAATGTGATTTTGCTCAAAATTTTGCTTTTTTTTATTTTTATGAAATGTACTCATATTCAAGTGTTGATAAAAAAAAAAAAGAATGCATGAATAAAAACATTTTGTTGTTTAAAAGCAGAAGGTCTGTTCTGTTCTTTTGATATATTACATATATTTTGGGGGCCATGCAATTTTTGTAAAAATGATCAAAAACACCGGCAGGGAAAGAGTTACACAATGCATGAAAGATAATAATCAAAAAAGCATAATAGGGGCACTTTAAATTGTATTTTTTACCTGGTGTAAAACCCATTTTATTCCTGTAATCTGACATATTTCTGAATGAAACTGGACATGAAGAAACTTTTCAATGTCCAATCAATTCCTCACAGAAGTCCCGCCCTATTTTTTCCCACTAACTGAATGCCTTTTTAATCAGAAACACATCATATTACACAAATAGAAGATTTACGTCTTCTCAAGATTCGCCAGATTAATATTTTTAAGATGCCTTGTGTTATCAAATTGGTGTCCTATTTTATAAATAAAAAAATACGAAATCATTTTTGCAGGTGGTATATAATATATTTAAAACAAAAATAATCATACTGACACATTTTTGGGGGGAAATAAAAAGTGATATAGACATGCAAACACACTTTCATGTGATTAGAACAAACAAAGGACATCTTCAATCCACAGGGCAAAAACGGCTTACATCTGAAAAGTGCTTAGTTAAAAACTTTAAAGTAAAAAAAACATTAAAACTTAAAAAAGCACCTGTTTCTGTTTCAAATAATGAGGCATTGAAAGGCACTTGATGCTACATGATTCTCATAATTCACACAGAACATCAGCAGGGCTGAAATACAGTCGTTGAACAAACCTGAAGTGAAGCTCCACACTTCAACAACAGCTCAAAGCACCACACACTTCTGTCATGAACCCCGAAACACTCTTCAGAGTTCAATCGTACGGCGGAGTCCAGGAAGCTTAAACTCAATCCTGATTCCTGAGCTCCTGACTGGGAAGTTTGCATTCTGCTCTTTCTGATTTTGGCTTTTGGTGTCTGTTGGTCTTTACATCGATATAGATAAAAAACAATTGGTCCCAGACAGATTTTCACGTATATGGGTGTTTTGAAATAATAATGATATATCAAAGCAATTTAAATAAATAAATAAGACGCCATATGCCTTTTAAACTAAAATAACTGGAAGCTCCAAAACCAGGCCTTTTTGGATGCAGAGGAGAGCATGTTAAATAACCACGCACTAATTAATTAGAATAAAAATAAAATAGTGGTTGGCAACGCTGACAGAAGTTACATTTTGTATTTTAAAGGTGCACTATGTAACTTTTCCGTCCACTAGAGGTCGCCTGTTCAAAACAAAGGCGTAGTTTGATGACGCCACGTTTAAGCGCAGAATCTTGGGACATGTGGTCTTCACCTCACAGCCGCTGGGAAAGAATCGGGATAGGACTTTTAGAAAGAAAGAACGATTTACAAATAGTTGGAAACATTTTGGATATTGTAAGTACTCAACTGAACAAAATATATAACACTGGCCTAGTGGTTTTGGGATATTTACTGAAAAAAAATGTTACATAGTGCAGCTTTAAGGCATCTGTTAAAACAATGAAACAATGGTTAGTGGTCCTAATAGCGAAAAAATCACCCCAAAAAAGATTCATTAACATTTACTCACCCACGTCATTTTAAATACATTATTTTCTCACTTGCATGAAAAAAAAAGGTATCTTATATGGAAATGTATCAATGTAATCGCATGGGACTAAAAATGCACCTTATGTAAACGCTTCAGGAATGACGTGAGGGCGAGTAAATGAAGCGATTTTATTTTTAGATGATCTATTCCCTTTAAGTGCTAGAGCTCAGTGCAAGATGAAAACACACAAACACAATATAAATATAATTCATGAGTCTGTTCAGATCTCCCAGCTGTCACTGAAGTAATGCTCCTCTTCCAGAGCGTCATCTTCAACCTGTTCTTCTTCTACATCACAATACTTCTCTTCCTCCTCTTCATCCTCCTCCTCCTCCTCCTCCTCCTTCAGCTGTGACAGCATGGCTTGAAGAGCGGCCTTCACTTCCTGAACCTCTTTCTCTAAGGACAGTGGGCATTAGAGTTAAAGAAGATGTGACCAAACATTATCTACTCGTTTACACAAACACTTCCACAAAAATATATTCAACACCAGTAGAAGCACAAATGCTCAGACAGAATCCATAATGCATAGTTTAATTTGATCTGAAAGAACGATAGACGGAGCCTCGCACGAGCAATTCAACTGAAAGACATTTAACAGTCTGCAAAAGAAAACTAAATCTGCCCAAATCTACTAACAAAATTCACCATCAGAAGTTCATCTGCGATCTATTATTTTGATAGTAAAATAATGCGATAATGCATGGCCGGAAATAAAATTACAGTAATGCATAATTTGTTATAAATACTTTTTTTTTTTTCTTAATTCACCCTCCATTAGTAGGTCAGCGTAAACTAATATATATATAATAATTATATCATTCATATATATATATATATATATATATATATATATATATATATATATATATAAAATAATTATATCATATCATATAATTATTATATATATTAGTAATAACAAATGTACATATAAATTATAAAGTTAATATTATAAAAATGTACTTTTAATAATAAATTTAAATATATATATATATATATATATATATATATATATATATATATATATATATATATACACATGTAATTTTTTATCATTTACTTTTATAATATATTACAAATGATAAAAATGTAATTATATTTAAAATAACTATATATAGATATTTAAAATAAATGTACATTGCTATAATTGACATATATATATATATATATATATTATATATATATATATTATTATATATATTAGTATAATGGCATATACCATGCATGCATTAATCGCAATATTTTTTATTAAAATAATTTATTGAAAAAAAATATTTTACCCACCATTAATAGGTGTGGCACAAAACCACATTTTCACAACATTCTCCAGTTACACTAACCACAGCCACGACCCATCTCAGAAAGACTTTCATTCTGTTTGGCCCGACCACCCGACACCGATATCACAATTATATGATCACGCCGGGCGTCCCCAACAACCCCACTTCATAAATCAAAGGCTGAGTTCATCTCCTGACGGACCCATTGAGTTCAAGCAATCTCACCTAAATAATTCATGCTCATTTTATGAGAACGGGGAGAGACCCTCATCAGCGCTGGATTGTTTAAGTCGTCGGAGTGGGACCGAGTGTCCGGTATAAGTGGCGAATCAAAGGGACGCCTCTTGTGGCAGATGGGGCCTGACGGGCACGTTTTGCTCTCCAAATGGCCCCAGATTGTGCACATTCATAATTAACCAGCCGTTAAAGAGCGCTTCATGAATTATGAAAGAGGATCGGTAAGATCTTCCTCCGGCTGAAGGGACGAATCTAATGAAGTTCCTCAGGCTCAAACCTGGGCTTATTCTGGGCTTATTTGCTCATCTGTCTGCTTAACCAGAGCAATCAAACAAGCTTTACTGTTCAAGTGACTGTTTTTGAGCACGTTTACATGCACACTCGTACACTGATAACATGCAAACCAATAACCCGACTTTATACGTTTATAAGACTTTATTAATAAATCAGGTTATTTCCCAGTAGTGATGCCAAAATTAGGAATTCACCGATATGAAAATATTGGCCGATACCGATAATTCTTTATATTTAAAAGACGATAACCGATATATATGCTGATAAATCCAAATTTTATATAATCTTTGAGAGCCTTACAAGACTTTATTAATAAATCAGGTTATTTTCTGGTAGTGAGGTAAAATCTAGTGATGCACCGATATGAAAATATTCTCTGATACCGATAATTATTTGGATTTAAAGGCAGATAACCGATATATATGCCAATAAATCTAAATCCAATAAATCTAAATCCAATTTTTTATATAATCTTTGAGAGCCTTACAAGACTTTATTAATAAGTCAGGTTATTTCCTGGTAGTGATGTCAAAACTAGGAATTCACGATATGAAATTATTGGCCGATAACTGATAATTCTTTGGATTTAAGAGCCGATAACCGATATATTAGCTGATAAATCTAAATCCAATTTTTTATATAATCTTTGAGAGCCTTACAAGACTTTATTAATAAATCAGGTAATTTCCTTGTAGTGATGTCAAAACTAGGGATGCACCGATATGAAAATATTGGCCGCTAACCAATAATTCTTTATATTTAAAAGACGACAACCGATATATTAGCCGATAAATCTAAATCCAAATTTTGATATAATTTTTGAGAGCCTTACAAGACTTTATTAATAAATCATGTCAAAACTAGGATGCACCGATATGAAAATATTGGCAAATAACTGATATATTGGCCAATGAATCTAAATCCCAAATTTTATATATTATTTGATAGCCTGATTACAAAAACAAAAGTCTCACCATTAAAAGCCATGTCCCAAGCACACAATTATAATGATGTTTACATTATAATTTTATGCATGTTGGATTAACTGCATCTTCCTTTTCAAAGTGATTCCAATCATATTTCAAGCAATTCAAAACCATCATGGCGAACAATGCGCAGCTCTCAGCTCAAGGAAATAATCCATTATTTATCGGCTTTAAGATATCGGCCAAATTTTCTTATCGCGGCGATAACATAAAAAATGAACATATATCGGCCGATACCGATATGGTGGCCGATAAATCATCCATCCCTTCACTAAGCCGACAGAAAGCAGGTTAACACGCTGGGCGAAATCTCCAAAAATCTAGCTGTGACGATCGGTTTAGCGTTTTATAACCTTACTTCGATAAAGGAAAACGGGTTAACGTGTTTACATGATCACGTGCATCATCTGCTTATTAAATATAATCGGGTTAAGAATGTGCCTGTAAATGCACTCTTTGCCCATTGATGTCTAGTGTAAAGCCTTGATCCTGAACAAGAGAAATACTGCTATAAAGGCACAAAGTTGGACAGAATGAAGCAGAACAAGATCAAATCAATCTCATCTATACGGTTTCCTCTCAGTGAATGCAAAGCTTGGATCCACTCGCGCACAGGTGGGCAGAAATATGAAGATGTCAGAGCGATGACAGCGCACTATGTCATAACCTTTCCCTTCATCTCACGGCTTTAATCTCACTCGAGAGTGACGGGCGGACTAGGCTCTCTCCATTTCCCTTTTCCCCGTCTGTCGCTTCCTTTCAACCTTTGCTGAGCTCCGGATTTCTCTAATAACTAAAAGTGGTTTCTTTTCTTATCCCTCATATTCAATAGCTCTTAAAAAAAGGAAAAAAAAAAAAAGACATGGCCAGTGCTGCGTTCAGGATTATCCTTAATTCCTGTCCGGAAGAGAGCATCGTGTGCTGTCAAACGAGACGGTTTTCCATGAAGGAGCTCTTCTGGAGGGTCACATTAAGAGCTCTAATGAGCGGCTGAGACGTGTTCCTGTGGCTGTTAGTGACGGCGGAACGGTGAAGCGCTGAAGAGACATTTCCTCTCCAGTCCAACTGAGAACATGAGAATGGAGCGCACAGATAATTTCATTCCAGTCTGATAACCAATAAGAGTGACCTGAAGAAACCCACTTCCATCTGAGACGCATGCGCAATGACTTCAGAATAACAGACGAAAACTAGATTTTCTCAAGACAAGTCTGCCGTTTGACCATGCAAATGCCACCACTGTGATGCTCTGTGGGGGTTTCTAGAGAGTTGCTAGGGCATTGCTACAGTGTTCTGGTGGTTGCTAGGGAATTGCTAGAGTGTTCTGGGTGGTTGCTAGGGTGTTGCTAGATTGTTCAGGGTGTTTGCTATGGCAATGTGTTCTGTGTTGTTGTTAGAGTGTTCTGGGTGGTTGCTAGGGCATTGCTAGAGTGTTCTGGGTGGTTGCTAGGGTGTTGCTAGATTGTTCAGGGTGTTTGCTATGGCAATGTGTTCTGTGTTGTTGTTAGAGTGGTTGCTAGGGTGTTGCTATATTATTCAGGGTGTTTGCTATGGCAATGTGTTCTGTGTTGTTGTTAGAGTGTTCTGGGTGGTTGCTAGGGTGTTGCTAGATTGTTCAGGGTGTTTGCTATGGCAATGTGTTCTGTGTTGTTGTTAAGGGTGTTCTGGGTGGTTGCTAGGGCATTGCTACAGTGTTCTAGGTGGTTGCTAGGGTGTTGCTAGATTGTTCAGGGTGTTTGCTATGGCAATGTGTTCTGTGTTGTTATTAGAGTGTTCTGGGTGGTTGCTAGGGCATTGCTAGAGTGTTCTGGGTGTTGCTAGATTGTTCAGGGTGGTTGCTATGGTAATGTGTTCTGTGTTGTTGTTAGAGTGTTCTGGGTGGTTGCTAGGGCATTGCTAGAGTGTTCTGGGTGGTTTTTAGGGTGTTGCTAGATTGTTCAGGGTGGTTGCTATGGCAATGTGTTCTGTGTTGTTGTTAGAATGTTCTGGGTGGTTGCTAGGGTGTTGCTTGATTGTTCAGGGTGGTTGCTAGGGTATTGCTAGATTGTTCAGGGTGGTTGCTATGGCAATGTGTTCTGTGTTGTTGTTAGAATGTTCTGGGTGGTTTTTAGGGTGTTGCTAGATTGTTCAGGGTGGTTGCTATGGCAATGTGTTCTGTGTTGTTGTTAGAATGTTCTGGGTGGTTGCTAGGGTGTTGCTAGATTGTTCAGGGTGGTTGCTATGGCAATGTGTTCTGTGTTGTTGTTAGAGTATTCTGGGTGGTTGCTAGGGTGTTGCTAGATTGTTCAGGCTGGTTGCTAGGGCATTGCTTAAGTGTTCAGGGTGGTTGCTATGGCAAGGTGTTCCGGGTAGTTGTTAAGAGTGTTCTAGGTGGTTGCAAGGGCATAACTGTGGTGTTTTGGGTGGTTCATTGGGCATAACTAAAGTGTTCTAGGTGGTTGCTAGGGAATTCTGTGTGTTTGCTAGGGCATTGCTAGAAATTTCTGTATGGTTGCTAGTTGCTAGTGTTCCTAGAATTTTCAGGCTGGTTGATAGGGCATTGCTAGATTGTTCAGGGTGGTTGCTATGGCAAGATGTTCTAAGTAGTTGTTAGAGTGTTCTGGGTGGTTTCTAAGGCATTGCTAGATTGTTCAGGCTGGTTGATAGGGCAATGTTAGAGTGTTCAGGGTGGTTGCTATGACAATGTGTTCTGGGTGATTGCTAATGCATTGCTAAAGTGGTTGCTAGAGTGTAGCTGGGATGTTCTAGCTGGTTCCTTGGCCATTACTAAGGTGTTCTAGGTAGTAGTTAGGGCATTCTGGTGTAGCTGGAGTGTTGAGTGGTTGATAGGGTGTTCTGGGTGGTTGCTAGGGTGTAGCTAGAGTGTTCTAAGTGGTTGATAGGGTGTTCTGGGTGGTTCCTAGGGTGTAGCTAGAGTGTTCTGAGTGGTTGCTAGGGTGTTCTGGGTGGTTGCTAGGGTGTAGCTAGAGTGTTCTAAGTGGTTTATAGGGTGTTCTGTGTGGTTCCTTGGGTGTTGCTAGAGTGTTCTGAGTGGTTGCTATGGTGTAGCTAGAGTGTTCTGAGTGGTTGATAGGGTGTTCTGGCAGGTTGCTATGGTGTAGGTAGAGTGTTCTGAGTGGTGGATAGGGTGTTCTGGGTGGTTGCTAGGGTGTAGCTAGAGTGTTCTGAGTGGTTGATAGGGTGTTATGGGTGGTTGCTAGGGTGTTGCTAGAGTGTTCTGAGTGGTTGCTAGGGTGTAGCTTGAGTGTTCTAAGTGGTATATAGGGTGTTCTGGGTGGTTCCTAGGGTGCTGCTAAAGTGTTCTGAGTGGTTGCTAGGGTGTTGCTAGAGTGTTCTGAGTGGTTGATATTGTATTCTGGGTTGTTGCTAGGGTGTAGCTAGAGTGTTCTAAGTGGTTTATAGAGTGTTCTGGGTGGTTGCTAGGGTGTAGCTAGATTGTTCTGGGTAGTTACTGTGTGGTAGTCTCCTATGGTTTGAGTTTATCCCTCAGTGTTGGATTTCGGGATTATGGGATTCTTTAATGTTATGGTCTGCTAGGTGAAAATTGTGAATCTGATCACTTAGTGATTTAAATTAGAAAGCTATTGAACTATTGAACACACATGCATGCCGTACACAAAGCTTTGTAAGGATATGAGTGAGGTCTCTGTCCTGGTGGTCTATGGCGGTGTGAAGCTGGTCTTCTAGGTAATGCAGTCTGTTAGCGATGAGTTCACAGCGCTCCGTCAGCTCCGCCGTCTCTCCGCACAGATCCTGAGACACACAAACACACCCACAATCAGCAGGAGATCATTAAACCCGCAAAACACCCACTGCTGCTCATCTTGAGCTGGTCAAGCATGGCACTATTATGCTGGCAATGGTTGCTAGCACAGATATGGCACCAAAATGTCTATTAAATGTGTGCAGTTTGATCTGAAGATGTCATTTTCACAGCATTTGCTCATGCAATATGCCACTAAAATACATGCATGGAAAAACAGTCGGAAGTTAGAGCGACAATCATGATTTTACATGTTTGAGTGAATCTGTTTGTGGCTCTTAGTTAGTTTGGATACACTTTAAACTTTAGTTGATTAAAACAAAATTATACATGCGTTTTGAAGGTGTAGAAAGAGTCAGGTTTGTTTAAAATGATTTCTGGAAGCAAATTTGGAAACAACCCATCGGCCAATGAGAATTTCAGAATTTATTTGTATTGTTGTTATTATTAACTAAAACTGTAAATTCGAGCATGCAATTTTGCAAGCAATTTTTTAATTGAAATAAAGCTTAAATAAAAATATATAAATATTATATGGAAAAACTGAAATAAAAATAAATCTAAATACAAATGATGAAATGAAAATGACAAAAGCACTTAATTTCAAAAATAAATAAAATAAAAAATATTTTTATATTTTTATGTTCATTTGTTTAATTTTTAGCAATTTCATTATGAGCTTTTGTCATTTTATTAAAAAAAACTTAAATAAAAATGAAAACCTGAGGTACTAAAATGACTAAAACTGAAATAAAACAAAGCTAAATAGAAATAAAAAAAAATATGAAAATGACAAAGCACTTAAAAATTAAACTAAAATTAAATATGAAAACTAAAAATATAAAAATATAACAATTCAAAATATTAATAAAAAGTTTTTTAATTCTTATTTGTTTCAATATTAATTTGAAGTGCTTTTGTCATTTACATCCGTTTTTATTATTTCTATTTACCTTTATTTTTATTTCTATTTTAATAATTTTAGTACTTCAGCTTTTCATTATTATTGTATTATTATTATTATTATCTTTAATAGCACATAATAAAATGATTAAAACTGAAATAAAAATAATGCTAAATAGCAATAAAATAATTAATGCAAATGACAAAGCACTTATTAACAGATAAAAAAATAAAAATGAAAACTGAAACTCTTGAAATAAAAGATTTTTATTAATATTTTGAATTAGGTTTTATTTTATATTTCAATGTTAATTGTAGTTTAATTTTAGTCATTTCATTATGTACTTTTGTCATTTCATTCATTTTTAGTTTTTTTTTCTCAGGTTTAATTATATATTTATTTTTATTTCAGTTTTAGTTATTTATTTCCAGTTAATAATTTTAGTGCTTCAACTTCTGTTTATTTAATTTTCATTAGGTTTTTTAACTTATATTTATATTTTATTTTCAGCTCAATTTTAAATAGTTCAGCTAACTATAATAAGATATTTATAAACACCTCAATATTAAATCAATGATACTAAAATAACGATGATTAGTATGTTTTGTAAACATAAATGAGGGATAAAAAAAGATTGTGACGCTTTCCAGATGATCTTTTATAAGCATCTCTGAGAAAAGCATGCGCTAACAGGGTCAGAAAACAGTGAAACTATCCTTAAATCTCTACTCTAGTATGTGCAAGTCTTAAACCAGTGAAGCAGAAAATGATCCTGTTAAGAGCGTCAGCGACTGTGAGGTCCTCGGCTGTCAGCTCTCCTCATAGAGTCCTAAACTGACAGCCTGTACCTCCGCTCTAACGACTTCAGCCCACAGTTTAGCACGAGGTAACTGGGACAGCTCCGCACGGCCGGCTCCGTCCCAATTCCATCAAACCGTGATTCACAGTTGAGTCAGAGAGCGTCTTAAGGTGGTCGACTGACTCGCATCCGCCCATTTCTCTCAGGAACGGCTTTAATGAGGTCTGTAGTCTATTCTTAGACCCGCCACACCAGCTAATGAAACACCTTTTATAGACGCTAACATCACACTGTGGGCGAATTAAAACACTTTTGAATGAGGCTCGAGTCTCCGGGGACAAATTCAACAACAACAGCCGTGGAAAACGCTCTCTGTGCGATACAGTTATTGAGACCTAATGGAAATCACGCTGGGCGTGTGTTTTTAAAGGTCACCGCAATCTCTTTATTGCATCTAAAAGGACGGAGACACACTCAACTGCATATAGACTGTAAAAATTGCACCTTTGTGATAATCATGAGAGGCATATTACTGCAGAAATGAAGGGAAGATCAATGTAATTTTGAGCATATCAAATGCACTATCCCAACTTACCAAGAGACGTGAAGCCTATTTAATACAGACTATAGAAGATTAAAGGGATAGTACACCAAAAAAATGAAGATTCTGTCATTATTTCCTCACCCTCATGTCGTTCTATAACCGTATGAGCTTCTGTTGAACATAAAGGAAGATATTTCCTTTATTTCCGGAGCTATGTCGGTAAATAAATAGATGCTGGTCCCCATTGACTTCCATAGACAATAGCCACGTTTACATGCGCACTTTTTTGTCATTCCGATTAAAATAATTCCGATGGAAAGATTCGGTGGACTGTTTACATGAGACGTTATCTAAACCGATCTGGTGTTTACATGTGCTGACTTTCAATCGGAATCCTTTTGTGACACAAACGCACAGTTTGTCTGCCGCATCAGATTCGTTAGTATCGTGGATCAATAGTTCTGTGTTGGTAATTTTTATATTTATTTATTTTTCTGTGGGCGGAAATGCCTAATTTATGTTCTATATAGGGATGGCGAAAACTAAACATTTTCTTGACCGACCACCGAACCTCATTAGCCGGTTGAAACCGGTTAACCGATTAGTTTAAAATATGCTGCGCTATTTGAAATAACAGCCGCGAGCCGCGCCTGCAATTTCGCAACTCTGTCGCATCTCTCTGCCGCTCTGCCTCCCGCTCTCACACACACACACACACACTGTCCCGGCGCCGCCGCCTCCCTTCCACTCACGTCACTTTTTTAAAATCCCCTACAGCGAAACATGAGTCCCACAAACGCGGCGCTGAGGAGCTTGTTTGTAATCGGAGGACAAATCGCTCCTTAGTTTCGAAATGGTTTGGGTACAAGGTGATCGCGTTGAAAATAAAGGCATTTGTCTAACGCCGCTTTAGTTCGAGGTAGTGCTAACAATAATAAAGAAAGATGATGATCAACACCTTATGTGTTACCACTGAAATGTAGATGTAATATATTTCCAAATGTAAGCACATCTTATGCTGAATGTTGTCTAATAGACTGCAACACGATAAAACCAATGGATAAACAGGCACCTTCAGAATGCGTAAAAGACGCACCGGCCAAGGCAGGTCTAACTCACTGTGTGCCTTCTAATGAAGCACTGTATCACACAAGTTGCAACTTACATCTGTGTCGTTCTTTTTGGTGAAATGGTCCGACACACTACTTTTCTTTGCACGCTTTATACTGTCGTCTGCCCTGGCTCTAACCGCAAACCTTGTGAGCGCGCAAACCCAAACGATGTGACCTCGCGCCAAATGTTTTTATTGGTTTATTAAGTACAAACAGGCGCGTTATGAAAAATTGAGTGTGAGGGATTTGTTCACTTCACACAAAAATATTTTGGAATGAGATGGCTAACTGTAGTAGCGTTTAGTCCACTGTCTATAATAGCCTAATTTAGAGACAACCGACAACTTTGATTGGACAACGTTGATACGGTCAACCATCGGTCAAACGGTCATCGGTTAACATCCCTAGTCCTATACAATGGCTATTTCAACAGCTGTGAATGAATGCGGAATCAAAATGAATTCAATTCATTTATTTTGAAAAACACAAAATTAACAATAAAATGCACCCAAATTATTAATAAAAACATAGGATGTACGGTGAAACATGAAAGCATTCTTGTTCCGCAAGACTAGTACTAAACGCAAAGATATTTCAGATGATTAAGGAAAGATACCATAATCACAAAGGTATAAATATTAACAAAAGTAATTAAAGTAGACTGTGGGTAATGTTACTTAACCAATTTGAAGCACTTTTTTTTAAATATCTAACTTAAGAGAAACGTCGACACGTTCTCTCCAGCAGCTTGAATGTTCCCCGTTGCCATGGCAACTCTCAACGGCCATCAGGACAGTTTTATAAAAGCTATTCGTTATTTGTTGTAAAGTGTAAGAATCACCTCAGAAATATAAATTCTTCTGTCAGGCGCAGTTGAAGCCGAGGACAAACGCTGTCAAGGTGAGATGCTGTAGCCAGGCTATGTCTGTCATTATTCCAACATCATGTTCATAACGTTACGAAATAAAAACGTTTAATACCTCAGAAAAATGAACTTTCCTCTCTTCGCAACATTAGCCTGGTGTGAGTGTGGCGCTCTTCAGTTGAGGAGGTGAGCGCTGTATATCACGTCACAGAAAGACGTGCACTCACAGTAATCGGATCAAGTCAATTCAACTTTATTTATATAGCGCTTTTAACAATGTAGATTGTTTCAAAGCAGCTTTACAGTGTTAAACAGGAAAATAATGCAGCATAATTTTATTCAGCTGTATAGCCATTCTGGAAGAATTTCAAGTATCGTACAGTGACAGTGTGGGCTTTAGATCAATAATTTGATCAGTAATTTAGTTTAAATGGTTAATTTAGTTTATTATTTAGATGTATTTCGATGTTTAGTTGAAAAATTTAGTGTCCCCAACTGAGCACGCCAAGCCAGAGGCAACAGTGGCAAGGAAATCAAAACCCCATTAGGTGACCTAATGGAGAAAAATAAACCTTGGGAGAAACCAGGCTCAGTCGGGGGGGCAGTTCTCCTCTGGCCAATTAACAAACAGCGTATTATTATTATTATTCTGGCAGTTTTACAGCTCGGAGGTCATAATAGATCAGAATATTCGAGGGACCGGGGGCAACATGCTGGAGACGGGTTTATTGAGGATGATGTTGATTAAATAATTATTAAAGTGCAATATTCGAATGATCGGAGGCAACACGCTGGAGACGGGTTTATTGAGGATGACATATCGATTTAAGTATTATTTAATTGTAATATTCGAACAATCTGAGTCAACACGCCGGAGACGGGTTTATTGACGGGATCAGGTCGTTTACATGGGGGAATTTTTCGTTTGATCGGTTCATGAAAAGGTTTAAAACTATTTCATTCGGTTTGGCCATTTTTATTCCGATTGAGGTGTTGATATGGAGCATTTTCATTCGGATTGGACTTTTAAACCGATTACAGTGCTCCATGTAAACGCACCTAATGTCATTCTTCAAAATATCTTCCTTTGTTTGGCAGAACAAAGAAATGAATACAGGTTTGGAACAATGAGTGAGTAAATGAAATTTTCATTTTTGGGTGAACTATGCCTTTAAGGAACGGAGAAGATCAAGATCTGTCTTAAAACACACTGAGCTCCCTAACTAGACAACATCTTATGGCACCATCTGGGTTATTACTGTTAACTGAAATTGTATATTATGAATATTGTTGACTTGTTTTTGTTCCTTTTTTGTAGGCCACTCTGTAAATTGTAAATGTACATGTTAATTGAAGTAATACAGGAAAATGTTGAAATAAAAAAATATTAAAAAGGTTACAAATATATACACCGATCAGGCATAACATTATGACCAGGTGAAGTGAATAACACTGATGATCTCTTCATCGCCTGTTAGTGGGTGGGATATATTAGGCAGCAAGTGAACATTTTGTCCTCAGAGTTGATATGTGAGAAGCAGGAAAAATGGGCAAGTGTAAGGATTTGAGCGAGTTTGATAAGGGCCAAATTGTGATGGTTAGACCAGTGGTTTTCAAACCTGTCCTGGAGGACCCCCAGCACTGCACATTTTGTATGTCTCCCTCATCTAACACACCTGATTCAACTCATGAGCTCATTATTAGAGACTGCAAGACCTGAAGTGGGTGTGTCAAATATGGGAGACATACAAAATGTGCAGTGCTGGGGGTCCTCCAGGACAGGTTTGAAAACCACTGGTCTAGACGACTGGGTCAGAGCATCTCCAAAACTGCAGCTCTTGTGGGGTGTTCCCGGTCTGCAGTGGTCAGTCTCTATCAAAAGTGCTCCAATGAAGGACCAGTGGAGAACCGGCCACAGGGTCATGGGCGGCCGAGGCTCATTGATGCACGTGGGGAGCGAAGGCTGGCCCGTGTGGTCCGATCAAACAGACGAGCTACTGGAGCTCAAACTGCTCAAGAAGATAATGCTGGTTCTGATAGAAAGGTGTCAGAATACACAGAGCATCTCAGTTTGTTGCGTATAAACACCTTTTCTTGGTCCAGACACAATACTGACCCCCACTGGTTCACACAAACATTATTTACCACCACATCTATTAAAGGTCACCTATTATACAAAATCCAAGTTTGACTATAAATGTGTTGACAGTGTGTGAACACAACCACCCTACAATGATAAAAATCCACCCACTCCTTATTTTTTAATCCCTATTAAACCAAAGCAGCTTCATTAGACAAGCCGCTTTCATTCTCTGAAGAATGTGACGTCACTTTCCTCAAGCCCCGCCCACGGCCGCTGACTGACAGCCCTGCATTACCATAGCTTCCGAAAACAACAGGCCAATCAGAAGAGAGACTCATGAATATTAATTAGACAGGACAAAATCAATCTGTTCTTATCAGAGCTCCTGAGAAAGGAGCTGTAAGTATAAATATATTGGTTTTTGATACTTATACCGCAAAATATATATTCTTGAAGCTACACTGTGTGATATTTTCCCCCATCTAGTGGTGAAAAGGTATATGACCATCCAGTGAATATTAGTTTCTATTCCTCTCAATTCCGATTTCGTTTTAACTCCTACAGTGGCCGATTTAGTCCAAGATTAACATGAATTCCAGTTCGACCTCGTCCACATTCGACACGGTGCCATTGAGTGTTAAAACGCCAAAGGCGAAGCTTGAATTTACGGGTATGTCCCTCTTTGGCTAATGTACTTTCAAGATGGAGGGGCAACATGGCGACCGGCATTCGAACCCCTCACCCGTATGTATTTTCAATGGCATATTATAAACTTACGAGAATACTTTATTACTTGAAAGTAAATATACATTAATGAGCACATATTTTTGAAAGAACTAAGTGTTTTTAGCTAAGAATAAACTAAAAAGTTACACAGTGTAGCTTTAAGGACATCAACACCTAAAATAAAATTACTACTTTTTACTAGAAACACTGTAAATTTTAAACGTATGTCTGCTTTCATTTTGGTCTTGCTTTGACAGTGCATGCCTTCATTTAGGAGGCACTGATGATGCATTGAAATCAATTGAACATTGTTCACACAATCAGGAGCTGAAGTTCAAGTACTGTCTGAAAGGTCATAATGGCTTTAATTAAAATCCCTGCTCATGCAAACCCCATCAGAGGCTGCTTTTTTACACTTCCCACAATGCAATGTAGGTATTATGCCAAAGTGTTCAACCAGAAAGTTGCTTTCTAATGCTGATTGTGAGAACGGCCTGTTTTAACTGTAATACATTTTATGATGGGGTTAAAATTAGGGATGCACCGAAATCTCAGCTACTGAAAATGTTCGGCCGAAATAGTAATTTTCAGTTTCAGTGGGAAACGGTTTTGAAGGGCCATTGATGTGCTTCTTCGATGCCGCCATTTCAGTTAAAGCGGCAGCATGCATCAAGTGCTCATGAACCGATCATCTCCTCCTCTGTCTTTACTACTAGTTATAGCACTAAACAAACATGAATGAACATCAAAAGTGTTGAAAGATATAGAACAACTGAAATATGTCTCATGTTATCACTCAATCAGTGATTAAACCACGGAAAGACGTCAATAAAACAGCTTGTAGACATAATGTCACATTTAGCTCAGAAAAGCCCTTCAATGTCTTGATAGTTGATAGTTAGCAAGAAAAATTTAGCATTTTGCTAAATATATGCACTGTATTACATGTTTATTGTATTTTTGTTGAACCTAATGTCATACATCATTGAATGTGTTTGAATAAATTTGTCTCGAAAACGAATTATTACAGCAATCGGTTAAATGTTTAAATTTCACCAACAAAATGTAGTAGATACATAATTCATATTCTATTACTAAAAAACAGCCTTATGTGAATTTAGCATGTTTGTACAACTCATAGTGTTGATTATTAAATAAATGTAATTAATTATTTGATGATTAAATAAAATTAATTAAAAAAAATAATAAAAATCAAATTAATTATTTGATGATTAAATAAAATGTATATATTTTTTAAATAAAAATAAAATTAATTATTTGATGATTAAATACATTTTCGGTTTTCTAAATATTTTTATTTCAGTGTTTAATTTTTTTTATCTGAAAACATAAATAAAAGATAAAATAATTTAGAAAAATTATCTGAACAAAAAAATTAAATAATAAAAAAATCTGAATAAAAAAATAATATAATATAATAATAATTTAGAAAAATCATCTGAACAAAATTATGTAATTATTAAAATAATAAAGAATAACAATGTAATTATTAAAGTAATTGTAAAAAAATCTTCTTTTTCTTTTTTTTAAATATGATATCAACAAAAATAACTAAATAAATAATAATAATAATAATAATAATAATAATAATTATATATATATATATATATATATATATATATATATATATATATATATATATATATATATATATATATATATATATATATATATATATATATATATATATATATATATATATATATATATATATATATATATATATAATATCTAAAATTAATATAATAAATACAATTATAAAAAATCTGAAAATAAAATAATAATAATTTAGAAAAATCATCTCAACAAAATATATATATTTTTTTTAATAAAAAATAATCAGATTTTTTTTATTAAAAAATATTATTATCTAATATTAGATATTAATGTCTATCATTATGCAAAAAAGTATATATTTTAAAATCATTTTCGGTTTCTGGCCAAGTGAATCCTGAATATTCAATGTTTTTCATGTCGGTGCTTCACTTGTTAAAATGAATGTTCAGATCAGAGTTTAATAAGAAATCACTCCGAATGTTTCCAAACCCATTTGAGTTTCGTTCTTACTTGTCAAGGTGGAATAATGACTAAATGTACCATAAAAAGCCCACACTTCTTATAAAGTTATATTCTGAAGCAACATGAAAACAGTGTGTGAGTAAACATGACGCTCTTTCACTCACCTCAGGAGACGCGTCCTCCAAACAGAAGAGAAACTCCTCTAATTTCTGCAAGAGACAGGAGGACGAATGATTCACTTTAGCAGAAGATTAAAACAAAACAATAAACCTCATCTATTATTAAAAAGCACTCAGAGCACTGACATTACGGGAAGTGCGCAATAACTCGTCATTACGGCTGACAAGAAGAGAAATAATTGAATGGGTTCAGCCCATCTGTGTGGGTAATGATTGCATTCAGGATTTGTGTGCTAAAGCAGACAATAATTAGCACAGTGGCAGATATATTAGTTCAGCTCGAGCTGAGGGGAGGCGACCTCAGTAAAACACATTACAGCTTCATTTCTCATAGATTCGGATTTAAATGACACAATATTAATTATCATCTCCTGTCGGCAGAGAGCAATATTAAAGTGCCCATAGCTGGGCGCAGACCACTGCCTCTTTATTAGATTCTGACGGATTAAAATCATATTTAGCTTGTCAAAAACTCAATGTTATATTGCCAAAGAAATATATTCATGAGAAGCAGATTGTTGCATGCAACAGAGAACTAACAAATAAAAAAGCATATAAGTATACAAACTTATATAAATATAAAAGTGTGTGTCCAATAGCACAAATGCAATAATACAATTTGTTAAATATTAAATTAAAATAATGCATATTTATACATATTATTATTGACTATACTTTACTATATATATATATATATTTTTTATATATATATATATATATTATAATATTATAATAAATAGAAAATAAATACAAATAATACAATTAGTAAATTATAGTAAATAATAATTACATATTTAATATTTAAATATTTTACTATATTTCATTATTATTATTATATTAAATTATATGCATTTATATTATTGAATATTATTTACAATAATAAATATATAAGTGCAAGAGTGTCCAATAGATATGTAATTGTGTAATGTATTGAAATATTTTACAATATTCAATAACAATAATACTATAATAATAAATACAATAATAAAAAATAAATATAAATAATACAATTTGTAAATTATAATAAAAAATAATTAAATATTTAATGAATGTAATTTAAATATTTTACTTTATTAAATTATTATTATCATTATTATATTACATTATTATTGAATATTATTTACAATAAAATATAAAACTGCAAGTGTCCAATAGATAATAGTCCAATTATAATAATAATAATAATAAAATACTTAATTTTGTAATTAATTTAAATATTTTACAATATTTAATAATAACAATGCTCATTATTATTATTAAATAATAATAATAATAATAATAATAATAATATATATATAATACTTATTATTATTATTGAATATCATTCGCAAGACTGTCCAATAGATAATACAATAAATAATAATAATAATAATAATAATACAATATTTAATTATGTAATTTATTTAAATATTTTACAATATTTAATCATAATAATACATATTATTATTATTGTATTACATTACATTATATTTCATTATATTATTGAATATTATTTGCAAGAGTGTCCAATAGATAATTGTCCAATTATAATAATAAAATATTGAATTATGTAATTTATTTAAATATTTTACAATATTTAATAATAATACTTAACAATATTATTATTAGTAAATGATTAAAGATTAAAATGTGACGAGATTTCTCCTCGAGTGAAAAGCTGTCCCGCGATATCGCCATGCAGCTGTGCTGAGCGTGTATATATGACCCATAATAATCAGTGATGTTGTCTACACCTGACGCGACAAAGCGGCCGTTGCAAAGCATTAGTCCTTCATGTCAGTTCGTCATAAATAGAACGAGGCATCAGTACTGTTGGAGATTGTCACATCGCGCCGCTTGCGTCTGATGCAGACACGGTGTTGTCTTGTAGAATGCACGCTCAGCACCGCCGCTCCCTATACAGAGTACGTGCGATCTCGAATTGAAAGCGAAAGTAAACGTGAGCTCCCTGATTCGTGCAAATTCCGCGACATACAGTAGCCAGTCTCTCAATATCAAAGCTATCTTATGCTGGGCTGTGTAGTTGTAAATTCCTCTTAGCTCTGCTCGCTGTTTGCACAGAGTAATTTGATTAAAACTGTTTTTATTTCAATGTTCAATTTGTGGAAAGGAGTTGATAGGAGGTCACACGCAGCCTCGGTCAGAAGTTCTGGAAGCTCATAATTCATGTACAGTAAGATCTGAAGAGACTAAGTCAGTCAGTTGAGTATTGTTGTCTTTCAATGCATTTGATAATTCATACTCAGAGAGTAGAACTGAAATTACATTCATTAAAAGATGATCAGTTCAAACATTTCAAAATGCACCTGCAGACTATTTTTTCAATCATGAATTTTGCCATTGAGGATTTCTTAAAAATGCTGTGCAAAAATCTCATCTCGTTCTAGTAGTTGTAGTGCTCTATTACAGTGTTTCCCAACCTTTTTTCAGTCATGGCACCCTTTGAAAATGTTCTCCATTTTGTGGCACCCCCTCGCATACGTTACACTGTAACCCTATACTGTAAATTTACAGGGAATTTCTCACAGTATTGTACTGTATTTCCATAAAGCAGTAATATACTGTATCTTTTACAGCACATCTGTGAATATACAGCACTTTTCTGTATTCAGCCCGCTAAATTCATAATACAGTATCACACTGTAAAGACATTGAATTGTGGGATTGATTTCTTTCGCGCTCATTTAAGATCAGATGCGAACAGAACAGACAGCAAACTCAACTTGTCAGCGGCACTCAACTGAACAGAATCATTAATCCTGTAATCATGTTTAAACCCGTGTATATCTGTGAATATGTGAGCAGTTTTTACGTTTTTTTGTGTGCTTTGGTTGAATCAGTTCGCGTTTCAAAACATTACGTTAGTTGCCTGTGACGCTGCAGAAAATGGAGGACGTTTAACATTACATGAAGACGGGAGGAAAAATGTGTCATCTGTAGAAGACGATGAGGAGTTTAGAGCTTAAGAAGATGGAAAATTGTTAGACTGAGTATTGATACGGTAAGCCAACTACGTTTTGCGTTCGCATTTTGACATTGTTTACACGAATGGTTTGATTTTGAGAACGCGATTTGTTACCGCGCAAATAATCTGTTCTCACCTCTTTACCAAGATAAGTTAATGCAATATTTCACATAATATTCAACATTTACCATGTCATTTGTGTGACCTGCTTTTGATCCCTATTTTCTTCCCTCCGTTTCAGGCTTGTATTATAAAACGAAGACGGTCCAGTGCATGTAAACAAGCAACGTAAGTGCTTAGTAAGCAAGTTCACATCAGTGCTAGTTATAGTTTGTAAACAAAAATGCTATGGTTTAAGTTCTGTGATCGTGCTTTTGAATCATTGTCAGCATTTTGCCAGCACATGAAAATCCATAGTCATGTTCCTAATACTTCTTTCAAATGTGGTATTCCATAATTTAGTTTTTCAAAAGCAAACCAACCAACGATGACGTTCGGAGCATACTCTCCAGAGGAGAAGTCAGATGGTGTTATCCTTCAAGCAGATGTAAGTAAGGATTATTCAACAAATCTCATTCATCTGTAATGTTTTATGTTTACTCATATTTGTGCTGTCCTTTTTAAAAATTGTTTCAGGAATTTGCAAATCCATCTGATGTCCAACAAACTGTACATTTGCCAGAGAGTCCACGCCTTATATTTCTTGGTATGTAAAAATTAAAGTGGTAGTTTCACCCTAAATTGAAAAGCAAGTTATCATTTACTCACCCCACTGCAATTTATTATTTTTTTATTCATTAATATTTTTGTGTTGTTTCCAGTCCAGATGTCTATTAAAAGCTTCTTCATGTAAGAATTTTTAGATAAGTTAAGTATTGTCTTGTTTTCTGAAAAAAAAAAAAAAAAAAAACATTAAGTGAGTTTATGCTTAAAAGCATCAGAGTTCTTTTAATAGTTATGCAGAACTGTGAATAGACAACTACATAGAACATTCTTTTAATTATTCATTTATTTTATTTTTCATTTACAGGTCAATCTCTGAGCAACCAGCGCTGGATGTCAAGTTGTGTGTGAAGGAGCACAGCCCAACTTCATCACTGGCCTGTCTCCTTCTATAACTTCAACTTGCAGTACAAGGAAGAGGCCAGCATGCACCCTTGAGTTTGTTCAGAGGTTTGTCATTAGCATATTTGCCATTAATATATTTTAGATTGAATTGTCACTAACCTCATCTTGACAGCATATGTTAAGGACTTCATTTTTTGTTCACAAACGTTTTGTACAGCTGACTACAGGGATGAACAACATGGCCCTGGTTTCACAGACAGGGCTTATTTTAAAGGGATTGTTCACCCAAAAATTTTAATCCACCCATGTTTTACTCACCCTTAAAGGGTCAGTTCACCCAAAAAAATGAAAATTCTGTCATCATTTACTTGCCCTCAAGTTGTTCCAAACCTGTATGAGTTTCTTTGTTCTTCTGAACACAAAAGAAGATATTTTGAAGAATGTTTAATCAAGCAGAGCAACCATTGACTTCCATTTTAGGGGAAAAAATACTATGGTTGTCAATGGTTGCTCTATCTGCTTGGTTACAAACATTCTTTAAAATATATTATTTTGTGTTCAGCAGAACAAAGAAACTCATACCGGTTTGGAACAACTTGAGGGCGAGTAAATAATGAAAGAGTTTTCATTTTTGGGTGAACTAACCCTTTAAGTCATCCGGTGTGTATATGACTTTCTACTTTCAGAGAAACACAATCGGAGTTAAATTAAATAATGTCCTGCAAATCCAAGCTTTATAATGGCAGTGAATGGCTGGTTCAGAGTTGAAGTCCCAAAACAGTGCATTAATTTATTATAAAAGTGCTCCGGGGGTTAATAAATCGACATGCCTTGTGGGTCAAAGTTCACTCTTTTGGCGCAAATCAATGTTTAGGGTAGTCTGCATGATGCAAGTTATTACAGTTAATAATGTTTTAAATATGTATATTTTTCTTACACAAATGCATCAATTCATTTAGAAACCCTTTATTAACCCCCGAAGCTGTCTGGATTACTTAAATATTGGATGGATGCACTGTTTTAGGTCATCAACTTTAAACCAGCCATTCACTGCCATTATAAAGCTGGTAAGAGCCAGAACATTCTTTAATATAACTTCTATTGTACTCGTCTAAAAGAAAAAAGTCATATACACATAGGATGGCTTGAGGGTGAGTAAATCATGGGCTAATTTTCATTTTTGACTGACCTATCCTTTTATGCCAGGTGTAGACCATAGTAAAATTAGGGTATTTAAGCACCTTTTATAAAAATGTCATTTTTTTTAATTACTGGTGTGCATCTTGAGACAAAACAATGGCACGGACATTTTAAGATATGTCAGTGCAAGTTGTGTTCAGTTAAGACCGCTCAAACACACATTTTAAATGATGTTTAACATTATCACGTAGTCTTGCAATTGAGTTAAGTTAAGTATTGAAGTCATAAAGGATTCTGGCAATGTGCTGCATTTATGGCTGCATTTCCAATGATACTTAGATGGGACCTGATTAACGACCTGATGAGGGGATGATATTGTTAAGCTGTGCAGTGTAACCAGTGAAGAATTTTTTTTTTTAATTGATCACAACATTCAACATTGCATCTTTTCATGTTGTTTAATTTTATCCAAACAGACTAGTCGTTAAAACAGATAGCTGGTGACTTTCTGTCTGTCTTTCTGTCTGTAACATTTAATCTATACATTTAATAATTTTTTCTTCTTCTGTTTTTTTTAGACGTTTTCTTGACATCAATCCAGAACGTGGATCAAAAACAAAGAAAGGAAAAGTAACTTCAAAGAAAACTGGCCATGTTGTGCCAAAAAAGAACATTTCAGGCAATTTTATCTTAATCTTTTTTTTTTTAATAAATGTTTTAAACCCCAAAGAATGTTGTTTTCTATTTCATATTGTGACTACTGTTATGAAACTCTAAAGTATAATATTTCTAATTATGTATTGATGTAGAGAACAGTTTAATACTGTAAAATTATGTGATATTACAGTAGGATACAGTATTTGATAATTACAGCACAGTACTGTAAATGCTGTTTACAGTAGCTGTCCTGTAAAAATACAGTAAGTGGCTGGCAACCCAGCTGCCAGTATTTTACTGTAAATTTACAGCATAACATTTTACAGTACAGTACTGTAAATACTGTTTACAGAAGTTGTTCTGTAAAAATACAGTAAGTGGCTGGCAACCCAGCTGCCAGTATTTTACTGTAAATTTACAGCATAACATTTTACAGTACAGTACTGTAAATACTGTTTACAGAAGTTGTTCTGTAAAAATACAGTAAGTGGCTGGCAACCCAGCTGCCAGTATTTTACTGTAAATTTACAGCGAAAAGTTTTACAGTGTACGCTAGGGGTTTAACGGTACAGATTACTCACGGTTCGGTTTGTATCACGGTTTTAGGTTCACGGTTTCGGTGCGGTTCAGTATTTGCAATGTTCAGAGAAAAAAGGGACTAATGTCAAATAAAAAATAAAAAACAAATAATTTAAATACAAGCAGCAGCACAAATAAATACTATTGAGCAAAGATACTAATAAAATGAACTATGCTTTTCAGGTACGTCTAACATTAGTTTTCAGGTACAGAAATTTATCAAATGTAAAATAACATTGCATATTTGACTGTATAAATTAAAGATTAATCCTATTAAACTTACAAAAGCTATTCAATCAAGAGCAGTGAGTGATGTCCTTGTCTTTTGTTGTTTGACATTAAACAGACAGCAGTAAATGCTACTGCCCCTTTAAGACCTAATGCTCGGATATGCGTCGTCTTTCTCGACTGTATAAATTTTACTTAAGGCATATACAGACTATGTCTGCTAGAATACTCATCAAGATGGACACGTTGACATACTTTTTGTGTGAGTTTGTCCGTTCAAGAACAAGACTTGAAAGAGAACTCAATATTTGCGCGCTGTGAGACGGATGAGTGCACAGAGACTAATTTTTTCACAGCGCACGCAACGTCTCATTCACGTCTTCTGGCACTACACCCGGGTGATGACGGCGGAAATGACTGCCGCGGCACCCCGGTTGGGAAACACTGCTCTATTACATTACACTAGGGCTGGGCGATATGGCCAGAAAAATCTCTGTATAAATTTGGTTAAATGACGATATAGTATATATCTCTGTATTTTCTATATTTTTCTATTTGGATAAAAAAAAAAAAGCATTTATTTAAAAAAAAATATTTCACATCCACATTCTTTATATATTTCAAATGCGCTCATTTAAAACTACTGAATATCAATATAAGCAGTATTGCCTCAATCATATAGTTTCTAAAATATATAATCGATATATCGTACAAACTCGATACTGCCCAGCCCTACATTACATTATATTTCTTTATATAATAAGAATCGATAAAAAAAAAAGTAACTAATTAATCAAATTTTTTCTATAATTAATCGCGATTAATTGCACGTTTTTAATATTCTGATATTGTATTAATTTCAGTTACTCTCCAAATGAATATAGAAACTATTTAATTTCAGCATATTTTAAATGTGTTGTAATGGCATCTTTTTATGAATGAAGGCCAGTATCACTGATACTAATGTCTCAATGAAACATTAATGACATTACATTACAGTATAAATGAAAGCTCCCAATTTCAACATTTATTAGGCTTTAAAAAATAACTTTTAATTTAAGTGAACTTCAAACAATCTTTACATAAACCCATTATAATAAATGTTATATTTACCCATGGCCTTCCCTGTTAGACATATACAGAAATGTAATAGTTATCAAACACCTTTCTTAACTGCATAAATAATAAATGAAATATAGATTAAACATCATTAAAGCTACAATTTTCTCTGTTCCCGTTGATCTTTGATGACAGGCATCTTCAGTGCTACTGTCACTTTAAGAACGGCAGCTGACGAACATGATGCGGATCTGAAGTGCTGTCCCGCGCATCTCATTTTCTCACAAGTTCATTTAAGACATTATTTAACCCATTTAAGACTCCTAATATGAGAAAACTCTACAAAACTGGCATTTTGGCAACATTCTCTGTGTTGTTATTGTTTGTTCAAGAGCAAAAGAGAACTAGATGTGAGCAGGAGACTGATGCGAGTCCCACACAGACAGGACACTGACACACACACACACACACACAAACACACAGACAGGACACTGACACACACACACACACACACACACACACACACACACACACACACACACACACACACACACACACACACACACACACACACACACACACACACACACACACACACACACACACACACACACACACACACACACACACACACACACACACACACACACACACACACACACACACACACACACACACACACACACACACACACACACACACACACAAACACACACACACAAACACACAAACACACAAACACACATAACCAGACAGACAGACAGGACACTGACATACACACACACACACACACACACACACACACACACACACACACACACACACACACACAGGACACGGACATACAGTGCGTTCTCTTCTGTCTTGCGCTTAGATGGTTTAAAAGCATTTACATGAATAAGAGCGTGATCATATAATGTAACGCTCGGCAAAAATGGATATAAAAACGGACGCTGCGTTAATTGCGTAAAATATTTTTAATGCGTTAAAATGAAAAAATAATCGCCCGTGTTAACGCGTTAATTTGCCCAGCACTAATATTTATTGAACTTTATTTGTATCCAAGAATAGATAATCGTCCAATAAATAACTATTATATTAACATTTATGGGATTTCTACATAAATAATATTCATATAGCATAACTCATATGCTGTGCAGGCTTTATTGAGGATGAAAGCGGCGAGAGGAGCAGCAGTGAGTGGGAGCTGAGACAGAGAGAGAGAGAGAGAGAGAGAGAGAGGAGGAAAGCAGCATCTCCTCACCTTCACAGTCCTGCAGGAGTGTTAGGAGGAGTGGCTGATCTTCAAAAGACAAGAGACAAAAACAGCGAGAGAAGACACAGCCATGCACTTACAGACAATAGAGCCCTGCTGAGCGGAAACATATTACAACCAGTTAGAGAAAGTTATGAACAAGAAGAAAAGAGTGGAAATTAGAGTCATTCAGAAAATGGATGGCTTTTATGGAAATGGAAGGGGTTTCTATTTGTAGACGTTTCTCATTTTGTCTTTCATAAAGCACAAGTTGTATTCCAGTGTGGGATGGTGCTGTGCTCTTCAGATTAAAGTCAGTCAAAGATGATGCGCATATATAAAACTGTCAAAACTATACAAAATGATGTTCATTATCACACTAACAAAAAAGTATCATGGTTTTTATTGATGTACCACGCCATTATTATCTGATACCATCACTGCTGTTAAAGGACAACTCCACTATATTTAACTTTATAACTCTAGTATATGGGGCATAGAATAAGTCAAATTAAATGGCTAGTTAATACCACTAACAAGGCTCAAAATAGCCTCACACTAACACGGTAGCATAATGAGGGTCCCTACATGCAAACCGAAGCTTTGAGAACTTTGTAAGTGTACAAACAGTTCAATAAGAAGATACTTTATAAAGACAGAACATTACGCGTATACAGACAGGAGCCATCTTGGAAAACAGTCTCGACAAGTCGAGCCACGGTTGAATAATCCGCCATCTCTTTAGTCTTTTCAGTTTTTTTTTAAATTATTTTTATTTATTTATTTTCTGTGTTGTGTTCAGTGCTTTCTTCCGGAAACAACGGACCATATGAGATTCCAAGTCACAGTTCATCACTTAGCACAGCGTTCGTGGCTCGACTTGTTACTAAAAGTAACTTTCCCTATTAACTAATTATTTTTGATATACAGTAATTGGTAAAGTAATTTAATTACTTTTAAAATAAGTAACTAGTAACTGTAACAAATTACTAATTTCACTTGCCCAACAACACTGATTATATAATGTTTAAATGTGTGTGTAATGTGCAAGTAAATCTGTCATTCAATTGTCAGAATAAAAAAAGTTGCTTGTCTGGAAATGTTTTTATTTTTTCATGTTGTAAATATAATTTATTCTGAAGCAATATTGTCACGTGTTCTATCAGTTCTATCATATTTGAACTGTCTGTCTGTCTGTCTATCTATCTATCTATCTATCTATCTATCTATCTATCTATCTATCTATCTATCTATCTATCTATCTATCTATCTATCTATCTATCTATCTATCTATCTATCTATCTATCTATCTATCTATCTATCTATCTATCTATCTATCTATCTATCTATCTATCTATCTATCTATCTATCTATCTATCTATCTATCTATCTATGTCTGTCTGTCTGTCTGTCTGTCTGTCTGTCTGTCTGTTCTAGTCTAGAAAGTCATATACACCTTGATGGCTTGAGGGTGAGTAAATCAAGGACTAATGGGTGAACTTTAAATAAAATAAAATCAGAATCCTTCCCATGTTTTGGTCATTCATGTGATGTCACGTGACAACGGAGCGCAGTGAAAGGTAGACGGCTAACATTAACCAACCTAAAGCCTGCTTTAAGTTAAGAGCGTAAGATGAAGTTTAATCGGTTATGTGATAGAACTGTGGGCTGTATCAGCTGTATCAGCTCACGGTGCAATAACTAGCGAACGTTTTGTAGAGAAAAGAAAATTATTTGCACGCGCACAAATGCTCCCAAATATTTTTTGAGATCACACAGATTCAATTTTGGGCGCATATGCGTCCAAAATGGTCACAATTTCGAGGCTTGCTACTATATCATATTTGATAGGAAAATGTATTATTACCTTAGTGAACTCCGAGTGCTGGAGATCAGCCTCAGGACACCAGCGTCCTCCAAGAGCCGTCAGCATGGCACAGTCCGCTTCCTCTTTAGTGACCGGCTGCACATCTGAACCCGATCCAGGCATCGCAGGGAGATCCTCCGATTCTGACAGGCTGGGTGTGCGCTGACCGAGGCCTTTCAGGAGAAGATGGCAAGCCTCCAAATCAGCCTCCCAAATGTGTTCCAACGCGGGACATCCACAGCTACAGTGAGAAAGACAATAAAGGACACTTACTTTGATGCTTTGTCTTTATATGCAACAACATTCAGACACTAATACGAATACTTTTTGAGGAACTACATTTATCTGAGCTCCTGTCAAAGCTCATGTATATATAACTAATGGAGTCTTTCGATTAGTGTGTGAATTTTTATGAACTTGCATGCAGGAAAAGGATGTATATTCATTAAATTAGACATTTCATCTTTGCCGATGGCTTTGTGGCACCTTTTATCGGCATTACAAATCAAATCACACCAAAAGAACATAAAATAAAATGTTTATAACTATAAGTTTAGTTTTAAACCTTAGACGCAAGGCAGAGAAGATGCTCCACTTTTAGTATTAGATGTATACCAAAGTAAAAAAAAAAAGAAACAAGCAGCCATTATCGAGGCCAAGCGCAATGAAGAAGACAAGACATGGAAAAATGGCAGGGAGTGTCAGATCAGCGGCAGGAATGAGCAATTAAACACATTGTTAGATGATTTTAGGCAAAAAGGCAGAAAAATGCATTGTAGTCTATGGGAATTTAGACTACAAAAGAAGACATTTTGGCATTAGCGTATAGCTATCGACCTATGTTTTCGAATTTCTGACGCTGATTTCGTCTTGATCGGACTAGCAGTTTCCAAGATATCAGCTAATGTTTTTAAAGCGCTAAATTACAACGCTGCACAAACCATACGTCAAAACCTGGCAAGTCTGGTATCATTGGACTCAGCAACGATTCAGGAGTCTAAGGAGATGACTCTCGTGAAAATAAGTCAACCTGACCCAAAGTTATAAGCATTTGGAAAAACAAATTCTCCACTAGGTGGCACTGTTTCGAAACTTCTCAGGCTTCTTCAGGGCATCGTGGTGATGATGACCCATACCGAGTTTCGCAACAATCTGTTCATGTGTTCATAAAATACAGCATTTTAGCACATAATTCAAAATGGCTGATGTGGTAAAATTAGATCTCGGACGACTCGGCATGCCGTCCTGAATCTAACGAGACCACTTTTATTATTTTTGGACAAATAATTGCCATTTTTCATATCTCCGGACCAGTAGGTGGCGCTGTGCCGAAACGCCGCATGTTGCCTCAAGTCATGCTTGTGATGACATGTACCAAGTTTGATTTGAATACAATAAAGCGTTGCGGAGATATAGCCTTAAGTGTATTTTTGCAACCACTACGTCAAATTTGTTCGCGCGTTTATCGAAAACAATTTGACGAATCAACTTGAATTCCATAACTTTGTGTCAGCATGGTCTGAAGATGATCTGTTTAAATTTTTGTGAAAATCAGAGCAATGGCCTAGGAGGAGTTTGAAAAAGTAGGTTTTACGAATAATTAAAAATGGCGGGAAGATTTTCATGACGGAAAATTACATCTTGAGCCACGGAATCGAAGGAAAAACATAATTGTGTCTCTAGCCATTAGGGTTTAAAAGTTATTAACATAAACATGAGTGAAAATTTGGACAGGTGGTGGTGCTAGAGGGATTGTTTTAAAGACTCCAAAATTGGTGTGGTTAATGTTGGGCCAGTCCTCTATCACTGTACCAAATTTCATAACTTTCCCGCAAACGGTTCTATGGGCTGCCATAGACTTCAATGGCGGAATAATAATAAGAAATCTAACGGATTCAATAGGTGCTTCCTTTAGTGCTTGGCCCCTAATTAATAGTTTTATTCAGAAAGGATACATTAAACTGATCAAAAGTGACAGAGGTATAGAAGCTAGAAGATTCAATGCCATGCTATTAGTAGTGCTCGCTAAGGACAGACTTTTCACCTGGCAGACAAAAATCATAGACTATCATATATCATAGACAGAGGAACTCTAATGTCTTCATATATGTCACTATAAAGACACTAAAGCTCCCCGTGGTCTCCTACAGTCCAGGAAACTGGAGTCTGTGGGCAAACTCCTCACTTTCTGTGAGAGCGCACAGAGAGGACGATAATTACGGTCTTCACACCCACTGTCTCCAGAGACAGACAGCTTCCCAAAGCGACAACAGACAGCGCTGTACTCTCTCCATCAAACCTCTTTACTCCTCCTGGTGGCTTTATTCAGCTGCCACACAAACCTACTGAGACCCATTTACATGTTTGTGTTTGGTTTCATGCATCGTTTAGAGCTGAGTGAAATAAATGTGCATAAAGGAGCTCTGCATGGATTCCAGTAGAACTCGACATGTCGCTAAAATGTTGGATTCCAATAGAATGTGACGTTAGAATGCTGTTAAAATGCTGAACTTCAATAGAATTTGACGCGTTAGAATGCTGTTAAAATGTTGGATTCCAATAGAATATGATGTTTGAGTGTTGCTAAAATGGTTGATTCCAAAAGAATTTGACTTCAGAATGTTGCTAAATGTTGAATGTCAATAGAATTTGACTTTAGAATGTTGCTAAATGTTGAATGTCAATAGAATTTGACTTTAGAATATTGTTAAATGTTGAATGTCAATAGAATTTCACGTGTTAGAATGCTGTTAAAATGTTTGATTCCAACAGAATTTGACGTTAGAATCAAACGTTGCAAAAATGTTGGATTCCAAAAGAATTTGACTTGTTAGAATGTTGCTAAATGTTGAATGTCAATAGAATTTGACTTTAGAATGTTGTTAAATGTCAATAGAATTTGACTTTAGAATGTTGCTAAATGTTGAATGTCAATAGAATTTGACTTTAGAATGTTGTTAAATGTTGAATGTCAATAGAATTTGACTTTAGAATGTTGCTAAATGTTGAATGTCAATAGAATTTGAATGTTAGAATGCTGTTAAAATGCTGAATGTCAATAGAATTTGAATGTTAGAATGCTGTTCAAATGTTGGATTCCAATAGACTTTGACGTTAAAATGTTGCTATATGTTGAATGCCAATAGAATTTCACGTTAGAATGCTGTTAAAATGTTTGATTCCAACAGAATTTGACGTTAGAATCAATGTTGCCAAAAGGTTGGATTCCAAAAGAATTTGACTTGTTAGAATGTGGCTAAAATGTTGGATTCCAATAGAATTTTACTTTAGAATGTTGCTATATGTTGAATGTCAATAGAATTTTACTTTAGAACATTGCTAAATGTTGAATGTCAATAGAATTTGACATTAGAATGCTGTTAAAATGCTGACTTTCAATAGAATTTGACGTGTTAGAATGGTGTTCAAATGTTGGATTCCAACAGAATTTGACGTTAAAATGTTGCTATATGTTGAATGTCAATAGAATTTGACATGTTAGAATGCTGTTAAAATTTTGATTCCAACAGAATTTGACGTTAGAATGTTGCTAAAATGTTGGCTTCTAAAAGAATATGATGTTAAAATGCTGTTAAAAGAATGAAATTTCAATAGAATTTGATGTCAGAATGTTGCTAAAATGTTGAATTCCAATAGAATTCGATGTTAGAATGTTGCTAAAGGTTGAATGTCAATAGAATTTGACATGTTAGAATGTTTCTAAAATGTTGGATTCCAATAGAATTCGATGTTAGAATGTTGCTAAAGGTTGAATGTAAATAGAATTAGATGTGAGAATGTTGCCATTCACAGCACCCTTCACTGCTGGACACAATAGTGAATTTAGCTGTTTTTAGTGATACTTTATCAAAAGCAGGCCCTTGATGATTTTCACCAGATGATATTTGGACAGTATTTATGTATTAAAGCAATGAAAATGATTAATGGCACCACAAAAAGACCAGCATCATCTCTCCGCATCTGTCTGATGTCAGAATGCAGGAATCTGATTGACAGGTTCCTCCCGCAGGATATAGGGCTGGTGGCACTCTGAATCTGGTCAATTATCTCAACATCTACAGGTACACAAACAGAGGAATCCCCTGATGGAGGGGGGTTGACGGGGACAGACGGTGCTAAAAAGAGACAGATAACCTGATTTTACCACCTCAGTGAGAGAGTGTGTGTGTGTGGTGCAGGTGAAGGAAGCAGCAGGTAAAGACGCATTCACACTACCAGTCAAACGTTTGGAATAATTAAGATTTTTTTTCATTAGAATCTTAATATTTTTCTGGGAAACGATTCTTTGACATTCTTTGATACCATTTCCCACAGAATTCTTTTAAGTAGATTGGAATCTATTGGTATCACTGGTATGGCTTTAAGTTGGTTTTGTTCTCATCTTAACGACCGCATTCAATTTGTACAACTTAAACAGTTTAAATCAAAACCCACTTATGTTTCCTCTGGTGTGCCTCAGGGTTCTGTTTTGGGACCTGTTTTGTTTATTATCTATCTTTTACCAATTGGCACTATTTTCAGGAAATATGGCATCCAATTTCACTGTTATGCTGATGACACCCAGATTTATCTGCCTTCTAAACCTTCCTTAAAGTTTCCCCCATCTGCTCTTTTTGAATGTTTAGATGAATTAAAAATGTGGTTTTCAGGTAATTTTCTCAAGCTGAATAATAGTAAAACAGATATTCTACTCATTGGATCAAAACATTCAATAGCTAAGTCAAACATTTCATCTGTTACAATAAATAACTGCTCTGTTCCTTTGTCTAATCATGTAAAAAGTTTGGGTGTCATCCTTGACAGTACTCTGTCTTTTGAAGCACATATTAACAGTGTTACTCGTTCTGCATTCCATCATATTAGGAACATTAATCGGTTGCGTCCTGTTCTTTCACTCAAGAGTACTGCTACTCTTGTGCATGCTCTTGTAACATCACGAATTGACTACTGTAATGCCTTGTTTTATGGGCTTCCTTCAAAATCTGTTCACAAATTACAGTTAGTACAAAATGCAGCTGCTCAAGTTATTACCAGAACATCCATTTCAGAACATATTACTCCTGTGTTACAAAATTTGCATTGGCTTCCAGTTAAATTTCGTGTAAATTTAAAATTTTTACTTTTAACTTATAAAGCACTAAATAATTTGGCTCCTCCGTATCTTGTCGATCTTCTGCATCTATACATACCTTCTCGTACTCTAAGATCTGCTTCTGCACTTACACTTGTTCTTCCACGCACTAGGACAACTACCATGGGGTCACAAGCTTTTAGTTATGCGGCTCCTCATTTATGGAACTTGCTTCCTGTAGAAGTTCGTAACAGTACAAGTCATCAGGTTTTCAAAACTCGTCTTAAAACTTATTTGTTTAGGCAGGCTTTTATGTGATTTTAATGTAAGTTCTGTATTGTCTTTATTGTTTGATGAAACTATTTTATCTTTTGTGTGAACTTTGTAAGGTGTCCTTGAGTGTCATGAAAGGCGCCTATAAATAAAATGAATAATAATAATAATACCCAAAGCATTTTAATGATAATATATCCCGGTTTACACAAAAATGTGAAGCAGCACAACTGTTTTCAACATGGATAATAAAAATAAATGTTTCTTGAGCAGCAAATAATTTTTTTTAATCGCCTGCTGCACCTCGCATTTTAGAAGGAGCGCTCTGAGCGCATGAAGTTGAGAAAAAATTAACTCAGAGGGGAAAAGCGCCCAACGTCATCGCGTTTTTTTTTCTATTGTCCAATCGAATGAATGGAGATTTAGGGTTTTTCCTAGCAACAAAAAAAAACGCAGCGCACTGCTATTTTGTAAATGAAAAAACGTCAACCAAAAAAGGCAGTGCGGTGCGCCTCATGTTTTCGAACATGAAAAACATGTTCTGTGTGATCGGGGCCTTAGAATATGGCTCAAATGTTGGGTTCCAATCTGAGTATGTGAACAGAGTGGAGTGGGAGCGTAGCGAGAAGTGGAGCGGCGTGATTTTGAATGGAGTGAGGAGCGATTTTTTAAAAGTCGGAGCGTCGTGGTTTTCAAACGCTCCACTACCGCTCCATCACGAGTACAATTCATGCCAACGGCCCATAATATAACTGCATTTTTATCCAGAACTCACATGTGTAACTAGCTTGATTCAGGATCACTCAAATCAGAGAGAATGTAAAGGTTATGAGCGGGATGTTATATTTCAAGGAATTGTTTTGTACCTTCTACATACTGAATATGATCGGCTGAAAGCACATTTTAAACAGGTAGCACTTATTCACACACGCAATCGCTCTCTCTAATGCATTCAAACACGTAATCTTACAGTGCTTATCTGCTTACAGTTATCTGTATCTAGGGTTGGGTATCGTTTGGGTTTTTTTCGATTCCGGTGCCAAACCGATACTTTTAAAACGGTTCCGGTGCCTAAACGGTGCCTGAACTGATACTTTTAAAATGGTTCCGGTGCCTGAACCGATACTTTTAAAATGGTTCCGGTGCCAAAACGATGCCTGAACCGATACTTTTAAAATGGTTCCGGTGCCTGAACCAATACTTTTAAAATGGTTCCGGTGCCTGAACCGATACTTTTAAAACGGTTCCGGTGCCTAAACGGTGCCTGAACCGATACTTTTAAAATGGTTCCGGTGCCTGAACCGATACTTTTAAAACGGTTCCGGTGCCTAAACGGTGCCTGAACCGATACTTTTAAAACGGTTCCGGTGCCTAAACCGATACTTTTAAAACGGTTCCGGTGCCTAAATGGTGCCTGAACCGATACTTTTAAAACGGTTCCGGTGCCTAAACGGTGCCTGAACCGATACTTTTAAAACGGTTCCGGTGCCTAAACGGTGCCTGAACCGATACTTTTAAAACGGTTCCGGTGCCTAAACGGTGCCTGAACCGATACTTTTAAAACGGTTCCAGTGCCTAAATGGTGCCTGAACCGATACTTTTAAAACGGTTCCGGTGCCTAAATGGTGCCTGAACCGATACTTTTAAAACGGTTCCGGTGCCTAAACGGTGCCTGAACCAATACTTTTAAAACGGTTCCGGTGCCTAAACGGTGCCTGAACCGATACTTTTAAAACGGTTCCGGTGCCTAAACGGTGCCTGAACCGATACTTTTAAAACGGTTCCGGTGCCTGAACCTATACTTTTAAAACGGTTCCGGTGCCTAAACGGTGCCTGAACCGATACTTTTAAAACGGTTCCGGTGCCTAAACGGTGCCTGAACCGATACTTTTAAAACGGTTCCGGTGCCTAACGGTGCCTGAACCGATACTTTTAAAACGGTTCCGGTGCCTAAATGGTGCCTGAACCGATACATATAAAACGGTTCCGGTGCCTGAACCGATACTTTTAAAACGGTTCCGGTGCCTGAACCGATACTTTTAAAACGGTTCCGGTGCCTGAACCGATACTTTTAAAACGGTTCCGGTGCCTTAACGGTGCCTGAACCGATACTTTTTTTTTTTTTAAAGGCCACAAAACGAGGTGGATGACATTAAATGGCTTTTTATTTATTTATTATTTAAATTGAACCATTTATTAAAAGTTTAATGTATACTTAAATGTATGAATATAAATAAATACAAAACATAATTTACTTATTTACAAATTATAATTGACTTATTTACATACAGGAGAGTTAGTAGATTAACATCGGAGGACTTGAACTTGAAAAACGATGTGTACTGTCTCTCCGCGGTTGAAACGACATTTCTTTTAGTGTTCATTCATGTTAATGTGACAATTATCAATGAACTAGAAGAGATAATCAGTTCACAAGCAGCTTTAACTGAGGCGCTACAGCGATCACCACACACTAAAGAGCCACAAAACGCTATTTGTTGTTTCAATTTCTTTAAATAAATGATACATTTTAAAGTTGAGACTTTGTTTCATATCAAAAGTAACTTGCTCTGTCCTGTGTGTCGGCGTGTTGTCAGTGTCCTCTTTGCTCTTTGATGCATTTTCCCTGCGCGAGAACGTGTGTGTGGTGTGAGAACGGCAAGGCTTGTTGGACATAGCAACAGTAACTAAAAGGGGCGGGTCTTTGCGAACGTTCAACTGAGTAATATTTGTGAATTTGATTATTGTAGGCTACTTATCCATTTCCTTGTGAGTGCCAACAAGTTTAATCTCTGGTGCCGTGCACAAGAGCCCGCCCACACGCTGTTCTGATTGGCTTTGGTTTTTGATTGACTTGTGGCATCTGTGGACAGACAAGTTGCGTGTCGCTGGAATCTTATCGCGTCGCGTCTAGTTAGGACACGGTGTTCGAATGCTGATAAAAAGTTGAATTTCAATAGAAATCATCATATTAGAATGATTTCTGAACGATCATGTGTAGGGTTGGGTACCGAAATCCGGTTCCAATATGGCACCGGTACTTATATAACCGGTATGTACCGGACCGAATCAGAACGCAGATTTCGGTTCCTCATTTCGGTGCCAAAATTCAAACGTGCTTTCGCGCTTTGGCTGAGCCAGAGACAGACGCTCAGTGCTGGTCACAACTCATGACAACTATTCAGTGTTTTCAACCACATCATGTTTATTCCAGGTTTCAGACATTTAAATGCTCATAAGTAGGCTACTAGCAAAAAACACACCCTGATGTCTATGAAAGCGGCAATGACAATCCTTTCAGACGATTATAATTTGACTAACGTTACGTGTTTTATTCACATCAGATAAATGCACATTATATAGTAGCTATATAGTTTACTCTATTCTTCTTCCAGTTCGCTGGTCACTTACTTTCATGTATTTCGTGAGACGAGAATGAACTCAAGTGTTGTAAATCCGACAGATCCGATTCTGAGGCGCAAACTAACATGGCGCCGCCCATTGCGCTTTATAGATCAACTAACACACATTCACTCACACATTTGAACATCAGATAGTTCGTGACACAGTTAAGAAGTTTGTGAATATTTTGAATAAAAAGAAAAAACGAAATAAACCCGATACAGCTGAGCTGTCAGCGCTATTGCGGCTGCTGTGTGTCATGTGAGAAACATGACGCGTCGCCATGGAAACATTAAGGCGATGCGTTCTAAAATATTTAGCCAGAGAATATGATCATATTTCAAAATAAAGCTGAAGCTCGAAGCTGGTTTGTAGCAGAGCAAGAATACAGACGACTGCTGTTATTACTGTAACTGTTTAGAGTTATATTAGGCTTGTTGTAGTTGGGTTAGGTGGCTTAGGTTTTACTGTGAATTTGTAAATATGTCAATTATAATTTGTAAATAAGTAAATTGTGTTTTGTATTTATTTATATTCATACATTTAAGTATACATTAAACTTTTAATAAATGGTTCAATTTAAATAATAAATAAATAAATAAAAAGCCATTTAATGTCATCCACCTCGTTTGGTAGCCTTTAAAAAAAAAAAAGTATCGGTTCAGGCACCGTTTAGGCACCGGAACCGTTTTAAAAGTATCGGTTTGGCACCGGAATCGAAAAAAACCCAAACGATACCCAACCCTAATCATGTGACTGACGACTTGATCACGAGATTTGATCACAGGAATTTTACTTTAATAAAACAGTTATTTTAAATTAAAATAATATTTCACAATATTACTGTCTTTTTGATTGAATAAACACAGCCATAAATAAACCAATTAATATAGTTCATAAGCAAATTGCAATATAGAATAGGAGTGTTTATCTCCAAATGAAAACTGCTTTGAATGTAGTTCATCCAATCAGTGATTAGTTAGAAATAATAATTCACTCACTGTCATATCGTTCCATACGACTTACTTTCTTCAACAATCAATTTAGGAGAATATTCACAGTGCTCCTTTCATACATATATTGACCAGAGGCTCAAAAAAAAGTATTTTTAGGTGCGTGTTTATTATTTTTGAAAGCTTCCCCATATACGTTGAATGTATGAAAACAAGTCCTATCAGAAAAAAAGAAGGTCATACAGGTTTGGAACGACATGCGAGTGAGCAAATGGAATATTTTCATTTTTAGGCGAGCTATTCTTTTAATATTCCCATTTGTGCGACTGGAGAGAGAGAGAGAGGCGGAGTTTGGTCCATTTACGTTAGCTGGGCGAACAAAAGAAGCCCTCGTCGGGTTGAGTATGACCAGCGGCTAATGCCTGCCTGCTTTTGGAGTCATCACGGGCAGGTTTCCATGGTGAGTAACAAGGAGAACAATCACTCTGGGTAAAATAAAATTGAAGGAAAGCGAGAAGAGAGGGTTTCTGGAGACAGTCCCGTGCCACAGCCCCTCCTCTTCCACTGTACAGTAATAACCTTGGCAACAGACAGCGCTTCTGGCATCCGAGCATGTGCTCTTCCAAAGGAGCGAACGCTAAACCATATGCCATGCTTCCCTCCAGATGGACGCCCATAGTGTTTTATTGAAATGTAATGAATGCTACATTTCTACGGTTGAGTACAGCAACTAATAACTCATTCAATTATACCAATTTGTGTGGCATTTGGGTTGAGAGAGATGCTAAATAAAAGCTCTGCAGCTGGATTTTGCGAGCAGGTCAGAGCGAATGAAAGTCTAACCTTTCATTACTACGCATGAAATGTCCCTCTTTATGCAGACTTCATATTAAAAGGTCGAAAGATAATGGGGCGGGATTGTGTTCCTATTTTCACATTAATTAAACCGGCCGCTCTCACAGGGTTTCGCCCCAGACATCAAATGAAGACAACGTGTATAAAACTAATTAATAATGTTCTTAAAATATTAATTAATATGCTAAATTATCCTAGTTTTAAGCGAAGATAAGTCTTTTTTTATGCTAGTAAAATTATGCTATTTATGTTAATCGTGCCATCAAAACATGTGAATAATGCTAGCAACATGTTGCCAACTCATGCAAGCAAAACGCTAATCATGCTAACAAAACATGCAAATCATTCTCATGTAAGCAACGTGTTAAATCATGCTAACAATGTGCAAAATCATGCTAGCAACATGCTAAATAATACTAGCAATGTTAAATCATGTTAATGTGTTAAATCATGCTACCAAAATGCTAATCATGTTAGCAAAATGCTAATTCATGTTAATAAAATGTTAAATCATGCTAAAAGTGTGCTAAATCATGCTAGCAAAATGTTAGTAATGCTAACAAAACATGCAAGTCATTATATTATATTCATTATAGCAACATGTTAAGTAACGCTAGAGAAGTGTTTGTTAACAATGCTAATAATGCGCAAAATCATGCTAACAAAACATGCTAATAATGCTAGCAATGTTAAATCATGCTAATGTGTTAAATCATGCTAGCAACATACTAATCATATTAACAAAATGATAATTCATGTTAAATCATGCTAACAGGGTACTAAATCATGCTAGCAACATGTTGTTAAATCATGCTAGCAAAATGCTAATAATGCTAACAAAACATGCAAATCATTCTAGCAAACATGTTAAGTCATGCTAGCAACGTGTTAAATCATGCTAGCAATGTGAAAAATAATGCTAGCAACATTCAAATCATGTTATAAAAACATGCTAAATATTGTTAGCAATGTTAAATCATGCTAGCAACATTCCAATTCATGGTAGCAATGTGCAACAACATGCTAATTCATGTTAGCAATGCTTTTGTTAATGCTAACATGCTAATTAATGTTAACAATATGTTAAAACATGCCAAGTCAATGTAGCAGTGCAAAAAATACCAATTCATGCAAGCAGCGTGCAACAACATGTTAATTCATGCTAGCAAAACGTTTAAAAATGGCTGCAAACGTGCTAACAATATGCTAATTCACACTAACAATGTGTTAAAACATGTTAGCATTGTGCTAATTCATGGTAGCAATATGTTAAAACATAGTAGCTATGTGCTAATCCATGTTAGCAATGTGCAAATAATGCGGAGTCATTTTAGCACTGTGCTAATTCATGTTAGAAACATGCTAATGAATGCTAGCAATGTGCTAAAACATTTCTAATCTGTCTGTCGAAAATTATATCTTTTTAAAATTGCTAAACTAAAATTTTTAACTTTTTCAAACTTAAATCCTTAAAACTTAAAGCTGTTAAACTACTTCAAACTTTCGGGTCAGGCTTTCTCAAGCCACCTACAAAGTCTTGACAGACTTTACGGTCTAGTTGTTATTTGCATTTAACATCAATTTTATATATTTTTGCATTATATATTTCAAGCACATCTGGGTTTATCGGAAACAACAGCAACAACATTATTATTATTATTATTATTTCAGATAAACCCACCACTGAATGGAATGTAAAAAATCCGAACTGTGATTGCTCGCTTCACATGTCAATCAAACTTTCATTCTAAGTGGGCGGATCTTGTCCACAATCAGCTGCAAGTGGCTCTAGAGCTCTAAAAATCATTACAAGCAGCAAAAATGAGCCAAGAGTGCTCAAAACAAATACACTTTTCAGGGAGACAATTTATTGAAGTGGCAGCTCACGTCTCAATTTTTTTCCCATTTCATTTTATCTTAATTTTGAAATGTCACTTTTGGAAGATGAGCTCATCAGAAACGGACTGATGCAGTGAGCGCAGGCCTGGATGATTTAATACACCGAAACATCCAGACACACAGCACTGAAATAAGGCCAGACAGAACGGTTTAAATAATAAGGAAAAATCTCCCGAGGGACGAGACGAGGGGCTGTTTGTGTGAAAGAGTGTGAGAGGCGGCGAGATGAGAAATATCCAGTACCTGTGAAGTCTGTCCTCCAGAAGCTCGATATACTTCAGAGTGTTTTCTCTTAAACTGCTCTCTGTTGAGGGGAGAGAAGATAATGTACATCAGGGAGAGATGCTGGCATGCCATATTCATATTCATGTCCGGTCATTTTCTCCAGGGTGAAACTCACAGAAACACATCCAGGTCACATTTCAATGACAACCAAACATTTTCCCTTCAAATTCTCACTACTGTGAATAGTGTGGACATTTCACTTTTGATTTTGTTTGTAATTTTCAGTATTTTTTTTAATGATATTGTAGCACGTTAAATAAAGACAGAACAACTTATGCTATACACACACTCTCTCACACACACACACACACACACACACACACGTTTGTTTTTGTGAAATGTGAGGACATTCCATAGGCGTAATGGTTTTTATACCGTACAAACCGTATTTTCTATCCCCTTACACTGCCCCTGTCCCTAAACCTAGCCCTCACACACACACACACACACACACACACACACACACACACACACACACACACACACACACACACACACACACACACACACACACACACACACACACACACACACACACACACACACACACACACACACACACACACACACACACACACACACACACACACACACACACACACACACACACACACTGCCCCTGCCCCTAAACCTAACCCTCACAGGAGACTGTGCAGTTCACTTTCTGTGAAAAAAAACTTGTTCTGTGATTTATAAGCATTTTGAAAAGTGAGGACATGGAGAACGTCCTCATATTTCACCCTCTTTTTGTAATACCTATGTCATACCCATGTCATTATACACATTTGTGTCCTGATATTTCACACTCTCTCACACACACTCTCTCACACACACTCTCTCACACACACTCTCTCACACACACTCTCTCACACACACTCTCTCACACACACTCTCTCACACACACTCTCTCACACACACTCTCTCACACACACACTCTCACACACACACACACTCTCTCACACACACTCTCTCACACACACTCTCTCACACACACACTCTCTCACACACACTCTCTCACACACACTCTCTCACACACACTCTCTCACACACACTCTCTCACACACACTCTCTCTCTCACACACACTCTCTCACACACACTCTCTCACACACACTCTCTCACACACACACTCTCTCACACACACTCTCTCACACACACTCTCTCACACACACTCTCTCACACACACTCTCTCACACACACTCTCTCACACACACTCTCTCACACACACTCTCTCACACACACTCTCTCACACACACTCTCTCACACACACACACACAC